>NC_088176.1:31719010-32042342 GCF_028769735.1 Zonotrichia leucophrys gambelii | reverse complement strand
AAGCTGGCTGTAAATACTACAACAATACCTTAATAATAATTCTTACCATAAAAATCCGAGAACTCACATTATGTAATCAACTAATCAACCAGAAGTGTTTGAAGGGATAAAGACAAGCTTTTCAAAGTATTCATATAACATTAACAACAATCATTATTTATCAGTATTACTTATAAAAACCAAAAATAACAGAGGTTACAAACCCAATACCAACAATCCCTAAAACTCAGAACCCCATTACCTGAGGTACTTGAGAAGCACAGACTTCCCAGAATGCCTGATACCAAAGATTTCCCTCTAATGTATAAGCCTGCCCTTTTTAATGTTAAATTCTCATGGAATTTAGGGGGTTTTCCACCCTTTCTGAGGTATTTGAGAGGTACAGACTTCCCAGAATGCCTGATACCAGATTTCCCTCTAATGTATAACCCTCCCTTTTAATTTTTAATTCTTATGGAATTTAGGGGTTTTCCCCCATTTCTGAGGTACTTGAGAGGTTCAGACTCCCTGATACGCCTGATACCAAAGATTCCCTCTAATGTACAACCCTCCCTTTTAACTTTTAATTCTCATGGAATTTAGGGGTTTTTCTTCCCCACTGTTTCTTTCATCTTTCATACCTAATTTCATTTATCAGCCCACCTAAAGTTTATTTGTAAAAGCAAATCTCTTTTTCCATTCATCAATCAGTGGAATCCTTCCCATTGTTTCTTTTATCTCCCAGTGCTGGTTTTATCTACCAGCAGACCCACAGCTTGTTTGTAATGACAAATCCCTCATTCCTCTGAAAGGAAAAGGGACAGGATTTGGGAATATTCCCTGCTGCTCTGGAAGGCCCTTATTTTATAGAAGAGGGATTCTGGAGCTAAATAATTTACCACTCTGGAATTTACCATTTTCCTGTTTGAGGGAGGAGGTCTTTTGTCCCCCATGTGTTTTGTTTTTTTTTAAACAATTTTCACTTATTTACACCAAATTTGGAAAATTATTATTTTGAAACAACCCCTCAAATTTCACATTGCTGTTTAAATACTTAAACTCAGCAGACTAAACTAGACTGGATAGTTTTTGTGTCCTTTAACCTCTTAGATGAGCCTGAACATGATGTCATTGAGAAGCTGTGTGTGTGTTTAGGAGGAGACAGAATTAAGTGGCCTTTGGCAACCTAAAATTACCATTTTTTATGGGCTGTGTGAGAAATGAATGTTCCAGATTTACTTCTCTTGTGAGGGAAAGGCCAAGTCTTGGATTAACGGAGAAGTTAGTGTGTAATTTTTAAAAAATAGATATAAAATAAATAATGCAATAAACAGTGTGTGTTTATAATACATATAATATAATATAATATAATATAATATAATATAATATAATATAATATAATATAATATAATATAATATAATATAATATAATATATATAACATATAAGATATAAGATATACTATATAATGTATTTTATATATAATATATAATACATATATTAATATATATTAAAATAGATATAAAATAAATAATGTAATTAACAGTGTGTGTTTTTACATATGTATATATATATATATAAAAATATATTATATATATATAATTCACCTTAATTTTCAACCTTTATTCATTCTTTCTACAATTATCACACCCAAATAGATGCTAATTATGCAGTTGCATATTTATTTGCATATTTATTTGCATATTTAGCAGCAGCTGAGGCAGAATTATTTCCAGCATGACTTCCAGTAGCTGCTGGATAAAGGGTTAACTCCTTGCAACATGTTTGGAACAACAATAGGTGGCAGCAATCAAATGATGTTTGGGACATTCAGCTTGAAGAACTAAATTAAATTCACTGCTCTGATTTGGGCTTTACGTGTTCTGGTAGTAAATACTGGGGTTGTGCAGCAGATAAAGGGGAAAGGAATAAATGTTTCTGAGGTTTGTGATGTCAGTTCAAGGAAAGGAATAAATTTACTTAAAAGTAGGATCTTGGCAAACGAAAGGACAAGATTTTGCAAATTGTTTATTGTCCAGTAGTATTTCAAAGGTGCTGGACTGTTACACAGGCTGCTGATGTTAGAAAAATCCTGGATTTATAGCCGAGATTCCATATGATCACTGAGCAGTGTAGTTATTTCTGTGCATTTTCATATCAGCTGGAGAAGCCTTCTTATCAGTTCTGTTTTTTAGTTTACGGCATTTGGCAACATGGCAATTTAGGGTAGCAGCGATTTGCAGTAGGTTTTTTTATTTTATTTTTTTATTTGTGTGTTCAGAATGTTTTCATTATGTTGCTTTCCTTGGAATTTCAAATTACAGTTCTGCATGTTTAAGCTGCTAATAAAACAGGATGGCTTGGCTTTTGTTTCCAGCCTGACCTATTTTTTTTTTCCCTTTTCCATCTGTGTGAATGTCCCACATGTTTTAAATAATACAAGCTGATGAGAAGATACAAGTGAAACAGGGCTGCATTTGCGTGGGAAGGCTTTATAATGTGAGTTAGGAAAGCACAAAACCCTGATAATTTTTCACGAGTCACAAGTCCTTGCTGAGTGAATGTGTTTATTTTTGGATAGCACCACGATAAATTCGGAATTCTGTGGTTCCAGTTCCAAGCAATCCGAGCAGGGCTTATCCAGCTTGGAGCTCTCATTACCTAACAGATTTGAAATGTCCACTGTAAACATGTACACTGATTTGTTAGTTGCTTATCAGGGAGCTGAGGCCTCAATGTGGAAATATTTGGGCTTTTTTGGAAACATATTTGAAGGAGTTCTTGGTTGGGCTCCTTTTAAAACCTGGAGAGCCCCCAGTGCTGCCTGAGGCTGTGCAGGGGAAGGGTCAGTGGTGAATTTGGGGGATCCCTGGCATGGGGGTGTCAAAGACAATATTGGGGCTGCAGCATGATGTGGAGCATCCATCCCTGTGCAGGAAACCCTCCTGTCCTGCTGGGATTTAGGGCAGGATTCACCCCTGGCACTGGGGTGAGTGCAGTGCCAAGCTTCCCATCCCTGTGTCCCTCTGCTGCTGCCAGCTCTGCCCCAAACCTTGCCCAGCAGTGTTTTGGACCCTCCTGAGAGGAGATCCCACCATTCCAGCAGGGAAATGGAGATTACTGGCATGAAATCCCTGAATGGTTTGGGTTGGGAGGACCTTAAAAAGCCATTGTGCCTTGGGCAGGGACACCTTCCCTTGTCCCAGGTGGCTCCAAGCCCCAAAGTCCAGCCTGGCCTTGGGCACTGCCAGGGATCCAGGGGCAGCCACAGCAGTGCCAGGGCCTGCCCACCCTCCCAGGGAACAATTCCCAATTCCCAATATCCCATCTAACCCTGCTTTCTCCCAGTTTGAAGCCATTCCCCTTTGTCCAGGCCCTTATAATGAGTCTCCATCTTTTTTGTCGGCTCCTCCAGGCCCTGCAAGGCCTCAATTTGGTCACCCCAAGGTTTCTCCTCTCCAGGCTGAACAATCCCAGCTCTCCCAGCTGAGCTGCTCCATCCCTCAGACCATCTCCATGGCCCTCCTTTTGGGAGGTTGGTTTGGTTTGGTTTGGTTTTGGGAGGTGGTTTTTGTTGTTATTGTCCATTCCATGGCCCTCCTCTTGGGGGGTTGTTTTGTTGTGGTTTTGGGAGGTCGTTTTGTTGTTATTGTCCATTCCATGGCCCTCCTCTTGGGAGGTTGTTTTGTTGTGTTTTTGGGAGGCGGTTTTTGTTGGTTTTGTCCATTCCATGTCGAGGATTTGGGATTTTGTCAAGGGTTTTGCCCTTGGGATGGCGTGGCAGGCGTGAGGGAGGCAGGAAGGAGGAGGTGGCACTGCACATGTGGGGAGTGTCTGAGGAGGAGCAGGTGCCACCAGAAGATCTGTGCCAGCCCTCAAAGCAGGGCACAGCTCCTCTGGGCTCACTGCAGCTCGGGGAGAGCCTCTCTGAGGGAGTACTGCTAAAAATAAAGGCTGCCAGAGCTGGAATTGCACATCAGGAGAAGAAAAAAAATAAAAATATCAAAGTAGGCCGTGTGTGTTCTTCAGCGTGTGTTTGGCTTAGCCTGTTTTTAGGTGGTTTTTTAAAATATCTACAGTGATTATAATGTTATAATGGGCTTATCCTGCAGTTATGGAGCACATTGGAAACCTAGTCTGCTTTTAAGTGTTTTTTCAAATATCTGCATTTATTATAACGGGTTTATCCTGCAGTTATGGAGCACATTGGAAACCTGGTCTGTTTTTAGGTGGTTTTTTTTAATATTTACAGTGATTATAATGGGCATATCATGCAGTTATTGAGCACATTGGAAACCTGGTCGTCTTTTAGGTGTTTTTTAAAATATTTACAGTGATTGTAATGGGCTTATTCTGCAGTTATGGAGCACATTGGAAACCTGGTCTGCTTTTAGGTGTTTTTTTCAATATCTGCATTTATTATAATGGGTTTATCCTGCAGTTATGGAGCACATTGGAAACCTGGTCTGTTTTTAGGTGGTTTTTTTTAATATTTACAGTGATTATAATGGGCATATCATGCAGTTATTGAGCACATTGGAAACCTGGTCGTCTTTTAGGTGGTTTTTTTTTTATATTTACAGTGATTGTAATGGGCTTATTCTGCAGTTCTGGAGCACATTGGAAACCTGGTCTGCCTTTAGGTTTTCTAAAAAATATCTACAGTGGTTATAATGGCTTATCCTGCAGGTATTGAGCACATTGGAAACCTGGTCTTCTTTTAGGTGTTTTTTTAATATTTACAGTAATTGTAATGGGTTTATTCTGCAGTTATTGAGCACATTGGAAACCTGGTCTTCTTTAAGGTGTTTTTTAAAATATCTGCAGGGATTATAATGGGCATATTCTGCAGTTATGGAGCACATTGGAAACCTGGTCTTCTTTAAGGTGTTTTTTTAATATCTACAGTGATTATAATGGGTTTATCCTGCAGTTGTGGAGCACATTGGAAACCTGTCGAACACACTGATGCCAGTGACCCTCTCCATCTGGGGAGTGTGGGGATAAAACCCCATGTGTGTGAGCGAAGAGGAGGCCTGGAAAAGAGAGTGAAATCCAGTCTGTGTTAGATAAAGGGCTGCTTTGCATTTTGGTGCTGTCAGCTGAGGCTGCCTGCCTTGGGTGGAGAGCTGAACTCTTTATTTGACAGATGTCAGGGTAAAACAGAAGGAAAACCAGATGCAGTTTGCTGGAAGAGCAAAACATGCATCTTCTTCTCTCCAGGCTTGGTTCCCCCTCCATGGCTGCCCATCCTTTGGCCAGACCAGGGTGCCAGCTCTTCAAAAGTCACCTTGCAGAGACAGTGAGTCCTGTTGTGTCACAGCATCCCCTTGCAGTGCCTGGGGACGTGGCAGAAGCATTTTCTCCATCAGTCCCTGCCCCAGCTCCAGCTGCAGCAGCACAGCTGGGCTGTGGCACCTCAGACACGCTCCCCCCACCCTTTCTCCCCCCCAAAAAAGGGTGGGGGAGTTATTTTTAGCAGCCTCAGTGGTGTGATCCTCAGCTCACCATGTGGCCCACAGACTTGCTGGCACATCCTGCTCCTCCAGCAAGGGCAGGGAGCAGCTCAGGGGCTGGAGAGTGGCTGAGCCCTCTCTCTCAGTGAGTGCTGGTGATTCTGTGGTTTGGGTCCTGAGCTCAGCTTTCCTGTGCAGTCCCAGGAGGGATTTCAGAGCACCTGCACCTTAAACTGGCAGCAGATTGTGCTGATTTAGCTGGGCTGGTTTGGGGAAAAAAAAGGGGTTTTTTTGTGTGCTGACACTTTCAAGTCTGCCTGATGTGGCTGTTTGTAATTCCTTAAACCTGGATGTGCTTCTGCCACTGCAGCCTGGGCTGGCTTGGCAGGGTCCAGCAGCACCAGGGCTCTTGGTCACAGATTTATCTGATGCTTTTTTAGCTCTTTTGTGTCATTCCAGTACCCAAAATAGGGAATGGGACCACAGACACATGGGATCAGCTGAACGTGCGCAAGGATCAGCCGTGTGCACAAAGTGGGGTTTTAATTTTCTGGATAATAAAGGTGATGGTATTTGAGCTCAGGACATACTTGGAACTGAACAAATAAATGCTCTGAAGTTTGTTTATCCCAACAGTAAACACAGATACCTCTCAGTTTTTTTTCCCAGTCTTTGGTTCTCTCCAGGGGTTAGGTTCAGATGGAGAAATCTTTCCAAAGCTGCTTTTTCTGCCATGAGCCTAAAAGGAAGGGGGCTGGGGGAAAAAAAAAAGCTCCTTGCCAAAAAATGAGACCAAACTGAGCAATTCTGAAACTTCTCTATTTGTGTCTTGTGGGACATGTGTTTAATGATGGTTTCTGTGTTGTAGGAGGCTGGGATGTGCTGTAAGATCTCATTCTTCAGGAAGTCCAGTTAGGGCAATTTTACCAGCTTTGAATTTTCAGATCGTGAATCTAAAATTATTTTGATGGTTGGTTTTGGGATATATGATAATTTATGCGTCACCTTTCAGTAAAATATTTCTCTTTTTTTGTTTGAAATTTTTCGCTTGGGTTTATTTTTTTTTTTTTGAAAAATATATTTGGGAAAGCTCTCTCTGCTTTCCTGTTACCAAACCTTCTGGGCACACTTGAGAGACAGAAATGTGCAAAGGTGACCACAGGCTGATTTGGACTTTACAGCCTTCTTTTTGATGTGAAATCTGCCACTCAGACTGTGGCTTTTATAGAGCTGCAAACCCTTGAAAAGTCTGGTGCAGGTTTGCAAGCAGTCCTTACATTTAATTGCTTGCTTTGGGATTTATTTATTTTTCAGTGCTGCAATCGAGTAGGCAGACAAAAGCCTTCACTGGACAATGTTTTTTAAATGCATTCTCATAGTTTAGGCAGTGCCTCTGGACTGGATGGGGTTTTGTGGATTTCTAGAGGATTTTTTAATGGTTGCTGGCCACTCCTATCACTGTAATTGAGACCATTCTTTACAAAGATTATCTTTACCTCCCACGGACATGTCTGTGACCTTTTCAGTTATTTTTGCAGTCCACATCTGGATTAAAGCAGAGGAAAAATACTAATTTTAAACCTAATGAGGTTTTGGCTGCACTGAGTCAAACCTGAATTCTTTGTGGAGCCTGCTGTCAGCTTTCCCCACTCAGCTTTGTAATTTCCGGGAATGTTGGTGTGCTCTTGGATTAAAGAAGCCTTAGGAATAACTCAGACACCTTTTGTAAAAATCAAAAATGATTTCCTGAGCCATCAGGTGAGATGTTACAGATGGTTTTGGGTTTACCTGTGCTGCCTTGGGAGCCTGAGTTCACTACTGGCGGCCTTGCTGCTCCTTAGGTTTTTAATTCCCTCCTCTCCCCACCTTGCCAGGGATGCTCAAAGCACTGTAACTATTAAAAAAAATATTTAAAAACAAACTCTGTTGAAGGGCTGGTGTAATTTAGGGAATGGTGTGATTGGTCACCTTTATTGACTCAGCTGATGAAGCAGCTCCTGTTGCAGCGGGAACTCTGCTGCCACAAATTATTTCAACTTTAAAGAACCTTGCTGAAGTGGATTAAAGCTATCTCTTCACTTGATTTATCCCACAGAACAAGGGACATGCAGATCAGGCTTCCCAGAGTCAGCACCAGGAGCCTCCAGTTCTGTTCCCAAATGAATCCTTCAGAAACAGAGCTCTGCCAGGATGTGAGGCTCTGCACAGGCACAGGGGATGGGTGTGCACCTCTGCTTGAAGACGGATTTACTGCTCCCTTCCCAGTGCATTTGTGCTTTAGGGAGAACAGGCTGGATGCCTATGGAAATTCAGGAAAATAAATTTTATTCAGTGAACTCTGTGCAGGTTTAAGTGTCTCACAGGCTGTGGAGTGACTGCAGAACAACAAGGTTTGAAAAGCGCAAAAGAAATAGATTTGCTGTCTGTTTCCCTGTCCATTTCTCTCTGGCACAGTAGGAGGTGTGTTTAGGATCACTGGTGAGAGACCTTTTCATATATTCTGATTTAAGCCATGCTGCTTGCAAAACCAGCATTCACATTTTCTAATGGGAATTATGCTCAAAACCAACTTAAAAGCAGGGAAAAATATTAACTCTGAAACAACCACTTCGTTTCAAGTGGCTGAACCACAGCTGGGATTTGTGCCCAGCTCCATGGAAAAGATGCATCTTTTTCCCTAAGACAGAATTTAGCAAAAACTGAGTTTTCTAGATGGAAGAAAACACCACATAATTCTGACTGAAAAAAGGAAATTTCCCTCAAAATTGGGGTTTATGTGCAGATGATTTTAGTATGGTTTGGGAGGGATCTTAAAACTCATCTCATTCCATGGGCAGGGAATCTCTATCCCAGATTTCTCCAAGACCCATCCAGCCTGGCCTTGGACACTCACTGTGAGAATTAAATACTGGGACACTCATTGTAAGAATGAAATACTGATATTTTCCTGTCTTGTTACCTCTTTACAAGATGCTGGCCCTTTTCAGACATTTTGTGAGGCATCAGATAGTAAATGACACCTTTAGATGTCAGTGTAAGTCTGTTTGCCTCGGGCTGGTGCTGCAGGATCCTGGCTCTGTCAGCATCTGCACACTTGGAAAGAGGTGAATAATATAATATAATATAATATAATATAATATAATATAATATAATATAATATAATATAATATAATATAATATAATATAATATAATATAATATAATATAATATAATATAATATAATATAATATAATATAATATAATATAATATAATATTCTTATATGTTATATGCATTATTATTAATATATATAATTATATAATATATTATATAGATTATATTATCATATATTTAAAATATAAATATAATGAATATAATTATATAAATCAAAATAAATAAAAATAAATGGAAATAAATAGATACAAATTTATATAAATTGATATATATAATTATTACATAATTACATACTATATTATGTAATATACATATAATAATATGTATTATACAATAATATTATTATATAATTATATATTGTATATTATCTAGGATGTATCTATTATATATATTATTTTATTGCAATTATTTTAATATAATTAATATATTAATATATTTTTATATCATATATATAGCTAATAAATTACATATCTGTGGTGCTATCAGAATTCTTCCAGGAAGGCATCCCAGGCTCGATTTGTATTTTGCTTAAAAACCTGGGAGAGGCCATGGTTATGGCAGGCTTTATAAATTTGTATAATACTACAAATAGAAATATATAGATTTATATAATATAAAAATTTATATAATATATCATTATTACATAATTATACATTATGTAATATACATATAATAATATACATTATACAATATAATTATTATATAATTATATATTATATAATATGTTATCTAGGACGTTTCTATTATATATACATTATTTTAATCTTATTTTTCTATAATTAATATTTAAATATATATTTATATATAATACATATAACTAATAAATTACATATCTGTGCTGCTATCAGAATTCTTCCAGGAAGTCATCCCAGTCTCAATTTTTATTCTGCTTAAAATCCTGAGAGAGGCCATGGTTATGGCAGGCTTTCTAAACTTATATAATAATATAAATAGAAATATATAAATTTATGTAATATATAATTATTACATCATTATATCTTATGTAATAGACATATTATATATTAATATGTATATTACATTATTAATAATATATTACACAATAATATTATTATATAATTGTATATTATATTATATATAGTATATATCTATTATGTATATTATTTTATTATTTTTAATATAATTAATATAGGAATATATATTCATATATAATATATATAACCAATAAATGACATACCTGTGTTGCTATCAGAATCTTCCCGGAAGGCATCTCAGTCTCAATTTGTATTCTGCTTAAAATCCTGGGGGAGGCCATGGTTATGGCAGGCTTTTTAAACTTATATAATAATATAAATAAAAATATATAAATTTATGTAATATAGAATTATTACATAATTATATCTTATGTAATATATAATTAATATAATATATTTATATACTATATAATATATTACCTATGATGTATCTATTATATGTATAATTTATTATTGTTTTAATATAATTAATATAATATATATTTATATATAATAGGCTGTAGTTACGGCAGGCTTTTAAAACTTATATGATAATATAAATAAAAATATATAAATTTATACAACATATAATTATTACATAATTATAGTTATTTAATATACATATAATAATATGTAATAATATTATTATATAATTATGTAATATATTATCTAGGATGTATGTATTATATATTATTTATTTTTTATATAATTAATATGATAATATATATTTATATAATATAATTATTTATTTATGTAATATATTTATTTATTTATATATAGTATATATAACCAATAAATATCTGTGGCGCTATCAGAATTATTCCAGTAAGGCATCCCAGTCTCAATTTGTCTTCTGCTTAAAATCCTGTGGAGGCCATGGTTATGCCAGGCTTTTTAAGCTTCACTTCTCCAAGTTTTTGCCCCTTGGTTCAGAATTCCGTGTGATTTTCCCAGCTCTGCCCTTCCTGTTGGTGACAGTCACGATGCCTTTGCTGCTTCAGGCCCTGAAACACCAGCAGGTGTTTGGGAAATAAATGAAACACATCAGTTCTTTTTTTTTAAAACCCTCAGGAGGTAGAATTCCTCAGTAATTCCATGGGGAAGGGGTCTGACAGTTCTTTGGGAGCAGTTTGAGGCTTGTTTGGGAAAAAGTTTGGCTTTCATGTCTTGGAAGTGCTCAAAAAATTGTCATAGTTTTGGATCCTCTGTGGGATTTCCAGGTGGTTTGCTGGCCTGAACTGGGGTTTACATCAATACTGATTTTAAGGGGTTTGGATTTCTGTTTTTTAAGCTTTCATCAGTCTTCTGCCAGTGGAACTCTGCTGATGATCTTATATTATATGTGTGTTTACAGGCAATGAGAGACATTGTTACTTGGTGTACTTTAAATTAGAATTTGTCCTTTTCTGTTTCTTTTTTGTCATGTTTCCTTCAGCCATAAATCCTACCTCCCCCCTTTTTTTGTGTGTGTGTGTGTGTGTTATCTCTTATATTTTATTGTAAAATCAAATATAAAGGTACTCAGTATCAATAACAATTTGTGGAGGTTTAAGCTTCAATTTTAAGTGAGGTTAAGTGTGGTTTTTTATCTTAATGGGATTTGCAAGGCAGATAAGTCTGGACAGTGTTTTATGACAGTATTTCTGCTTTGTTTTATTTTTTTTCCTTTGTCACATTTAGCTATTAGAGTCAATAGTCACCACCAATAAAGGCATAAGCAATTTTCCAAGAAACAGCTCCTTGCAGCAGGAGGAGGGCAGAGTTTGGCTTTGGAATACAGCATTTGGTTTGATGCACTAATAGCAAGGATTTTTAAATTCCATCTGGTATCTTTTTTCAGCCTCTGGTAGGTTGCAGCTGATCTGTCAATAACTTTCAAGGAATCATATTTTTATTTTCCCTCCCTCTCTCCACTGTGTGTCACATTTTGAGCATTAGGATTTGCCTTCCCTTCTCACAGGCTAAAAAAAAGGAGAGTGGAGATCCAGGTTTTTTTTAAGTTGTGCACTTGATTGCGTGTCTGATTTATGAAAGTTGGCCAAATCCTGGCAGAGGAGGGGCCAGTTGCAATCAGGTACAGCTTGTTTAATTTATCTGTGCTTCCAGAACACGTGCTATGCATGCTTGGCTGCGTGTCTGAACCCTTTGGAGAGTCCTGACAGGAGAGACAGGACTCAGAATGAAAGAATGTGTGATAGAACAAAAGAAATAAACCAGACAAGACACCCAGAACATGTGATCCACTCCAAGCCACACGAAACTGATGATGGGTGAAGCATTACAAATGTACACGGCTTTAATTAAATTTTTATTAGTTTGGCCATCTCTGGTAGTGATTATGCCTTAGGTAGATCTGAAAACCAGGCGAGGAAGGTGCTTGAAAAACAAGCAAAAATCTCTATTATTAAAGGAAATGTAGTCATTTAACAACTTTTAGCTGTCAGAACTCTGGAGTGGGGCTGTGGTTTGCACAACAGAGCAGCCTCAGCTTGGGGGGAAGTTTATCTTCCCTTTTATCAGTGAGCCTGGGCTTCAGTGCTGATCCCACAGATGAGGGTTTGATGAGCACTCCTGAATACCCTGGCTATTTACACTTGCTGGCTTGCTTTCCCAATATTCCTTTTTTTTTTCCATCATTCCACAACTGCAGCATTGGAAGGTGTTGCTTTTGGGTTTGCCCTTTTCCTTCAGAGCAACCTGAGCAACAGCTGAGATGCCAAAGGATGGGAGGAAAAAAGATGACACACTTTTTATGTGTCCAAAATACCTAATGTAGACCCAAGGAGGAAAGCTGCTCATGGCATAACCCAGAATGGGAAATTAAATATTATACAGAGAACAAAAAAAAAAAAAGTTCTGGCACTTCCCCTTTGCTGTGTTTTTGATCAGCAAAAGAAGATAGGAGGGAGAAATTAAGTGGTTTATCTTTGCTCCCCACGTTCCTGGGTCAGCCTCCCTGTGTCTCCAAGGCAGGTGTTTGGACAGAAAATAAGGAATGGAAGAGAAGAACATGGGGTCAGTTATTTCCGTGGCATGGCAGACACATTTTGTAAAATGTTACAAAGAATTAACAGAATGACTTGTTAAATTTCATAGCTGAGAGCCACACAGGGCATCACCGAAGTGTTAAATGTGAGGACAAACCACAGAACTTTTAACCAGCTCGAGAATAAATCTGTTATTGAGGGGTTTTTTTGGCTAGAACAGTGGATTAGTGATTTTTTGTTTGTTTGTTTCCTCCCCATCATCATGAGATGATCTGGAAATCGCTGAAGTTTCAGACACTGAAACATCACAGGTACCAGTTGGCACCAATTCCCAACTGTTTCAAGAGGAGAAGCCAAATCACAGAATTCTTCTTAAAATTAAGTCTCTTGTGCACTCACCCTGCAGAATGAATAAAGAAATGAATGAAAAAAGAAATTAATTTTATCAGTTTCTCATCAAACCTTTCTATAAATGCATTTGCATTCCCTCAGCCCTGCACTGGGGCCGACCTGGGCAGGCAGCAAAAGGGGAGAGAGATGAAATTTTCCTTCTGAGAGCATATGGTTTTATTTAGAATGTGTTTCACAACTGTGACGTGCAGAGACAGGGTTTACTTGTGCTCCACACTCCCACTCACCCACTCTGCAAGGAAAACTGCACTCAGGATTTTAATAAAAACAGGAAGAGTGCATGGATGGAGGTGGAGATTTATTCCATCAAAGTGAGGCTAAGCGTGGCTTCACTAAACCAAAGAAAATTAACTTTTATTTTCTTTTTATTTAACTTTTTTAAATTTTATTTTTTATTTTAAATAACTTTTATTTTTAATTTTAATTTACATTAACTTTGATGTTTTTACACCCCCAGAGCATGCTGCTTTGCATGGTAGCAGGTGATTTCTGGGTGTAGAATAATGTGCTGTGTTTTCATCAGAAAATTCACTGGTGATGGCATGGGAATGCTTGGAGAGGAAGAGTGACAGAAATGAATCCAAACACAGATATTGCAGAAAAATCTGTCCTTGGATAAAGTTATAGCTGTCTTGTTTTTTCTGCCACGTGGTGTTCAACTCCAAGTGCTGATAAGCTGGGTCTGATCACCAAGTGCTGCATCTCTTGGTACTGCTAAAAACATCTTTTTTTAAAATTGATGGTTTAAAAGCTGTTTGTTCATGTTCCCCTTTCAGCCTCCTTTAACATTCATGCATGTGACAGGACTGGTGTAAAAAGGGAAGTACAAGTATTTCAAATATAGATGTTGGTCTTAAACCTGGTGACTTTTGTATGGTGACAACTTCAGTGTTGGGTCGTGGTGGAGGCACAGGGTTTGTCCTGTACCTGTGTCCTTCCAGAGTATTCCAGTTTATAAATCCATTTATAAACAGAATAAATCTATTTCCAGATTTATTCCATTCAAAAGTGAATTTTCTCAGCTGTGGCAGTCTCACACTCACCTAGTTTTTCTGCAAATTTCTGTTTTGTCTCCACTGCGTGCAGGGAAAGCAGAGTGTGTACAGCTGATGTGGAGCAGGGTGGTGATCTGCAGCTGAGGACATTCCCCAGGGAAGCCACTGGAGCTGCAGTCACATTCCAGACAGTGGATTTTTGCCACTTCCTGTGCAGAGTGGACTCTGTTTCTGCATGAGGACAAAACCCTTTGTTCTGCTGAGTCACGCTCCAGAAGGACAGACAGCTACACCAGGGTTGACACGCTCTCTTTCTACTTCCACTTTTCACTCTGTACTTCTCCCCTCTGCCCGCTTCTGCCTTTTTTTGGTGCTGCCCTGGGTTTTTTTTATTTTTTTGGTTTGTTCTGGGTTTTTTTGGGCTGTGGTGCAGCAGGCAGGTCTTTTCTGAGCTGAGCTCTTGTGGCTCTGTGGTTGCAGGGGTCACGTTTGCTGTCCCAGGTTCTGCTCCTTCCCCTTGGGAAAGAGGGAAGTGGGGGACAAGGCTCAGCTTTCCCAGCATCTCCCAAGGGGATGAGTAAAACCAAATTGTTCTTTTTGAGGTGCCTCCTGCCCTGGTTTGGTTGCCCTGAAATGCAGCTGACATGGGGACACACTATTATTACTATTAATAATACCATTAAAATATTATAATAATATTATTACTATTATTAATAATATCATTAGTTAGTGATTGATCTTTAAAAATAAATAAAAATACATAAAATATAAATATAATAATAATAACAATAATGATAATGATGATAATTATAATAAGATATACTATCATTAATATACTATAATATAAATAATATACTATACTATACTATAATATACTATATATAATAGTATATATTATAATATATATATAATATATATAATATACTATAATAATTATTCTTTATATTTATATATAATGTATTTATATTATTTATATATTTATCATTATATTTTTATATAATAATATAATTTTAATAATATTAATATTATTAATAATATTAATATTAATAATATACTATAATAATAATATAATATATTAATAATATATTATAATATAATAATATTATAATATATATAATTATATATAATTATATATATACTATATATATAATTAATAATATACTATAAATAATAATATAACAATGCTATAAAATAATAGTAATGGTATAATTAATAATACTATTATTAATAATATTAATTAGTATAATTAATAATAGTATTAAAATAGTATTATTAATGATACTATTAATAATAGTAGTAATAATAATTTGATTGTATTAGCTTATAAAAAGCTACAAGAACGTAAAAATTTGGTGGGTGATTGCTTGGTGATATGTGATCATGGTTTTGCAGAATGAATAAAGAAATGAGTGTGATTTGCAGATTGCAAACTATTCCCAGAGGAGATTTTAATGGGGTCTTGAGAGGGCTTTATAAATTTCTTTTTGGAACTTCTGGCACCTCACCTTCTTTTGTTACAAAGAAAGAAGTGGCTGCTTGCAGCTTTATAATCTGTGTTTTTAGCTCTAGGAAAATCTGTGCTTGGAGAGGGTTTTTTTCCCCTATCAACATTATTGGGGGGATTTAATTAGAATTATTGCTCACAAAACTCATGGGCTAAGCTGATTGAAGCTCTCTGAATCAAAAGACAAGGGTTAGGTTGGACAGCAATAAAAAAGCAA
This sequence comes from Zonotrichia leucophrys gambelii, assembly GCF_028769735.1. NCBI lineage: Eukaryota > Metazoa > Chordata > Aves > Passeriformes > Passerellidae > Zonotrichia > Zonotrichia leucophrys. The sequence goes on along the minus strand of NC_088176.1, from coordinate 32,026,671 downwards.
AGTTTTGTTCCTGTGGGACGGCATTTTCGGCCTCTTTTTTATCTCTCTGTCACTTGTGGCACATCCTCCACCAGAAGGGTGCACTGCGAGGTTTAGCTGCAATTTGGGTGTTTGTTTTACTAAAAAATGAATTTTTAAATTGAGTGCCTTCAATTGTCTGAGATGACATTGGTAGGAGACAGCTATGAATTCCTGTATTTATCTTGTGAGAAATTTGGTAAATGAAAAAAAAAAAGCCCTCCAATAAAATTCAGGAACTATCCATGCAAATTTAAAAAAATATAAAAAGTCTCCGCATAAAGAAGAAGAGGAAATAAAATATGGAATCCCTGAATTCAGGAATAGAAGGAAGAAGTGAGAAGCAGTCAGCAGAAAAAAAAAGGCTGGGTATTAAAATTGATGGAAAATTTGAGCAGCAGAAAAAAACCCAGAAGGATTTGCCAGTGTGTGCTGGATATTTTCATGAATATGCAGCAATGCCTTCTCAGAACCCTGATGAAGTGGGGGTAAATGAATCCTGGAAAAGTGTATTAAAAAAATAAATTGAATTTACTATTAAAACTGTGCTGCAAAGAGAGGGGACCCTGGATCTGGCAGTTTGTGCAGCTCATCCTGCTCACAGTTAATTGCCAAATTTCCACTGACCCTTTTATCATAAGTAGATTTTGCCTCAGTTGTTTCTTCCCCCATAATGAGGTTTGAAGGTTGCAATTGCCTCTTTATCCTAGAAAGCCAAAAGAACGAGGGAAATGAGTTCTGCAGAGCTGCTGGGAATAGTAAGGGGATAAATAAATCCAGCTGAAGGTGGGGACAAGAAAAAAATGTTGATTTTTTTTCTTTCCTCAAGTAGCTAAATTAAAGTCCAAAGGCTGTGGCCTCCAAAACCTGAATTGTCACCTGTGTCACATTTCTGGATTTCAGCCAGCTGGAAGGAAAAAGAAAGAAAAAATGGTGGATGCCTGTGTAGCACAAAGTTTCAGCAAAGAGGAAGATGATGCATGTATCAGCTTTGCAGAAGAGAAGGATAATTACTGTTAACCATCTCTTTTTCCCTTTTATTTCCCCCCCTAACTGTTACTTGATTAACATAATCAAGTTACAGAGAGAGCAATTGCTCCCAATTAGTTTTTCCTTTGCCAATTACAGCTTCTGCTTCATTCCTGATAAAGGTTGGTGATCCTCAAAGTGTTTCTGTTTTCTCAGTGCAGGATCTGCTGAAATAATAGAGGGGATGACTCCAAAAAGAAAGTTGATTTTTTTTCCCCCTTAGGAAAACAAGTAGCTAAATTAAAATCTAGAAAATGTGGCCTCCAAAACCTGAATGTCACCTGTGTCACAGCTCTGTAGTATTTCAGCCAGTTGGAAAGAAAAAGAAAGAAAAAGTGATGGATGCCTGTGTAGTAAAAAGGTTTTAGCAAGGAGGAAGATGATGCATGTATAAACTTTACTGTTAACCATCTCTTTTTCCCTTTTATTTCCCCCCCTAACTGTTACTTATAATCAAGTTACAGAGAGAGCAATTGCTCTCAATTAATCCTTAGTTTGCCAATTCCATCTTCTGCTTCATTCCTGATAAAGGTTGATGATCCTCAAAGTGTTTCTGTTTCCTCAGTGCAGGATCTGCTGAAATAATAGAGGGGATGACTCCTCTCAGCAGCATTGCCAGGCTTCTACCCTGAAATGATCAAAGGCACAGCCACACAGTTATTTAAGATACCTTCACGTCTGAGAAGATTTAGCACTTTTATTTCTTGGCACAGTTCTAAACCTTCCCTAAAAAGACACTTCAGAGTAAATAAATTAAAAAAAAAAAAAAAGCTAATTTAGTAGGCCTGACAAAGCTGGTACAAAAGATGACACGGCTGTGAACTGATTTGAAAAATCCCTTTAAAAACAAAATGTGCACAGCGTAATTTGGAATATTTACTAGGATGAGCCAGTCCCTTCTGTGTGAAAACTCCTAATGTGTCAGATTTTTTTTAAAATATTTTTTTGTTTTCCACATTGGTAAGGCAAGAACTCCTCATGCATTTCTTAATCAGCCTTGATCACTGCAAGGTTCCCAGTGCAGGCAGCTCTCCATCCCTGGGTGTTCCAGCACCCTCCTCCCCAGGGTTATTTTGATTTTTGGCAAAATCACAGAACCAAAAGCTGGTTTGGGGTGGGAAGGATCTTAAAGACCATCCAGGAGTGGGATTCTCTGTCTTGGAGATGTTTGCCTTCACAGCAGTGGCAGAACCTTACAGGATTTAATCAGAATTTTAAGCCCCCTCATTGACTGGGTTAGGATCCTCTACAGAGAAAAGGTTTCTTGTTTTTCCAGCATGAACCTGGAATTGGAGGCCTTTCAGCCCTAAGTGAAATTCTCAGAACCTGAGGGACTGAGATTTATTTTTATTTATTTATATTTTTTTGCTTTTACAATAGCTCCTGTTCAGTGAAGTGCCTGTGCCAAGATACTGCCAGGAGCACTTATCTGTCCTCAACAGCAAACAAAAAGTGGAGGCGGAAGAGTGAAATAAAAAAAAAAAATATATATATATATTGTTCAGTCAAGATAGATTAATAGTGGTGCACACAAGCCACACTTCCTTGTGGGTTATATCAGTTCTTTGTATTTTTGTACAGGCTAAAAATGGCTTTCCTTGCCTTTTTATTTTATTTTTTTTTTTTTTTCCCGTTTGGGGAAACTGGATTGAGTGTTCCCTTTCTGTGGGAACAGTTGGTACCAAAAATGCTTCATTTTGCTGTGTAAAAATGTTCATTTCAGGGCAGTGTAAATGCTGTGCTTTGACTGAATTTCAGCACTTTGTGAGGATTTTTTTCAGAGGTGGTGGTGGAGAGCAGGTATGTCTAAGGAAGCATTTAATTCCTTTTATTTAGGTAATAAAAGAGGAGATGTGGACCTCTGGAAAGAGGAACCATGGGAATAGAAGAAAATTAGGGAGAAAAAATTCAGCTTTGTGTAAATTCAGTGTTTTTAATGCAGAGGGCTGCAAAGCACAGACAGGATGAGGTTCTTGCTGGAGGAGTTAATTTGGATGTGTGTTGACCTCCCAGATTTCCCCCACAATTCTGCATTTTCTCTGTTGTTTTCCAGCAGTGTAGGAAGTAAAGAGTTGTTCAAACAAAAATGTAATATTAGTTCCCAAATCAAAACACAAAGCTTTTAAAAAATATCATTTTTAGCGTGCTCCATATATTGGGATTGGCAGAATAAAATTTAACAAAGAGCAGAGTAAAGTAAAAATCAGTGCTGCACAGGTGTGGTTATGTGTCAAATGGCCAGCCCTAAATTTTAGCATCCCTTTACAAATTAATTGTTCATTACCACACTGGGTTTTGTGCTCCAAAACATCCCAGTGCAGTTTACAGTGTGAGATGTGCATTCATTGCAGGGCACCTAAAACATCTCCCAAAAGCTAATTAATGGGTTGTAAATCTTTCTGCTGAACAAAAAACAGAACTGCCAGGTAGGAAATTTCTTTTTGTGGGGCCAATCCTTAATTTCCCTTTAAATACTCTGAATATTTTACTAGATTAATTACAGTGGAATGGAAACCTGCTGAGTTGTCATCAATAAAGTTCTTTTTTTTTTTTTTCAAATTAGGAATGCTGGTAATTCAGACACTTCTAATGAGGGCTCATATCTCTGGTTCTATTTTTGGGAGGCATTTTGGCTGGCTGAAAGTGAGTGTGCAGAATTATCATTATCATGCCAGCTCACCCCTGGCACTGGGGTTGGTGTCAGCACTTTGACTCACTCGGGCTGCAGCTCTGAGTCACCGATTGTTTTAGGATTAGAAATCTTATACAGGGTTTGGAGAGGCTCTCCCTGGGATCTGGGACTTCCTCAAAGTGGTTTTAGGAGGATGGGGAGAATCTTCTGTGTCCCTGTGCACAGCCAGCATTCTGGGAGCTCTGCAAAACCCATTTTCTGGGGATTTTTTGATTTTTGGTGGGCTTTTTTGGTGTGTGTGTGTGGTTTTAATTTTTTGTTTTGTTTTGTTTTGTTGTTTCTTTTTTTGGCATTTTTTGTCTCGTTTTCTCTTTTTTCTTTTTGTTTTGTTTTGTTTTTTGTTTTTTATTTCTTCCCAGTTTATTCAGGACTCCTGCTGCCCAAGAACCCCAAAACATATTCCGTGAAGTTTCCTCTGAGTTTAATTTTCATAATTTGGGGGGAATAACAAGGGCAAATCCTGTCTGCTCTTTGCTAAATTTTATTCTGCCAATCCCAATATATGGAGCATGCTAGAAAGGGTATTTTTCAAAATTCTGTGTTTTGATTTGGGAACTAATATTACTTTTTTGTTTGAACAGCAGAAGGATCAGTATCAGATTTATTCATGCAGCCTTTGAATAAAGGCTTGTTGGGGCAAAGAATGAGAACTTGGAGCTGCCTCACTGTTCCCTCCATCAGGTGTGCACAACTTGATATTGGCTCGGAAGTAGCAGCAATGTTATCTGGGAGGGCAGGACTTAAACTTCATTTTCAGCATTATTATTATTATTATTATTATTATTATTATTATAATTATTATACTATAATAATATCCATGAATATTGAATATGTAATATATATATAATATATAATATAATATTACTATATATTATATTGATATTACATATATATACTATATACTATATACTGTGTACTATATACTATATACTATATACTATATAATATATACTATATACTATATACTATATAATATATAATATATAATATATAATATATAATATATAATATATACTATATTATATAAAATATATTATATATATTATGTACTATATACTATATAATATATACTATATACTATATACTATATAATATATAATATATTGAATATATAATAATATATACGAATTATGAATATTTGTAATGGCATTTTTAATTAATAGGTACTGATAATATTATTAATTAATAGTATAATTGATAATTATCACGGGTTTAGATTATAATTTATAATAATTGATTGTACATATTTATAATAATAATTAATTAATATTTATCCTTAAAATAATCATAGTAATTCAGTCAAATTATTATCATTTTTACTATTATTATATTACTTATTATTAAATTGTTCTTTAGATTTTTAAAATTAAATTAAAAATCAATTAAAAATAATATCAGCCACAATATTATTATTAATAATAATAATAATAGTACCAAACTTTTGGACTGGCCTGATAGTGTGGGGCAGGCACAAGAGCCACTTGGCCACCTCCACTCTGGCTCTGTTTTCAGGAGGTTTTTTTTGAAAACTCTGTAATTTCTTATTCAACATGAGCACAGCTCGCAGCCTTAAATCCACTGCAGGGATCATGGAAGTTTTTTAAATGCAACTTTTTAATGCAAGTTTTTTAATCACAACTTCACCACGGAGCAATCTGTGCAAAGCAAAAAAAAAAATTCTGTTTTTCTGCCTGAAGGTAGAGAAAATAAATACACAGAATTTGAGCAGCAGTGGGATTTTTATTTTCATTTTCTCTTTCTGAGGTGGTGTTTGCACCGCCTTTCTTTCACTGGACAACCCCAAATTTAAAAACCCTTTGTGTTTGGGGGGTGATTTGCATAAATTGGTGGTGTTTTATTTTCTGTTGGTGGTGTTGGGGAAGTTTGCATCCCTGGGAATGCCAGGCTGAGTGAGCAGAGGTTGGGAATGGTTTGGTTACTGAGTGAGGCTGGGATCTGCCGTGCAGAAAAAGACCTGGAACCTCCCAAACTCCAGCTTGGGGTTATGATTCCAGTGCACCAAGCTCTGAAGGCTCAGCACTAATGAACCCATCGTGTGTGGTTTTGCCTTATTAAAGATGGATGTGACTTTGTGAACTTTGAAAGAACACGCACACACACGGCAGGCAAGGCTTTGCTCTGCTATCACAGCCTGGTTGTGCTATTTATTCTTCTGTGCTATTTATTGGTTTGTGCTATTTATTCTTTTGTGCTACTTATTGTTTGTCAGGCTGTGAATTTTGCCCTTTGTGTGTGTTTAGTTCTTTCATGCCCCTTTTTGAGGAGCTCCCACTCAGAAGCACAGACATCAGGGCTTTAGAGAATGGCTGTCTGTCCCTGCAGTGCTGTCTTCCAGAAAAGCTGGGAGGAATTAGACGTGCAGCTCCTGTGGAATGAAAATTGGGCACTTGATGTTTAACAAACAGGGATTTGCTTATCATATAAAAAGTAGGAGAGTGCTCATTGTTCTCATTTATTCTCCTAAGCTGCCCAAGATTTGATTTGGTATTATTATTTTTTTTAATACAGCTTTTATCTAGGCTGTGAAATGTCCCATTAAAATGTTCATTAATGTTTCTTTTCTGGAGCCTCGTTGGATAAACACAAGCAAATGTTTGGTTCTGTCTGTTTTTACAAGTGACTTTGATCATTTCACCATTCCTGCAGTTTTCCACTGAGCTAACTTTGTATCAGTCAAATTTCTTTCTAATTACAGAATTCCTCTCAAGGAAACACACGAGACCTTCTTTTGTCTGTTGGTTGTGTGGAAAATTGGAGAGAGAACAGGGCATTCAGGGGAAAAAAAAAAAAGACATTTTGGGCCAGGTAGGTTTATTATTTGTATTTATCATAAAAATCTAACCAAGCTTTTTGAGTGGCCTGATGTTTATATATATATTATATACATTACATATATTATATATATATTATATATAACATATATAAATTATAGATAAAATATATAAAATATATATGTTGTGTAATATATAATATATAAAATATAGTATATAAATATATATATATTATATATTTTATTATGTATGTATTTTATATATATATAGATATAATTTATTTTATATTTTTATATAGTTTAATATATATATAATTTTATATATAAGAAGAGCCACTTGGCCACCTCCACTCTAGCAAATCCACAAAAATTCAAAGTGATGGGAAGCAAGCTGGGACCAGTGCAGTGCTGAGAGCCCATGCTCAGACAAGGTTATTTTTTCAGTTCTGTTCCCATTTTACACATCAAAATTAATCAGTGGGACAGGGAGATTTGGTATGTTCTTAAATATATGATGTCACCAAACCTAATGGGAATAAATATGTATTTCACTGCCAGGCTTTAGGGGGAAACTGATGAATGGAAAAGGAAAATCTCATGGCTGGCTGAAGAGCTGGCCCTCCTTAGCCATTCCAAAGCAGTGGAATTACTGCATTTTCTCAGTAAATCTTAATTGTTTGATCCTTGTTCTGTGCCTCTTGCTGTGTCATCTGATGAATGCCATGAATTAAATATAGTACATTCATTTAAACCACCCACAAATAGTCCTTCCTCCCTATCTCAGCCCAGCCAGCTTTAAAAATAAGAGCTATGTGCTTTTATTTACCACATCCTGCACCGCATGACACTTCCAAGGATGGAACCAAGGAGAGCACAGTGCAGTGCTGTTCCATGATTGGAAATCAGATTACAGATTAGAAAGCCCAGAGGGACCACTCTGACCAGATAAAACATTGCCCTGGAGGCCACAGGACTGTTTTAATTGGGGCCAATCTAGAAAGAAACATCCAGTCTTGGCACAAACACTCCCAGTGATGGATGAGCCAGAGGATGCTTGGTACATTCGAGTGGGGATCGCTCTGGTTTGTGATTTTTCAGCTTTTTGGGAAGGGCAGGAGGTCTCTTCCATTCCTTGCCTTTGATAAATTTATCTCCCCCCTTAAATCCTGCCTTGAGAGAGGCCTGGGTTTAGCAGGCCTTGCTGGGCTTGCAAGTGGAAAGAGCTCTGGTGAGTGTTTGCTTCCCAGATTTCTGCAATCCCTGTGGGACTGAGCTGTTCCTTGGCCTCCTCTGCGTGGGCTGGACAGGGCTCAGCCCATGAGCTTTTCATCTGCAGCGCTGCTTCCCAAAGCTCCTCCCGTGTCCCCACCAGGGCTCCTTGCTCTGCCTCCCTCTCCCTGGATTTAAGGATTTATTTACTGGAAAAACCTGGATTTAAATCATACAAGGTGTATTTCTATGTCTGCTGTTCCTCTGGTATTATCCCCGCTGTCCTGATGGTTTTTTGAGGAGAAAACAAGAAGTTTGTCTTATTCTTGCAAAAAGAAATTGGTAATGTGGTCATTTGAGGAAATTAAGAGGAGGCTGTGCCTGTGATGTACCCTGGAAATAAAAACACAAAGAAAACACAATCTATTTGAAGAATTTTCATCCTCATCCTCTTCCTCACAGCAGGCTCCTAGCACAGCCAGCATTCCTGGAGGCAGAAGCCCCCTTTCCTCCCTCCTCCCCTGCACTTTGGTTTGTTTTATTTGTTTTGTTTTGTTTTGTTTTTAATCCAGAGTTAAAGAATCACCTTAAATTCTGAGCTGCTTTGACCATGTCTGTAAAATTAAATATTTTTTTTTAAATTAAAAATATTAAAATTTGAATATTTTTTTATGCTGGTGAGAGGAGTTGAAGGACATGGAGCAATCAGGAGGCAAACTCAGTGACACTGAGGATGTGGCCAGGATCCCTGGCTGGCCCTGCAGGATCTTCCCACAGTTTCCCCAGGGACAGGCAAGTTCTTCTGCAATGAACAGAACTGAGTGGGAAAGAAAGAATCCTGCTTGCCTCGGGGTAAGGAACTGTGGGATTAAACCTAGACCCATGGAGGAGAGGCTCTGTGCTCTGGGAACATTCAGTGTCAATAAAATATGTATTTGTATTTATATTTATATCCCAGTGCTCAGTGTGTTTTACACACAGATTCTGAATTTCTGTGATAGAAGGGTGCTGAGGTGCTTTTTACATTTGCCAGACTCTCTCAATCTTGGCCCATTTTACCAAAATATAACACATTATTGTAATAAAGCGTAATTTTCTAAAAAGCTCAATTTTTTTTTTTTCCTGTTGAGCAGGTGATTCTCTGATTTACTTTGGGTGAAACTTGGAATCTCAAGCTGTAGGCAGAACTGGAGGGAAGGCTGCAGAAGGAGGAGAAGCTCTGGGAACATTCCTGCTTGGGATAGGTGCCCTCAGTGTGTTTTACACACAGATTCTGAATTTCTGGGGTGCTGAGGTGCTTTTTACATTTACCATTGATCCATTTTGCCAGCATATAACGAATTCTTGTCATAATCCATCATTTTTCCCCCTTTTTTTAAAATATTTTTTTTCCCTGATGAGCAGGTGATTCTCTCATTTACTTTGGGTAAAACTTGGGCTCTGAAGATGTGGTCAAAACTGGAGGGAAGGCTGCAGAAGGAAGGGAGGCTCTGGGAATATTCCTGCTTGGAATAGGTGCCCTCAATGTGTTTTACACACAGATTCTGAATTTCTGGGGTGCTGAGGTGATTTTTACATTTACCAGACTCTCTATCTTGATCCATTTTACCAGCATATAGCAAATTCTTGTCATCATTTTTCCCCTTTTTTTAAAATATTTTTTTTCCTGATGAGCAGGTGGTTCTCTGATTTACTTTGAGTAAAACTTGGGCTCTGAAGCTGTGGGCAAAACTGCCTTTAGTGAGTCCAGGATATTTCAATGAAAATCATGACATATTGCTGACATGGGATCTTAATTCCTCACGATCTCTTTGAGCCAAATCTGAGTTAAACCTCAGACCCTAAAGTCTGGTTTAAAATCCCTCTTTAACTTGGCAGTGATTCCGTGGCGTGGCAGGAGGTGTGTGCACCTTGGAGCTGCGGTTCCAGGGATCCCACCCCAGGGAAAAGGAAGGGTGGGATGGCAGGGAAGCCCCCCATGGGCAGGGCAGGGCAGGGGGTGCCTGGTGTTCTCTGCAGAGCCCATTTGTTGTGGAGGCAGCTCTGCTGTTGTGGCGCCTGCTTTCATTAAGGCTCTGACAGTATTTCCATAATAAACCATGTTTTAAAAGGGTTTATTACTCAACTGTAAAATCTGCTGCAGGCTGGGACTTGGACTAGGGAAGCTTCATTCTGTAAGTGTTTTCTGAACTTGAAAAGCTGTTTTTTTAAAAAAATAGTGTGGCTGCAAAGAAATCTTTCTTTGATCATATAGATGAAATCTTTATTTATGAAAAGAAGAGTTTGCAGTCCTGTAAACAATTGAAGTGGCTGGTGTTGACTGCATTGCTTGGGGTATTTTTAACCATGAAATATCCATGATGGTCATTCTGTAATTTGAATGCTGATGTATCTGATTGTGTGTGTGTGTGTGTGATGAAAAGTAAAGAGCCCCACTTAGGGCTGGGGCTTTTTGAATTCCTGCCTGTTCAGAACCTTCCTGTAAATCACCACAAGTGTAGGAAGGGACAGTGTGTTAATGCCAAGCAAAACTGCAACTTCTCCACATGTTTGGGATGCACTTGTCCTGCTGTGCTCTGTTTTCTGCCAAAGGCCAGAGTCAGAATAACATCTTTTAATGAGGGAAGTGCATTATGGATGAACTAACAGAGCAGAGCAGGACATGATTTTTTGGAAAGAATTTTTTTTCCAGATAACTGGACAGGATTTCTTTATTGTGTTATGTGTTTTTGTTTTATTTTTTTGGTCGGTCTGGGTTTTTTCTGGTTGATCAGGTGAGAAAATCCCTGCAGTGTCCTGCAGAAAGAACTGAGCTGTAATTGATTTTCCCTTCTGAATCTCTTCAGGGATTTCTGTAGGACCAGAACCTGTGCTCTGAGACACAACAAGGTTTTCCTGGTGTTTTCATTCCTCCAGAAGAAGTTTCCCCTTTTGGGGCTGGCTGTTTAAGTTGAAAAGCTCTGCTGTTACTTACCATGAATGTGATAACATTTAGCTGCTTATTCTGGATTATATTTAGGCATACACAACTTGATCCAGGGAAGAGACCTAATACCCTGGAAGCCTGGACCACTCACTTAATGGGTTTCTGTGGCCTTTGTGACAATCCTGAGTTCCACAGAATGAAGGGATTTGTCAAAAATAAGTAGTTTCCAATCCTAGTTATTGAGACTGGGGCTGCAAGAGTTGTTTTTTTTTTTTCTGGCAGTTTTTGTCAGAGAGCTTTGATTGTATTATGCAACTATTCAAAACTGGAAATGCTGTTTTTACAGCTATCATGATAGTATTTTTCATGTGGTTACAGTGGTATCAGTTTTATTCTGCAGCATCTGGGGGATTTGGTTTTGGTTTGATTTTTGTTGGGGTTTCTTTAATCCAGAGTTAAAGAGTCACCTTAAATACCGAGCTGCTTTGACCATGTCTGGAAAATTAAATGTTAAATTTTCTGTGCTAGTGAGAGAAGGTGAAGGGAATGAAAAAGTCAGAAGGGAAACATGGTCAGTGTTCCCAGTGCTTCCAGTGCTCCCAGTGCTTCCAATGCTCCCAGTGCTCCCAGTTCACTCCCAGTGCTCCCAGTGCTCCCAGTGTTCCCAGTGCTCCCAGTGCTCCCAGTATTCCCAGTGCTCCCAGTGTTCCCAGTGTTCCCAGTGCTCCCAATGCTCCCAGTGCTCCCAGTGTTCCCAGTGCTCCCAGTGCTCCCAGTGCTCCCAGTATTCCCAGTGCTCCCAGTGCTCCCATTTCACTCCCAATGCTCTCAATGCTCACAGTGCTCCCAGTTCACTCCCAGTGTTCCCAGTGCTCCCAATTTTCCCAGTTCTTCCAGTGCTCCCAGTGCTCCCAGTGCTCCCAGTGCTCCCAGTGCTCCCAGTGCTCCCAGTGCTCCCAGTGCTCCCAATGCTCCCAGTGCTCCCAGTGCTCCCAGTGCTCCCAGTGTTCCCAGTGCTCCCAGTGCTCCCAGTGCCCCCAGTGTTCCCAGTGCTCCCAGTGTTCCCAGTGCTCCCAGTGCTCCCAGTTCACTCCCAATGCTCTCAGTGCTCACAGTGCTCCCAGTTCACTCCCAGTGCTCCCAGTGTTCCCAGTACTCCCAGTTCACTTCCAGTGTTCCCAATGCTCTCAGTGCTCCCAGTGCTCCCAGTGCTCCCAGTGCTCCCAGTGCTCCCAATGCTCCCAGTGCTCCCAGTGCTCCCAGTGCTCCCAATGCTCCCAGTGCTCCCAGTTCACTCCCAGTGCTCCCAATGTCCCAGTTCATTCCCAATGCTCCCAATGCTCCCAGTGTTCCCAATGCTCCCAGTGCTCCCAGTGCTCCCAGTTCACTCCCAGTGCTCCCAGTGCTCCCAGTGCTCCCAGTGCTCCCAGTGCTCCCAGTTCACTCCCAGTGCTCCCAATGCTCTGTGTTCCCAGTGCTCCCAGTTCACTCCCAGTACTCCCAGTGCTCCCAATACTCCCAGTGCTCCCAGTGCCCCCAGTGCTCCCAGTTCACTCCCAGTGCTCCCAGTGCTCCCAGTGTTCCCAGTGCTCCCAGTGCTCCCAATGCTCCCAGTCCTCCCAATTCACTCTCAATGCTCCCAGTTCCCCCAGTGCTCCCAATGCTCCCAATTTTCCCAGTTCTCCCAGTGCCTCCTGTCCAGGCTGTCCTGCCTGCAGCTCTCTGTGCCTGGCTCAGCCCCTGGCCAGCCCATCAAGGCTGTGATGTGGCTGTATGATATGATGATTGATGATATGTGATTGATATGATATGATATGATATGATATTATTATTATGTCATTATATATCATATATATACATCAGGGATGGATCTCTGTGTTTCCTGGTCCAGGCTGTGCTGCAGGAAGAACCAGAATTGCTGACAGGGCTGAGGGAGCCCCTGGGCTACCTTAGACTGGGGATGTTCTGTTTGGGTCTTGGCTCACATCCAGGCTGGGGAAGGAGAGATGGTGCTCCCCCAAGCCTGCAGGGTAAAGAGCTACTTCCCAATATCTAATCTAAACCTAATATCTACTTTCAACCTTCTCTTCTTCACTTGAGGCCATTCCCCCTTGTCCTGTCACTGCATTCCCATGGGAAAAGTCCTTTCCCAGCTCTCTCTGGGCTGCTGATAGGACAGGAGAGACTTTGCACAGGTCTCACAGATGGTTTAAGGTTTGTAAGATTGTTCAGTCAGTGTCTTTTCCCTGCCCTCCACAGGCCATCCCTTCTCATTCTGAGTGGAGCCTGGTCTCTCAGATGACAATAAATCACATTTAGGTTCCCCTCTGGCACTTCAGCAGAAAAGTTCATTCAGGGTTTGCAGAAACCCTCAAAGATGGAACACCTGGTAGTGAACCACCTGTTTCTGAAAACTTTCCTTTCCAGTTGTTGCCTCTTGAAGTGTTTTTCTGATCCTCTTAGAGGTGGGGATTCTCTGTCCAGAGAAGCGCTGAGCCTCCTTAATTATCCCATCTCCCAGACATCGTTTTTTTCCTCCAACTCCTTTTTAAGGTCAGAATTTGTCATTTCAGGATGAAATTTAAACTTTCCTCCTCCTTGCTACTCCAGCTTCCTGCATGGAAGGTACAGATCCTGCAGGGCTGCCCATTTTGTGCCATTAGCAACTTCCCATTGACATTTACTTAATTGTTTGTGCACTTTTTAAAATTTCTTACCCATCTCTGCAGGAACCCACTTAAAACACCCACTGGCAGCTCCTCACCCATTTCACAGGATCAGGGAATCACAGGATGGTTGGGTTGGAAGGGACCTTAAAAATCATCCCCCTGCCATGGGGCAGGGACACTTTCCACAAGAGCTGGTTGCTCTGTTCAAGCTGGCCTTGAAAATTTCTGAATTTATTGTGTTTTTAGTGTATTTTAGCATCTCTCAGCTCCTGGTGGGCCTGAATAATTTTGCAGGTTGGGTTGTGTGTTGTCTCAGCCTTTTCTGAAAAGGTGGAATGAGCTCTGAGCTTGCTTGGGGCTGAGCATTCAGTTACAGAATACAGCAACTTTTTAGGTTATTATAGGGACTTTCAGCTATTCTGCTTTTGATGGAGAGATCTGTTATGGTTCTGCTGTTCAGAAGAGTAAATAAAACCCACAGAGCATATCTGGGAGGAGAGCAGCATCTCTCTGGATGCTCCTTTTCAGCAGTGGCAGTGGAAATCTTTAAAGAGACTTTCAGGCATTCTGCACCGGCCTAGGCAACTGGAATTCTTCAAGTGTGTAACCCAAAATAAAACTCCCTGCCAGTTCAGTGAGGGGAGCCATCCCATTGTTCCTGCCGAGTTCAGGGAGACAGAACATCTGGCAGAAGTGCCTGTTAATCTCAGTTATTATGTGAGCCTTCCTTCTGGGCTGCCTCTCTCTGGAAACCTCAGTTCTGTGTTTTCCTCCTTTAGTTCGGGTTTCCCTTGATTCATCTTTCACTTGCTTGTTGAAAACTGTTCCCTAAAAGTTTGACACTTTTCCTTATTTTCCTTGAACTTTTTTTATTTGAAAATCTGTTGCCCCTACTCTGTTTTCTGTTGTCTTTTCCTCCTGTCCTGTTGCCTTGCATTTAATGTTATTTTTCCTCTGCACAAACTGCCTTGGTTTTCTCATCTGCCCTTTTGCTTCTTTCCCTGTCCTTTATCCAGTCCCAGTTTTTTCCCTTTTCTCTCCCTTTGTATCCACTTCAGATTCTTCTTCTGCTGGAACACAGCAGAAATTATGTTTTTCCCCTCTCCCTTGCCCTTTTAGTTACTGAAATATGCACATAAGAATTCAAATGGGCTTCTAAAAATAGCAGAAGGATAAAACTGTTTGTTTCAGCTTTTCAGTCTTTGCTTTATTAGAACTTCTGGCAGGAAGGGCTCAGAAAGTCTAGAACTAATTCAGCTGCAGGGAACAAAAAAAACCAAAAAGGCAAAGAAAGAGCAGCAAAATAAAACCTAGAAAGAAATCTGGCTACAACTTATTTGATTAAAAACCACCCAGAATTAAACAAAAGCCCCAAATTTAATGTGTGCTCTGTGTCAGTGTGGCATGTGTGGTCCCAAGTGGCATTTTATATCCTTGATTTCTGTCTCTTGATTTCTCTGAGGAGGTTTATTGTGTTTTTCACAGTTCTGGTAGCTCCTATGAAACCCAGCAGAACTTGGTGTGGGTTTAAAAAAGGAAAGGTTTGTCAGGGCCATTTTTAGAGGAGATGAGAGTCATGTAAAGGGTGAAAGATCTGATGGATGAGAGTTTCTTCCTGCAGGAAATGTCTGTCCAGGCTGGCATTTTCCATTGTCCAAAAGCTTCTTCTTCCCCAGCAAGAGGATTTGCTTTGTAAGACTGCTGAGATAATTCTCAGATGAAAGTAAATGGATTTGATTTTTTTTATTATTATTATCATCCTGTACACAATGTTATGAATGTTAAACTTTAAATTCCATCCAAATTTGGATCTGGAGATGTTTGTGAGGTGATTATAAAGATTCCCCAGCCCTGTGATGCTCCAGTGTTATGTAGCTTTATCTCAGGATGAGAATTCCTGAAATTGTGTGTCCCAGATTCTCCTGGACTAATTATTACAGTGCAGAAACCTCCTAAAAATAAACTTTCTCATTAGCTACTAGGTTTCATAACAACTTTTCTCTTCAGTAAAGTTGTATTTTCCTCTTGGAAGAATACACTTTATGGCTTTATTTCCTTCCCCATAACTCCCTGAAATACTGGTAAGGCAGACAGGCACAAAAAGAAGTGTTTGGGGTGAATTAAAGGCTGAGACAGGGAGCTTTTGGATATGATTATATATAAAGATTATATATATTTTTAAAATATATATAAAGATATTTATTTTTAATAAAAATATATTAAGATTATATATATATATGTATATATATATATATATGATTATATATAAAGATAATCACAAAAAGCTTCGAGTGCCAGGTAGTGGAGTTCTGTGTTTGTATATATATATATATATATATATATATATATATAATATATATATTTATATGTATAAATATATATTTATATAATATATATAAAGATTATATATATATATCTTTATATCTAATAATATATATATATATATATATATATATATATGATTATGATTTTATATAAAGATAACCACAAAGCTTCGAGTGCCAGTATGGAGCTCTGTGTTTGTATATATATATATATATATATATTTATATGTATAAATATATATTTATATAATATATATAAAGATTATATATATATCTCTTTATATCTAATCATATATATATATATGATTATGATTTTATATAAAGATAACCACAAAAAGCTTCTAGTGCCAGGTAGTGGAGTTCTGCATTTGTATATGTATATAATATATAAAACTAAATATATTTATATATATTATATATATGTAAATAAATAAATAAATAAATAAGTATTTTATATATAAAATGTTCTGTGTTTGTATATATAATATATATTTATATATTAAAATATATATTTATATAAAATATACATAAAGATTATATATATCTTTATATATAATCATATACATATATAATCACAAAAAGCTTCTAGTGCCAGGTAGTGGAGTTCTGTGTTTGCACAGGCAGAGTTGTGGTGGATTGTATGAAGCAAATATTTGTTTTCTCTGGTGATGAGGAGGGAAATGAGTGTTTTGCCTTGTGTCACCTCTCTGCCTTATCCCCTTTTTCTTCCCTTTAAATCTGCTGCACCTCCCTCCTGCTTGTCTTACAGGTGTTGTTAAACCAGACTGACTTCTCTTGGCTCTGTCTTAGCAGGATGAGAATTTACCCTCTGAAATAATTTGTATGCCTTTGGAAGCTTGAAAGCCTCATTGGGAGTTGAAATTACATTTAAATGGATTCAGTGTTTCAGCTCGTGATGAGATTTCTCCCAACAGTAGAAAATCACAGACTTCCTCCAAATATAATTTAGGGTTTTTTTTTTTTATATTGCAAATATTTGTGTGTGATTTGTAATGAATTTTCTAGCACCACTGGCATGTCCCTGTGTCAGTGCCTTTCCTCCTTTCTCACTGGTGACTTTGTCATCCAACCCCTTTTCAAACCTCTTTTCTCTTTGGGATTTTGTTTTGTGCTGCATTTTTTTCCCTTTCTTTGCTTTCATGCTGCTCTGTGCTTTCCTGTGGTGGAAGCAGGATAGATTGGGCAGCTGATAAGGTATTTCCTGTCAGGAATCACCTCCATAAGGGGATCATTCTTTGTAGATTTAATGAAAGAAAACCCTACTAAATTCTGGTTTTGTTTGTACCATCATGGCTTGCATCTCTTGGAGAAGTCAGGTGTCCAACTTATTTCAAGGTATTGCAAATTTACTAATCAAGTTTTTATTCAAGCACAGCACGTTATAAACCATCAAACATCCTTTCTGAAGAGACCATAAATGTCTTACTGTTCTCTGGCATAACCAAAAAAAAAAAATTCAAGACTCGTTTTACTCCTAATTTGTTAATTTTTTTGTCTAAACCAGATCCAAAGGGAGAATCCAGGGAATATATAAATATAGGAATAAATAATATTTATATGTTTATTAATATATAATATAAATATAGAAATATTTCATATCTAATATATAAATAATATACATTTATTTTTATATTTCCATATTTATATTAATAAATATTACTTATATATTTATACACAAATATATAAACAATAGGAATCTGAACAGGAAGAGGTGGTCTGAGATTTGCCCCAGTACTTCAAGGTATTGCAAAATCCCCATCAGCATCACTGAGGTTCTGCTCAGGAGGGGATGGAAATGAGCAGAGCTGGTAGAGGACACATCTGAGGATGGTAAAATACAGAGACATCTGTATTTTAGAGAATCTGTAAAATACAGAGCTTACAAAACAACAACAAAAAAACCCATTCAACACTTGTCTTACTCCTAATTTGTTAATTTTTTTGTCTAAACCAGATCCAAAGGGAGGATCTGGGGAATATATAAATATAGGAATAGATAATATTTATATATTTATATATAAATAATAGGAATCTGAATAGGAAGAGGATGGTCTAAGATTTGCCCCAATACTTCAAGTTATTGCAAAATCCCCATCAGCATCACTGAGGTTCTGCTCAGGAGGGGATGGAAATGAGCAGAGCTGGTAGAGGACCCATCTGAGGATGGTAAAATACAGAGGCAACTCCAGGCCAAACCCCTGGAAGGAGGAGAAGCAGCCTGGAAGCATTTAAGCTAAATTGTGTGACAGATAGAAGCTCACAGTCATTAATAATATCAAAAAAAGGGAGGCTGTTTATGATGAATTGAGAAAACAAAGCTTAATGCTGAGAATGAGCAGTAGAATGGACATCCAGAAATTCCCTACAGACGTGCAAGGTCATCCAGCTCCCCAGCAAGCATTTTTCTTAACTAAACAGACAGACCCTTCAGTATTTAACACAGCCTTTCCTTAGCATAAAAACCTCATGGGAAGCACAGCTGGACTGCCAGGCAGGAGGGGATGGCAGCAAAACCCTTCTTGGCTGTGCCTTCCTCTCCAGCTCTGCCTTTCCAAAAGCAGAGGTCCAAGTAGAGGTAATACTGAAAGTTACTAGTCTGGCCTGAATGGGGGGAATGGGGGAAAAAAAAAATCCCCTACAAGTCACCCCAAGGGGTTCTTTTCAAAGTTAAATGCAATTTCTTTGACTTTTTATGTGCACAGCTCTACCCTGTACTCCTTCCTTGTGCATCCTCCTGGTAATGAACCAGATGCACTTTAAAAAGAGAAGAAAATATGTTAATATCTCCTCTTAAGTGGAAATTTCCAGAGGCCAGCTGAATCCTTCCTCAATAATTAATGCCTGAAAGCATTTTCCTCCAGTTCTTATTTAAATGGAAGTAGCTTTGGTGTCTGATATTGTGGAGCTGCACTGCACTGCCTGGTGTTGCTTTACAGGGGAAGGTGTTCCAGGGGAAACAGGGAAGGTTTTCCAGGAGTCTGCCTTTACTGGGACCTTGTGGGAGAATCCCAGTTGCTGTGTCCCAGCCCTACAGAAACCACAAACATCAGGCAGATCTAATTCAATTTATTGATGTGTTTCTTCTGCCTGAGTCACAGCACGGAGCAATAATCCAACCTCTTGCTTGGTTGCCTTGAAAAGCTTTTAATGCTATTTCAGCAACTGGTGGAATATTTAAAGAAAATAAATCCTCCTGGCTTTGTTATTCAGCTCAATGCTGTGTGTACAGTAGGTGAAGAAGTTATTTGCTGAATGTTTTATGATGGTGATTATGTAAGTAATGAGCTTTTACGTTTTGGCACCAGAGAGTACCAGAACTGCGTGGAGTACTTTGGAACTTGATGTAGGAAGGAAGCTTAATTTGCAAATTAATCCAGTTTCATCTTCCTGCTGTGCCCTGTCATTACGGAGGACTTAGAGGAGCTTCCTTCCTACATCAAGTTACAGAGTAACTTCTGCAAATTAATTTGCAGATTAATCCGGGGGAAATGTGACAATGAGCTTTATTTTTTATAGCCAGGCTGTTCCAAGTCTCTTACCTCAAAGGTAAGGTCTTACATCTATGTAGAGATCCCTGAATAAATCAGATTTTCTTAAAGATGTCTTTGGTTTCTGTCAACATCCAGCTACAGGAATTAGTGGGCTCTGTGAGAATAACACAGTAAAAATGTGGTTTTGTATGGAAATGGATTTGCAGTCCTGCTAATCTGCCATGGGTATCATCCACATCTCCCTCTGAATGCTTACAAAGCATGAACTGGAGTGTACACATGCATTTTATTTTTTATTTGAGCCTTTATTTTTTATTTGAGCTTTATTGACTAATTTCTCAGGGTTCTTTCTGAGTGAATCTAATTTCCGGGCATGCCCAAAATCTCCTGGAAAATTCTGGGGTTCTTAATTCCTTGCTGGAAGGAGTTACTCTGTACTGGAGGCTGCACAGCCAAGCCCAACTGGAAGAAATGTCTGAAATGTGGGCATTTTGAACCATGACAGGACTGGCTTCCTTTCCCCAGGCAGGTTGTGCTGTAACCACAGGAAGGGTTTGGGTGGTGAGAAACACTCAGTTATTGTCTTCTCCTTTAGTTCTGCTTGCTTATAAATGTCACATCCTGTTCTTCCCAGGGTGGAAGCTTAGCAGAGGTTCACATTTTCAGCTTGTCATCAATTTTGGATCAAAACCATGGATGCAATAACCCACAGGGAGCTGCATTTCCATGCTGTGGTGTGTGGGCATTGCACGACCAGATTTTGGGCTGAGATTCAGCCTCTGCCCTCACAGCTCAGCCCTCCCAATAACCAGGCTGAAAAGTTATTTTTTTCATGAATACAAACCCAAGGAAATGTGAATGTGATGTCAGCATGTGCATTAAACCCACCTGAGAGTGAGCATGCTGGCTGGAGAGAGCAGTGTGGACCTGTGTGTAATGCAGGGTGAAAATATGGAATTGGGGATGGAGGGTAGTGGTTTGCCAAATTTAAAAATTTAATTGTCTGTTAAAAGTAACAAAAAAATATTATTGCTTTGCCAAATTTAAAAATTGAATTGTCCGTTAAAAGTAACAAAAAATATGATTGCTTTGGAGATCAGAGCTGTTTTGTTGTTTTGGTTTTTTTAAGTATGAATTGAGCATTGAAGTGTTTGGCGAAGATGCCACAGAGTTTCTCCCCTAGTTCCTCATCCCTCCTCTTTTCTTTTTTATTTTTTTAAATTTTTTGCCCTTCCTGCAGGAGACAGGAGTGGGTGGCTCCCAGCCTGTGTGCCAGCTTTGCCCCCTGTTCTAGGAAAGGTGCAGTTCCATTTCTCTGTTGGTTCAGAACTTGAACTCGTGGGGTTGTGCAGGAGGTGAATGGAAATGCTTCTTGTGAGAATGCAAGGTTTTAGTTTAATACTGAGTGAAATACTGAGGACAAGGATCAATGGCCATAAACACAGGGAGTTCCACCTCAACAGGAGGCAGATCTTTTTTCCATGAGGGTGGCAGAGCTGCCCAGGGAAGGTGCGGAGTCTCCCTCTCTGGATTCATCCCAGTCTCACCTGCAAGTGCTGCTGTGTCACCTGCTCCAGGTGACCCTGTCTGCACTGCATCATCTCCAGAGGTCCCTTCAGCCCCACCTCTCCTGGGATTCTGTGAATTCCTAATCATGTCATCCAGAGCAGCTGATGGACAGTTACCCAAGCTTAGTTCTCAAAATCAGAAACTTCATTAAAAACTTAGCTGTGCTGCCTTTTTCTCCCCCAGCATCTCTTTTCCTCTTCGTCATCTACATTTCTAGATGTGCCTTTCCTTCATGTGCCACAGACTTGAGATAACAAAGCTTTGTGCCAAGTGAGCCAGGGCTGCTGTGATTTGAAGTCATTATTTAGTAATTAATCCTTTTTGTTGCAAACACACACACAGAGGTGAGCAGGATTATTCCAGCAGTGAGAAGAAAATCACAGCAATAACTGCATTTAGTGGCCATTTCAGTGCAGACACAGCCATGGCCGGCTTTAACTGTTACTCTGCCTTTTTAAAAATAATAAAAAAAAACAACCCAACAAACTTCTGAGCTGTTTGATAAGGAAGCTGGATTAGAAGTGGAGCCTTTCTCATAACCTCTGCTCCCTCCCACGCAGAGCGGCAGCGGGAAGGGGCTGCGGCCAGCGCGGTGGTGGCACAGGGCCAGTGGCATGGCCACTGCTGAGGGCCCGGCCTGCAGGGCCTGTCCTCTGTCCCCACACAGCTGGACAGCTCAGGGCAGCAGCTCCTGCCTCTGGAGAGCAGCGGGAGAGGTCCATGCTGGGCAAGGAGAGGTGCCCATCCAAGCAGGCTTTGGTGTGTGGGTGAATGCTGTGATAGCCCAAGTCACCTCCTGAGCAGAGCTGTGACATTAAACTGTCCCTGCAGATACCATCTCAGCTGCCCATTCTGCTGGGTGAATCTCAGCCTGATACCTGAGCTGAAAATATCTTTGCAGCCGTTTAACCACAGTTTCCTTTTCAGCTTTCAGAGCGGTGCTGGTCACTGGGCACTCACCGATGCCCTGCCACCGGCAGGGTCTGGGTGATGTGTGGGGATTTGCTGTGAGTAAAATCTTAAGCAAAGCAGGCTAAGGAAGCCACAAAACCTCTTGGGGCATAGGGTCAGTGGTGGGGTTGTTGAGGGCATAGCTGTGAGAAAGGCAGGTGGTCACTGAAATAAAATGGGAGAAGAAATGAAGAAGGTGGAGGAAGCTGCAGGGTGGCTGGGCAGTGACAAAGTCAAAAAGTTCCAGCCAGGCTCTGATGCTATTCCCACCAAAATGGAATTATTAGAATAAGAAGTTTAGAGTGAAAGAAGTTAAGGTGAAAAAGAGCCATCTTCTCCTGAAGTAAAAAGTCCAGCATCCTCATATTTTGCAGTTTTTACAGCACTTTCATTCCTTCAAAGTACTGCCAAAGGGTTTTTTTTTTTTCCCTTACTGCTTTGGTGGCTGATCATGTCTATTAGCTCTAGATTTAGTCACCTTGGCAATACCTTAATAATTGATTTTGAGCATTCTAGGCAGTGGCTGCTGTGCACTAAAGCAGAAGATAGTTCTGGCTGTTTGTCACCCTTTTTTGGAGCTGCTGATTGTCAGTCAGGATGCGAAATCCCCCCTGCCACTCAGCTGGTGAGACAAAGTGAGGCTTTTCCCTCTCATTCCTGGAAGCTTTTAAAGCAGGATCTTGGTTTCTTTGCCCAAATTTGCCCACACACCCTTGGGGTCATGCAGGAGCTGGCTCCAGGCGTGCCAGCTGAGCTCTGATGTCATGGGGTGACTTCATGGGGACACGGTCCCCACGAGCTTTTAGCAGCGCTGAATTAGCAATAGTGAAACTTTCCAAAACAAGAGGTGTTTTAAATACCTCTCACATGGCAGCATCTGGTGTTCCCTGCAGTCCTGACGTGGTTTCAGCACCCAGAGTCCTGCACTGAGCCGTGGTGGCTCTTGCCCAAAGGTGCAGCAGGATTCTGTGAGAATTGCCAGGAGCTGGTGGTGAGGGATGCAGCAGTGCCTCTCTGCAGAGCAGGGTGTCTGCTCACTGCCAGAGGGCACACAGGGATGGGATATTGGGAATTAGGAATTGTTCCCTGGCAGGGTGGGCAGGCCCTGGCACAGCTGTGGCTGCCCCTGGATCCCTGGCAGTGCCCAAGGCCAGGCTGGATGGGGCTTGGGATGGTGGAAGGTGTCCCTGCACTATGGCAGAGATGATTTTTAAGGTCCCTTCCAAGCCAAACCAGTCTGTGATTCCGTGATGTTGCAACCTCCCCCTGCGCTTTCTGGCAGAAAGAGCAAAGAGCCCAGGGTGAAACCTTGATGAGCCCAGTCAGTTCCAGGCTGTTTTAGCACAGCTGGGTTTATTTTTGCCTCCCTGGCTCTGTGTGGGAGGCTGGGCTCCCTCCTGCATGGCACGGTGCCCGTGCTCCCAGCCTGCCAGCTCCAGCCTTGGCCCTGGTGGCATCTCTGGGTCCTCTCCTTCCCACAGCACCAGCGAGGCAGCGAGGTGACATTAAAGCCCTGGAACAGCAGATAAAAGGCCCTGGCTGTATTTATTGAGTGTTACAGATAAGTAATCCACTCTGCTGTCAGTGTCTGCAGAAACAGCAAATAAAGTATACATGGCCCTTGCTTTGATGTGATGAAATCTCCAGAGGACGCTCACTTCAGTGGCTCACAGTGCAGCTGGAGCTGAGTCTTGCAGTGGAAAATACAAGATTTTCATGTCTTCGTGTGTTGCTTTAAAAATATCACTATGGCTCTATGCTGGGCAATTCTGTGTTCTGAAAGCTTGGGTTGTTTTGTTGCTTTTTTTTTTTTTTATTTCCAAAATGTTATTAAAATCATCGTAACCGTTTTTGTTGGAAGGGGAAAAGTTAATAGTTATTTTGTGGTTTCATACCCAGCGTTAAAACAACAGTCTGGTTTTCATTTGAACCAATCAAAGTATGGAAATTCAAAATGAAGGTTCTCTCCATGTCCTTAGATCAACTTGTTGGCCTTGCTGAAATGCATAATGGATGGGGCAGGGGAAAAACCTCAATCCTACAACTCTTAGCTTTGTTTTTGCACATAGCTCAGCTTTTTTTGTAGCTGCTGGATTTCAAATTTGACGTCACTTTCTTGCCTGTCTTCTCAAGCTATAAAAACTTCCTCCATTTGGTAAATGTGCAGCTGCTCAGAACTCAGTGAACCACAGACATTTTTTTGTCCTTTTTTGAAGAACCTAAGCAGTAGTGAAGGAAATTAGTTGGCAAACACACGTCAGTAATTGAATTAACGCACTTTCAAATTTTGGGGTGTAACTCTGACTGCTGGGGATGATGGGTTTTAGTCAGTTCTGGTTTTTGGTGTGGTCAGAAAGAGCCCAGAGGCACAGCTGGGGCACAGAGAACCCCAGGCAGCCCCAGGGGAGCAGCCCTGGGATGGGGTGCTGGGGGATCCCCTGGCCAGGGATGCCCTGATGTGGCCCCAGTGACCTGGGACAGCTGCCCTGAGCCTGGCCAGGGCTCCAGGGCCCTCCTGCTGCACGTCTGCAGGTTCCCTCCCAGCTCTGGCTTAGCCTGGGGGTCTGGAGGAGCCTTTTTTCACAAAAAGGGTGCTCAGACCTTGGCAGGAGCTTTGCAGTCCCCATCCTGGAGATGTCCCAGGAAGGGCTGGAGGTGGCACTCAGTGCTTTGAGCACAAGGTGGGCACTGGGCACAGCTGGGACTCCGTGGGTTGGCAGGGATTCTCCAGCCTCAGGGATCCTGTGTGAGCTCCTCTGGGGTTCATATGTCACCAGGTGAGCAGCCTGTCACTGTCCCCAAAACAGGTGCTGGGCGCAGCAGCCTGTCCTCATCCTGGATGTTATACATCTCCCCAAGGCTTGGAAAAGTCACTTCTTCCCAAACTGTTCCTTCCCTGGCCATGGGAATGAGCTGCCCTGGCTGGTTACAGCCCTTGGTTCTGGGAGGTCCCAGCCCTGGAGCTGCCTCCCTTCCCTCTTCTCCCCTGTCCGGGCCTGCCCAGCTGGGCTGGTGTCCTTCCATCCTGCGCTTCCCCACCATCCCCTGGCCAAGCACCACCTTCAGGGGCCTGTTTGCACCTGACAAAATCTCAGTTTATCCTCAATCCAGCTATCCAGCATCCATCCTTGTTGCAGTGCGGTGTAATCTCCTGTTTCAGCTATTCCAGTTCCTTCCCCAGGTGTGCCAACAACCTCTCCCTTCCCCTCCCTTGCCCCTTCCTGAGAGCTGTCCCTCAATCTTGGCATTTCAGCAAGGGCGAAGTTCAAAAGATGCCTCTCAGCCCTGGGGACATTGGGCCATGCAGGTGTCATTTGTCCCCTGAGACTTCGCCCCCTTACCTGGTTGGTGGGATCCCTACCCCTGCCCTCCCCCTCTCCCCGGGGTTAAAAGACACAGCAACCACACGGTTCTTGGTTCTGTTGGAGCTGTTGCTACATTCAGAGTGAATGCCTGAGTGCCAGGAATAAAGCTCTGGATCCAAACCCTCCAGCAGAACCCGACTCCTTTTTCCTTCACCTTGCCTTGAAGCCTTTCCACCAGAGGTAAACCTGAGTTCCTGCTTGCCTGGACTTGTCCCAAGCGCCCAGCTGCAGCATCCAGCCAGCCAACGGTGTCTCTGGAGTGAAACACCACACACCCAGCCAGCCAAAGGTGTCTCTGAGGTGAAACCACCACAGCACCCACCCTTGGTCAAGCAGCAAGGGTCAGACTAACCCAGGCACGTTCCATCCGGCAGTATTGGGATTTAATTCCAATATTTTGGCACCCAACGTGGGGCTGTTCAACCCCAGAGACATCCTGGTGACCCCTGACACCTCCTGAAGGCAGCTCCATAAGGACATGGTGGCTCTCAAACCAGGGCTCTGGCTCTCTGGCAGCACTGAATGTTGTGAAAGTTGTACCTGCTCAGGGGCTCCCTGTAATAAAGCTGGAGCAGATTCCCACCCTGAGGAGCAGAGAAGCTCAGCTCCATCATGGGGAATTTGGAGGAGGTCTTGTTTACGTTCCTTTCCCCAAGGGAAAAGGAGTAGCCAGAGCAACCTGGAAAAAGTGTGATGCTCTAGATGGGATTTTACTTTACATTTGCTTGCTTATAGGACTTTTCTATTCTTTTGGAGCACAGCAAGGATGTGCAATGCAGTGCTTTTATTTGTGGTGGCTGTGAGAAGGTGGTGATGGACATTTGGGAGCCCAGCTGGGCTCAGCTCCTTCCTGAGAGGGGACAAGGGGTGGCTTCTGTGTGGGATTTGAGGTGGAATCTTGTGATGGTGTTCACAGGGGTTCTTGGATTGGGGAAGAGACGAGGATCTGACTCCATGTTTCAGAAGGCTTGATTTATTATTTTATTATATATATTACATTAAAACTATACTAAAAGAATAGAAGAAAAGGTTTCATCAGAAGGCTAGCTAAGAATAGAATAGGAAGGAAAGATAACAAAGGGTTGTGGCTTGGGCTCTGTGTCCAAGCCAGCTGACTGTGATTGGCCATTAATTAAAAACAACCAACATGGGCCAATCACAGATGCACCTGTTGCATTCCACAGCAGCAGATAATCGCTGTTTACATTTTGTTCCTGAGGCCACCCAGCTTCTCAGGAGGAAAAATCCTAAGGAAAGGATTTTCCATAGAAGTTGTCTGTGGCAGAATCTGACTTGTGATCCTCTGGTGTGCTGGGCATTAGGTCAGGCTGGTGGGGGAGACCCACCAGGAGCTGGGAGAGCTGGCAGGATACAATCCTGTGCCATGAATTTGGTCAGCCTGCCCCATTGTGGGGTGCGCTGTTCCTTTCCTCATGCAACATCAGCTGAGCTGTTGTCTCTGCCTGTGCTGCTCCAGCTCCAGGAGCCTTGGACATCCATCCAGTCACAGGAGGAGAGACATGGGACTGAACTCCACAATTAGCCAAGCTGGTGGATTTCCCTGTGGCATGAAATTAAATAGTATTTGAATGCTCACCGTGGGGCTAATGCTACTTTGTGCAGCTTTTTATGAAGATTACGAAGTTGCAGCAAAAAAGCAGATCTTGCTGTAATTAGAAGATAGAAGAGTTAATCATAGGGAGGACTTAGTATTCATGCTTGCTCTGAAATTTTCTAAACTGCTTTAAAATTCCTTCAGCTGAAGGAGCTGAACTTCACTACAAACCTTTTGCAGGCTGAAGTGTGGTTTTCTTCATCCATTTGAATTGCAGCACAGAAGTCACAGGGCTCTTCTCCCCAGAGGTTCAGGAGGCTCTGAGTTCATTTTGTTGATATGTGAAATCATTTTGGTGCTTGTCGAGCCATAGGACCATTTACTTGATGTCCTTGAGGCAACCCAAGCATTTTATTGCTGTTTATTCACCCTTTGAGACAAGATTTGAAGCAAAAAGTCACCAAAATCATCGAAATTTCAAGTTAGAAGGGAGAGCTGGGTGATGAACCCCTGGCAGCTGGGGGAGGGACACACTCCACATAATGCACCATTAAAACTTCATGAAGAGGTGTCCCAGGAAAAAAAAAAAAAAAAAAAAAAAAAAAAAACCAGAAAAAAAACCTACAAAGCACTGGGCTTAATATTAAATTCTTAGTTTTAGCAGTCTGGTCATTTTCAGGAAGGAATAATCAGCTTAACCGCAGCATTCCCATATTTAATGTTCTGAGCGGAGAGGGATTGTCTGATTTCCTTTTCCCTTTTTTTATTTATTTATTTTTTTTCTCTCTTTTCACAGTAATTAATGAAAGTCAAAAGCAGCAACTGGAATCTGTGAGCTACTCATCCCGCTATGCCCTGGGACTGTTTTATGAGGCTGGCACGGGGATTGGTGTCCCCTGGGCCGCTCGCTACATCGCCGATAATCCCTGCGTGCGCTTCATCTCCATCGATAACAAGAAGCGCAATATAGGTCAGTGCTCCCATTATCCCCCTTAAACACAGCCACAATGGAGGGTGCAGAGCATGAGAAATGCTGTTTAATTGAGTGTTGCTGCTCTGAACAGAGGCAGTGTTTAACTCCAGTGTTCAACTCCCGGCCGCGGCGGATGGCGTTTCATGTCGCCTTTGGCCTGTAATGAAGCACACAATGAGAGCGGGCCGGCCCTCAGAAAATCAGCCCCCAGCACATGGTTTATGTTACTGCCTTTATGAGACCGGTGTCAGGGGATTGGAGACATCAAAATGTTGCTATTCCAGGAAAGAGCTGGGGTTCCTTTGTTTAAACACTGGTCTGTGCACTCGTCGGTTTGTCTCCCGTCACCCAGCTCCTGCTCTTTCCTCAAGGCTTGGAAGCAAGAATGACTTTGGGTAATTGGAGCTGCTCAGCCCAGTTCAGAGTCAGCCAGGCTGCTTTTGTGACCAGGGAGAGCCCCTGAAATGGCTGTATGTGCTTTGGAGGGCTTGGAGAATACCCCTCAAGATATTCTCCTGTCTTTCTGGAGGATGGCAGCTGAGGAAGTGTGTGTTTTATTTATTAAATGTGTTTCACCTGCCAGGAGTGGGGTAGCATAGAATAGCTCAAGAAAAAACACTGGCAGACCGATCAGAGTCACAGAATCCAGCATGGTTTGGCTTTTGAGGGACCTTAAAGACACAAAGTTCCACACCATGCCATGGGCAGGGACACCTTCCACCATCCAGCCTGGGCTTGGGCACTGCCAGGGATCCAGGGGCAGCCACAGCTGCTCTGGGCACCCTGTGCCAGGGCCTGCCCACCCTGCCAGGGAACAATTCCTAATTCCCAATATCCCATCCAGCCCTGCCCTCTGGCAGTGGGAACCCATTCCCTGTGTCCTGTCCCTCCATCCCTTGTCCCAAATCCCTCCCCAGCTCTCCTGAAGCCCCTTTAGGCACTGGAAGAGGCTCTGAGATCTCTTCAGAGCTTTCCCTTCTCCAGGAAAAACACTCCCAGCTCTCCTTCCTTGTAGGAGAGATTCTCCATCCTCTGTGCAAGCACGAATTTGTTGTTTACCGTAAGAATTTAGCCTATTGATCTGACAAAAGAGAAGAATGGCTGGACTGGCCAAAATAAAGATGCAGACACCCTGATGTGCTTTCTCCAGCAGGGACTTAGGTGAATATGTGAAAAAAGAGCCTAAGGAAAGCCAAATAATAGAGTGATCTTTTTTCCTCTGGCATTGTCTCCTTGTTACTGACAGCGTTCAGCTGGAGATTTTCTTGCATCTGAGATTCTGTTTCCATTGTTGTGTTCAATGAAAAATACCTGATAGTTAATAGGACCTGCTGATATTATCCTTACCATTGTCAAGCAGGAATTCACCCATAATTTCCCCACCTCTCTGCACATGTGGTCTCAAAGCCCCAGCACAAAAACAGCAAATATGGAACTGTGATGGAATTATCAAACAGCTTTGCTGTCTCCAGATGCAATTGAACCAAGAACAAAGCACATTATTTGGGGCATATTGTTAACAAATACATAGAAAGTACCAGAACATCAGTGTTGACACATACCTTTCTCACTGAAAATTTCCCTTGAATTGTGGGAGAGTTCTGTTTATATGAGCAAATTTTTCCTAGAAGAACAAATTGTGTGTGTGTATCTCTTCCTAGGAGACAGGCTTTAGACAGCACAGGCAAGGGAGGTTGAGTGTGAAATTTATTTACATGTGAAGTCCTGCAACCAAAACACATGAGTAAAAAGTTCCTTTATGCTTCTTTTAGCACATATGCAAGTATTTTGCATCTGCATCTTTCTTCCTGTGCATTTAAGTGTCCTGCAGGAGATTTCAGTGGGAGGCACAGGACAGCACCTTGCTGTCCCTTTTAACTCCACTCCACTCATCACCTTCCCACTCTTCTGTTCTTCAACCTTGATTATTTGGACTCCTCTGAAGAAGAGGATGGTGACAACAAAAAAGTAAACATTCAGAGCAAGCAGAATTGCTGGGTGAGGCAGCTGAGATCTTCCAGGGCAGTCATCATTCCCTAAAAGCCATCACTTTCTCCAGTTGTTTCTTCACCTGATGTATCCAACAATAAATGGAGGCTTATCTCACCCTCACTGCCACCTCAAACAGGTTTTTAATAAACAGCCTTGAACATTAGACATCCAGAGAAAATAACTATAGCTGGTAGTTGTCCCCTGCAGGAGGTTTGGAGCTGGATGATCCTCAATCCATTTCATGATCCTATGAGCTTTCTGCTGAGGGACTTGGATGACATCTCCCTAAAGCAGCTAGTCCAGCTCTCAAAGGCCAGCAGCAAAGGCTGTTGGAAGCCCAGAGTGTCCTTGTCACTTGTGTGAGATGTGGCAGTCCCTGCCTCGACTCAGTAAAGCAGAGACATCCAACTCGTGGGCGTTGCACCAGTGAAACCCAAACCGGCCTTGCTGCTGTCATCACACAGCAGGGTGGGTTTGATAAAGCAATTATCCCTGATGCCCCCAATTCCTGGTGTAACCAGGAGGCTCCAGGAGGGCAGGCTTTTCCCAGCAGCTGAGGATCCCAGCTGCTGTGGGCAGAATCCCAAGCCTGCCTGCAGAGGTGATGTTACGTAAGGGAGAGCCCACCAGAAGCGTGTGCTGAATTCCCCGTGTGGCGTGCATGAATATTAAACACTTTGTGGGATTGGCTGCCTCAAACACCCCATCCATATTTATACCAGGTCGGGGGGGACAGTGGGAATTCTCCAGCATCAATTATTTCTGGAATACTGCAGTCTTTGCATCTCTCTGCATTCCAGGAGGACTAAAGATAGATGACACATCAAAGGGGAAGTGGTTCCTTTCTTTTGCTCCAGGATTGTGGGGTTATGTAATTTAAAGGGAAGATCTGCCTTGCAGGTTTTTTGGCATTGTATAATTCCTGACTATCCTCTTCAGTTTTGAAATAGAGATTCCTTTCCTTCCTGAAATAAGAATTTTTAGGAAGATGAAGGAGTTAAAGAACTATTTAAGTTCTTGCCTCGTTACGCAGCCGGTTGTGTTGTAATCCTCTGCCAGCCCTGCCTGCCTTTTAGAAAAATAATCAGAAACTGTTGGTAAGGCTAATGAAATGCTGGGTTTCTGAATATGAAAAAGTTAGTGCCATTCTTTCCATGACTCCTCCCAAATGTGCCTTCTCACGGAGTAGATTTTATTCCAGGGAGAATATAGGACTTTAGGAACCACAGGAATTTCTGAGGATAATGGGGAAGCTTGCTGGCCCTCTTCCCAAACAGCAGCGTGGCATTGTGAAAGTGACCCTCCACCTCTCTTGCTTTCTAGGTGTAGTAAAGTTAATCACTGCTCATTTTTAACTTTTAGGTAGGGTTTATGAGGCCTGCACATTGACTTCTCTTTTGGCACCGTGTGAAGCCTCCCAGGGAGCAGGGATGCAGTTCCAGCCTGTCCAGAGGTGTCCAGTTTCTCTGCTGCCCTCCACGCTCACCCAGCAGCATTCCCTTCTTCCAGGGCTTGTTTGGTGTGGCAAAAACCCTTCCCCTGCTGCTACCCAGGACCAGAATGGGGCTCAGATGGCAAAACACATCTCCCCAGGAAGCTTAGAAATCCCTGAGGGTCAGGAAACAAAAACATCACGGTTTTATCGGGATCTGTTACGACTCCAGGTTTTGGGCAGCAATGTGAGAAAAATACTCAATGCTGTTCCCCTAAAATGAGGAGAACACTCCTGTGGGGGATGTGTGCTGACCACATCCATGGACAGTTTTCTGCTGGAGACCCTTGAACGACCCCTGAGCACTCCAACAATCGTTTTGGAAAGCTGGAATGTGTCATCTTCCCAGAGGGGATCTTGAGAATCTGGTTTCTTCAGTGGCAGGGCAGAGATAAGGAGTTCATCAAGCTTGGTGCCTAACAGCCAGAATGGTCAGCAAGTGTTCAAGCACCTCTTTCTTTGTGGATTCCTGGGTCAGAAAACACTGGTTTGCTGAAAATAAAATATTCTTCTGAGAATGTGCTAGTCCAAACAAAGGTCTAACCAGGAGAGGCTTCCCAAGGAGGGATTTGAGGGAATCACTTGATTGAACAACCAGCTCAGCTGAAATGCAGCATAACCCACGTTGTGTCCTTGCTCCATCCTGCTCATTGGGGCACCCAAAAATCCCCTAATCCAGGCAAATTCTCTGGCTGCTGGTTGTTAGGCCATGTCTGTAAGGTGGCAGGCCAACATGCCAAGGGGACAGGAGTCACCTGTTGCAGAGAACCTGCAGCCACCCCCAAATGTAACAAAGCCTGGCCCTTTCCAATCTGCTGGGATCAACGTCAGCACTTGAGCTATGATTTCATAGATGAGAACAATTTTTTCTGATAGGACAAAGGGTGATGGTTTTAAACTGAGGGAGGGTTGATTTAGATGAGATAAAAAACCCAGTTTTTTTACAGCGAGGCCCTGGCACAGGTTGCCCAGAGAAGCTGTGGCTGCCCCAGGATCCCTGGAAGTGTCCAAGGCCAGGCTGTTGCAGAGATTGTCCTCCCTGACTTGTGTTCTCATTCCATGTGCTTTTTCCCCATCTGGAAGAACAGAGTGGCGCCACAGATATTTTTGCTGTTACTGACTCCCAGTCCAGAGGCACAATTGTCAGCACGTGTGGAAGGCAGATGTGAATGAGCAATGCTTCACAAGCACCTCTCCTCCTCCTCTCTTTCTTGCAGAGTCTCCTGAAATGGGGCCCTCGGTGGTGGTGCACACCACTGTGTCCTTTGGCAGCGAGCACCTGGACTCAGACCCCGCCGAGGTGCAGCAGATCATCCTCAGCCACCTGCAGAGGCTTGTGCCCTCCCTGCCCAAACCAAGCAGCATCAAGTGCCACAGATGGAGATACTCCCAGGTACTCAGCTGGGAGGACCTGCTGGGGCTGCATTTTCCATCCTCAGGGAGCAAGAGGACAGGGGATGGTTGCTCAGCATCCATAACAAATTCCTCCAGGCAGCCATGAGCAGCATCCAGGGCTGGCCAGCACAGCCAGGTCACTTTTAGCCATTTTTTAACATCTTTGGCCTGGCTCAGCAGTGAGTTGTGCAGCTCTCCTGGTAAGCAGGGGTAGGAGCAGTGTACAGGAAGGAAGTAAATCCAGTGTAATTCGGTGGGATTCTCACTGGTATTTAAAGATCATGACTCAATACATCTCTGTGCATCCAAAAGTATGTGGTATTATTAGCAAAATTCCCACCCTGCCACAGAAAAGCAGAAGTACAGACGAACTAATTGTTGTTATTTGATTTGGCCCAGCTCAGTTTAACAGAATGTTTTGCAAAATGTATTTAAAAGTAAACTACCTAAGGGTAATAATAGCAAAATGTGCATATTTTGCAGTCTTCTTTTAAAAATCCAAGGAAATTGCTGGCGATTTCCTAAAGTACTGGAGTGTATCTCCATGTTTACCCAGAGCCTCTCAAGTTAATTTACATTGGTGAATTTCAACGTGGAGGTGGATGCAAAATATTTACTTTTAAAGCAGTCCCCTAAAATTTTTTCCTTTTTTGAAGTTGCTGTGGATGGCTGTTGTGGAGTCTGCTCATACGCCTTGATCTGCATCCAATTTGGGAACCTGGTCTGGTTAGCACAAAGTTTATTTTTCTGCAAGTAAAGTACTGGTGGATTGCAAAAGCAACCTCAGCACTGGTATTACTACTTATATAAAACCTACAAAAATTGTGGTGTGTTCTCTAAGTTCCTCTTTATCAGTTCAGGGGAGAGTTGGATCCATGTGGCACTCACATTCTCTGAAAAAATTCCTTTGCCCAAGATTTTTCTCCTGGGAAGCTGCGAAGCCTCAAAGAAAAGGAAAACAATTCTTATCTCATTTGCTTCTCCTGTGTTTTGCTGGTGTAGAATGTATTTAAAAATTGTTTACCCAAAAGTAATTACCTAATTAAATTCTGGTGTGAGTTGTTTTTACTCATTAGCCAATTACAGCCGAGCTGTGTCGGGACTCTAAAAAGAGTCCCAAGTTTTCATTATTATCTTTTTAACATTCAGTAAATATCTTTTTCTGTATTCTTTAGGATAATATAATATAATATAATATAATATAATATAATATAATATAATATAATATAATATAATATAATATAATATAATATAATATAATATAATATAATATAATATAATATAATATAATATAATATAATATAAATGTAAGTATATTCTATTCTATTCTATTATATGTAATTATAATATATATAATTGTATATATAATATTCTTTAATATAATATAATTACATATAATATATATAATTATATAATATATAATTATATATATGTAATTATATATATAATATAATATTCTTTAATATAATATAGTTTTAATATTTTTATATTCTTTAATATGATATTCTTTAATATAATAAAGTAATAAATTAACCTTCTAAAAACATGAAATCAAATGCATCATTCCTGCCTTCGTCAGGGCAGTCCCTGCAAATACAATAGATCCAGCTCTGGAAAGGGCTCCCAAACCCCATCCAGTTCTTGCTGCCAGCCAGGGCTCTGAGTCCAGCAGCTGCTGGTGCCACAGGAGGAATTATCACCAGCCTGTAATTTGGTGGATGAATGTCAATATGTCTTAGGTTGCAGATAAGTCCGTGTAGGTCAGACCCGTTATCTCAATAAAGAGATCTCTAAAGCCACCCTATAAAATAATCACTGCCTGAATGAAATATCTGGGGCAGAGCTCCCTCTTTCTCCTAAAGCTCTCTTTACTTTCAATTATAATAAGCTGTTGCCACAGAGGCCAAGGGAACTGATAAGATGGGTGCCTGTTTCCCCTGACTCTTTTAGTTGGGATTTATCCTACTCGTTAATTAAATCCGGCTGTAACATCCTTCACATGGCCAAACACAATCCTGGGATTAAAATGCAGACATTACAATTATCCATGGCAGATGAGGGATTAGGACTTCCAAAATTCTACTGACACTACTTAGCAGCACAGCTGCAGCTCTGGATCCCCTTTGCTCTAATTATGGTGAAGGCACCATTAGCATTCAGAGCCAGCAGCTTCCCAACCCACCGTGTGCCTTTGGCACAGGCACTTTATATGGAATTGCTGAGGCTGGAAAACACCTCCAAGATCTTTGACCAAATACCAGGAGGGGTAGGAGCTGTTTGGTGCAGCCAGCACCAAATAAACACTGGGTAGCCAAAGAGAAAGGACACTCAAAAAAGACTTTTTCTGTCAGGTCTTTCTGCATTGTTTGTCCTCAGCTTGATCAGTGAGAAAAATTCAGGAATAAATTAAGTACTGATTTAAAACTAGTCTGAAGGAGAAGCTCTGGATTTGCCATACCTGGATAGACTCCTCTGTTCAGCTGAATAAAGGGTGAGGGGTTACAATTCCTTGGAAGCTGATAGTCCCATGAGGAGATACAGCAATGCTTTACTGGGTGGAAATCCATGGAATGATCAAAAGAAAATTGTGAGACTATCATGCTTTAGTAGGTTGGACAGCAGCAGCGATTTCTGCATGCAAAGGGTGCTCAGGCCTTGGCAGGGGCTGCCCAGGGAGCTTTGCAGTGCCCAGCCCTGCAGGTGTCCCAGGAAGGGCTGGAGGTGGCACTCAGTGCTCTGGGCTGGGCACAAGGTGGGCACTGGGCACAGCTGGGACTCCAGGGGCTGGCAGGGATTCTCCAGCCTCAGGGATCCTGGGGTTCTGTGATCCTGAGACAGGAGGTTGAACCTGTCTGGGATTTTGCAAGCCCCACTTTGCTGATGTGAGATCACCCTCACACCTCTTTGGATCTCAGACAAGTCATGTCTACTGAGAATAAAACACAACAAACTGTACAGTTTCTAAATTTCCACACACAGTCAAGTTTTACTCTAATTATTCATCTCCCAGAAGTAAATATTTTACTGTGGTATTTGATGGTTAATGTTTGGATCTTTTGGAGTGGAGGCCAGGCTGGACAGGGCTTGGAGCTCCCTGGGATAGTGGAAGGTCCCTGCCCATGGCAGAGATGATTTTTAAGGTCCCTTCCAACCCAAACCATCCTGTGGTTCTGTGATGTGCTTCTCAGGAACTCAGATCTTTCTGGTGTGAAATTCAGGTAAATTAAATACTTTCTCTCCCCACTCCCTTTATGTTTGTCATTCTCAGGTCACCAGAGCTGTGCCCAATTGTCCAGGACAGATGATTCTTCACACTCAGCCTCTCCTGATCTGTGGGGGTGATGGATTCACTCGTTCCAACTTTGATGGCTGCATAGAGTCTGCCATGAGCCTTGCAGAGGCTGTGAAGCCTCATTTACAGCAATTTCAAACTCAGGCTGCTAAAATTTCTCTAGATTAATTATGAATTTTTGCTGTGATAGATCGAATTTGAGTTTAACATCAACATCATCTTGGAAGAAACAAATAAAGGAAGATGCATCAGTGCACTGGAATAATTATTGGGATGGAATTAAATTGAATTTTCCAGGATCTGTGCTCAGAGTGGTTGCTTTGATTAAAATAAGACTTTCCCTGGCTGTAGGCAGAAGCACAGAGCTCCAGCACTCTTGCCAGGTCTCCTGATACTTTTACAGCCCATGAAAATTATGTCAAGGAGAGGAGCCTGACTTGAAGCACCACAAAAATCCATGAAGCTGCAGAGTTTATTCACTGGAAACTCCTTATTTTCTCCTTGTTCTAGTGACAGGACAAGGGGGAATGGCTTCCTACTTCCAGAGGGCAGGGATGGATGGGATATTGGGAATTAGGGTGGGCAGGGTGGGCAGGCCCTGGATCCCTGGAAGTGTCCAAGGCCAGGCTGGAATTTGGGGCTTGGAGCAGCCTGGGACAGTGGAAAGTGTCCCTGCCCATGGCAGGGGATAACACTGGATGGGTTCAGAAATTCCTCAGAAATCAACCAAGAAATAATTTATTTATTCTAAATTGCATTTTAACTTGCCCTTCCTCTTCAGTCACGTGTCACAAGTCTAGTACCTCTCTACCACAGCGCTGAAAATAACAAAATACAGCAGACAGGATTTAAACCATTAGGGGAGTACAATTCAGCCTCTGTTTTTCTTATTTCACCCAAATCTGACATCCTGTGTCACACCAGCTGACCACTGTGATTTACTGCTGCCTTTGGCCATTTCTTGTGGAGTATTTTAAGTGACACTAAGAATTTAAGACTTGTTAATTTTAAAAGTAGGCAGAAAACTGGATATGAGGTGTCTTTGGCTCAATGGTTGCTCTCTGAAGGGCTGTGATGCTCTTTCAGGGGCTTTGTATCAGCAGCAGCAGTGACAGACCAGTGCAGATGTCTCTGACTTTTCCTTTCACCAATCTCTCAGCTTTGGTCACCCTGACGCCTCAAAGTACCCAAATCACAGATTCAGAGATGCTTTTTGAGTTCAGTTGGAGCTTTTTCAAATCCTGGTGAGTCTCAAATTGCTCCTTCCTCATATCTCAGAATCAACGGGGCTGGAGAATCCCTGCCAGCCCATGATGCCCACCTTGTCCCCAGCCCAGAGCACTGAGTGCCACCTCCAGCCCTTCCTGCAGGGCTGGGCACTGCAAAGCTCCCTGGGCAGCCCCTGCCAAGGCCTGAGCACCCTTTGCATGCAGAAATTGCTGCTGAAAATATCATGCCAGTCTAACAATTCTGCAGCATCCCTCCAGTTAAGATGATTTAGGTAAAACCTGCTTGGTTTTACCTGTTTTTTTTTTTTTTTTTTAAGGTGGAGAGGAAGAGTTGTTGGATGTGTTCCGCTGGGCAGCAGGAATGCTGGGAGCAGGGAGATGTGGAGTTCCCACACAGGGTGATGTTTCAAAGAGCCCTCTGTATCCAGAAGGATGGCAACAGAAGAGACTTGTCTGCTTGATTTCCTGGGATTTCCCCTGATTTTTGATTAAGTGGCAGATCCATCCATTCCAGCCTCTCTCTGCTTGTTCCCAGACAAGGGGCATGGCTGTGTCTGCTCTCATCTGTGCCATGAGCACACCCTGAAGTGGGGCTGGAGCCTCCCAGCTCCCAGACCACGATGTTCTTGTGTTCCTCATCACAAGGAAAGCCAGGGCCATGGGTTCTCATAGCCCTCCAGCTCCCAGTTCTGGTAATTTCCACCCAAGGAATATCCCATGGCAGGGCTGGCCTGTGGCACCCTGTGCAGCCACTGCTCTAACTCTGGGATCAGGGAATATGGGAACAGGCCTGCAATGGATGGCTCTGCCATCAAAAGTCACATCCATGCAGGGAAAATCCCAGGAAATCAACCAGACAAATCTCTTCTGTCTCCAGAGACTCAGGCCATGGTTTTGCGCAAGCATATGAAAATAATTTAAGAGATTAATTTAGTTTTGGAGACTTGGGGGTTTTTGTGTTGAGTTCTTTTTTTTTTTTAATTATTTTTAAAAGTCAGCTGCAGGTGGGAGGTGCTGCCCAGCTGAAAGCACCCCTGTGACCACATTTCCTCTGGGTGGAGGGGCAGCCTTGTGCTGGTGCAGCCCCAGACTCAAAGTCTCTGCTGCTGCAGTGCCACCAGCGTGGGGTGTGACACTGCCAGAGGAGTTTCCTCCTTGAGTCAGTGCAAGGAAGAGGAACCTGACCCTGTGCCACCCTGGCTGTGTCTGGGTCACCATCCCCAGCCTGGCACCGAGGGCTCTGGGGCTGCCTGGGCCAGGGCAGCGTGTGCTGGGCTGCAAATGCCAGAGTGACCAGCTCCAAGGGATGGGGACAGGGCACAGGGAGGCTGGGACAGACCCAGCTGCTCCCAGGGGAGGACCATGGCACTCTCTGAGCACCTCGAGCAGAGATTTCCCCGGAGCCAGAGCCGGTTTTGTCTCTAATCCATCCCCTGGCTCAGCTGTGCTGTCCCTAAGCCGCTTTGTGAGGCAGAGCTGAAATCCCAGAGCCTTCTGCTGCTGCTGTGCCCTGATCACTGCAGCTCCTCCCTGGCATCCTCCTTGGCATTTGTGCTTCATTCCCGCTCTCAGGTGGCACCTCCAGGATCAGCCCCACGGGCATGGAGCAGCCCCTTGGCTGAGGAGGAGGAGGAGGAGGGAGAGTGACTGGCTTCATCTTCAAGAAGCTCCAAGAAAAATTTCTCCCCTGGAGGTAAATAAATTGAAACAGGGGGAGAGTTATGGCTTGTGGAATCCAAAATGCAAGGAGCTCTCAGAACTTTGTAAGGCCAAGCTTGGAATTAAACACAGGATTTGATCTGAGACCTCGGAAAAGGCTTCCAGACTTCAATGCTAGAAGGGAGAATGTGGATTTATAGTTTAAAGCAGAGACACATTAACTAAAAATAAGAAAGTTTAGAATCTTAAAGATATAAAAATAAAAGTAGTTTCAAGGGTAAACAAGAAGTTTAGAATGCAGTACTGTAGGTTTGTGTGTTTTAACATGATTGGCTAAGAAAGCTTACACTGTAATATGAGTCCATAAGACAAAATATTTAAAGATTAAGTAAAAAACGTAAATATCCTTGTTTTATTAGTCAATAAATCCTTAAGAAGTCTTGTAACTAGGGGTCTTATGACCTTCTAAACCATACAATAAATATGTGAGCCAAACTCACCCTTCCTATTTATGTAAAAGAAGTAAACCACATCATCAAAACCAATTCAGAAGCCCCATCTCTAACTCATTCAAAAATCCCCATAATGGCTCAACCCCAGTGGAGAAATTTCATGTTGGATAAAGGGATGCAGGACAATTGCTGTCATCTTGGAGGCTGTGGTGATGAAACCCCTGGAGACGCTTGGAAAGGCTTCTGGTCCTTTCCCAATTTTCACCCCACGGGTGTGTGTGTCTGTCACCCTCATCCCTGAACATCTGGGGAAGGGATTTTAGTGCTGAGGGCTTGCATGGATTGAGCACTGAGAAATTTCATGTGCAGGGCAGGTTGCTGTCATCTTGGGGGCTGTGGTGATGAAACCCCTGGAGACCCTTGGAAAGTCTTCTGGTCCTTTCCCAATTTTCATCCCCGCCAGGTGTGTGTGGCTGTCCCTCATCCCTGAACATTTGGGGAAGGGTTTTTAGTGATGAGGGTTCAACCCCAGTGAAGAAATTTCATGTGCAGGGCGAGTTGCTGTCATCTTGGAGGTTGTGGTGATGAAACCCTTAGAGACCCTTGGAAAAACTCGTGCTTCTTGTCCATTCCCAATTTTCATCCCAGCCAGGTGTGTGTGGCTGTCTCTCATCCCCGAACATCTGGGGAAGGGCTTTTAGTGCTGAGGGCTCGCATGGGTTGAGCACTGGCTCAACCCCAGTGGAGAAATTTCATGTGCAGGACAGGTTGCTGTCATTTTGGAGGCTGTGGTGATGAAACCCCTGGAAAAGCTTCTCATCCTTTCCCAGTTTTCACCCCATGGGTGTGTGTCTGTCCCTCATCCCTGAACACCTGGGGAAGGGTTTTCAGTGCCGAGGACTTGCATGGGTTAAACACTGTCTCAACCCCAGTAGAGAAATTTCGTGTAAAGGGGTGCAGGACAGGTTGCTGTCATCTTGGAGGCTGTGGTGATGCTTGGAAAGGCTTCTTGTCCTTTCCCAATTTTCATCCCACGGAAAAACCCAGCTGGGTGTGTGTGTCTGTCCCTCATCCCTGAAGCTCTGGGGAAGGGTTTTTAGTGCTGAGGGCTCAACCCCAGTGGAGAAATTTCATGTTGGGTAAAGGGATGCAGGACAATTGCTGTCATCTTGGAGGCTGTGGTGATGAAACTCCTGGAGACCCTTGGAAAGGCTCCTGGTCCTTTCCCAGTTTTCATCCCATGGAAAAACCCAGCTGGGTGTGTGTGTCTGTCCCTCATCCCCGAAGCTCTGGGGAAGGGTTTTCAGTGCCGAGGGCTCTCAGCCAGCCCCGTGCGAGCCGCGCTGTGGGAAAACGAGCCCGTTCCGCTGTTCCCCCGCCGCCCGACCGCCGGGCCGGTCACGGGGCCGCTGCGGTGAACCGCAGCTCAGCCTGACATTATCTGCCGTGCTCAGGGCTGCAGCCCAGCCCCGCGGCACCTCCTCCCTCACCTGTGCCGGGCCCGACATCCTTCCTTTCTCAGCGCTATCAGCCGCTCGCATCTCCCCCTTGGCGCGGGCTGCGCGCCGAGGGCTCCCTGCGGGGATGCGAGCGCTACGGGCAGGGGTTTGACCGTCCTTTTTCAGAACAGATCTGGGGGAAAATGGGTTTAAAAAAAAAACAAAAACAAAACGTGGTGGGCAGTCAGAGCTGGATATAGGTCAGCCTCTGTCCTGGCAGCTGGTTCCCGAGTCAGAGCGCAGGGAAAGGGGATGAGCTGGAGGCAGAGGAGGGGATGGGCCACTCTCCTGTGCTGTCGGATTATGTTCTTTTCTGACCCAGAGATGGGGCAGCTTATTCTTTTATTCTTTATTCCATTATTCTATTAAACTTTTCATTCTGTTTTTAGTCTTATGAGACGAGTGAGATGATACAGATGTTATCATTCACACCATCACAATCAGAAACTGTTTCTGTATCTTTTACAATACACTATAAGTGTTTCTTATCTCTCTATCAGCTTTAGCTGCACTATGCTGTAAATACCTTAAAACTAATCATCTAAAATTACCCCTCGTAAATCTTACCTCAATGTATCTTTCACAATTCCATTTCTCTAAAGTATCTAGTTTTATATAGAAAACTACCTTTTAAAACTTGTTTCTAGCTCTATTCCTCTCTTAACAATACCTGTCCTATTCCATGGCATTTCTAAGCCAGCATTTCTTATCTCAAAGTCTACATATGCGCCTTCTGTTAAGTTTTTTAAATTTTCTATAAATCCATTCCCCACACTTCTCCACCTTTTCCATCGCAGAAAATCCCGGCTCAGCACCTCGAATTTAGCCAGTTCCCGTTTGCAGCAAAGCATTCACACATTCCCCGGCACGGGAGGGATGGAGCCTCGGGAACACGCCGGGACAAAGGGATTTTTGTTCTCGAGCTGCTCCCAGATGTGATGCTGCAATAGCCACGGGCTGTGCGCGGGTGTTGCTCTGTCCAGGGAGAGCTGGAGCGAGTCTGGTCCAAATCAGATCATCAGCACCCCTCATCCCGGTCATTTGGGGTTTGCTGCCTCCCTCAGCGCACCTGGGTAGTGCAAATCCCACTTTCCTTCGATTTAAAGGCAGTCCTGGGGGCCAGCTTGGGAATGCAAGCTGCAGGCACAGCAGGATGGGAGCAAGTGTAAATAATCCCTGTTACACATCACAGCCCCAGGCGGTCCCTGGCCATTGCCAAGGGACTCACCAAAGGATTTTTGAGCAGCTCTGGGTTGAGGAGAAGCCCAGGGTTTCTGCCCCGTCTCAATTGCACCCCCTGCTCTGTGTGCTGGAAGTGGGAAGTGAAGCAGCAAATGAAAGGGACCCATTTGCACATGGTCCTTGACTGACTCTTTATCCACCCATGCTCTGGGGGGATTTCCTTTAGGTGTCCTGGGCTTTTCCCTCAGAACTTAACTCACAGGTAGGATTGATGCTGAGTGAGCGGCTCAGCTCCACAGAGAGGAGTTTGGTCAGGCAGGGAGAATTTCAGGAACAGTTCATGCCCCAGCCACATGGTCAAGCGATCCTTGGCCAAGAAGGGGACATAATTTAAAGGAGTGTATTTTTCTTTGCTCAAATCTGCCTAAAAATAGGTGAATTTTCCTTTTGTGAACTTGTCTTCTTCTCTCCTTCTTGTCTGCAACTATTATTTTTTCATTTGGCCAGTAAAAGAACGACCATTTTTGTATGGATAATTAAAAAAAAAAAAAATTGCTTTGGATTTTCCCTGGAGGTCATAAGTGGAGATGA
Source organism: Zonotrichia leucophrys gambelii (assembly GCF_028769735.1). Taxonomy (NCBI): domain Eukaryota; kingdom Metazoa; phylum Chordata; class Aves; order Passeriformes; family Passerellidae; genus Zonotrichia; species Zonotrichia leucophrys. Next base: position 31,984,305 of record NC_088176.1, on the reverse strand, counting down.
AAATCCTGAGCCATATTTGCTGCTGCAGTGTACACACAGAGGGCTTCATGTGGGGGTGCTCAGCCTGGCCTGGGTCCAGGTAGTCATTCTGAGAGGAATAAGGCATCCAACTTCTAAACTAGTGAGAAAAACAGAGCTGGGACACTGTAAGGCAGATTTTCTGCCTGCATCTGTGAGCACAGGGTGCTAAAGAAATCCCTGCTTCCAGGGAGCAGGCAGAGGGTTAATTTTGGCTCCCTCTGCCTCACTTTATTCTTTGAATAATGAAATTAGTTGTTCCAGAGCCTTTTGAAGGGCTGAGCTGAGCCTTCTTGCAGAACAATACACGCTGTGCTCTCGATGTGAGTGCCCTTATGGTGAACTTTGAGCTACACATCTGCTATAAAGAAGTAACTCTTATTCCCACTTGGCCACGGCTGGGGAAGGATTCCAGCTCCATCCACGCCTCGGCACAGCTCTGTTTGCTCCATGCAGGCCTGGCCTGGGAGCAGAGGGGTAGGAACCATTTGGAAAGCTCGTTAGAACGCTCCGGCACGTTCGGCGCTTTCCCCGGAGCGAGGAGAGCTGGAGAGGAGCCCTGCAGGAGCTGAGCACACGACTGAGCTCCAACCCAGAGCCAGAAAAGCTCCTTAAACCTGGCATCAGCTTCCCAGCTGGGCCAGGAGGCTGCACCAGCAATTCCCTCGGGGTGCTTTTGGGTGGTGTTTAGAGAATCCCAGAATCCCCGAGCTTGGAAATGCCCTCCCTGCCCATGGAATCCCAATGCCCACCTTGTCCCCAGCCAGAGCCACCTCCAGCCCTTCCTTGGACACCTCCAGCCCTTCCTGGGACACCTCCAGGGATGGGGACTCCAAAGCTCCCTGGGCAGCCCCTGCCAAGGCCTGGAATTGAATTCCAGAATGGAATGACGGAACTGGGATTGTGGGTGTGGAGTTTGAACAGAAGTGTGTGATATCACACGGTGGGAAACTTAGAGTTTAAGGTTTTAGAGTACAGTAATATATATAAACAAGATGGAGGTTTCAGGGCAGAGGCTGGTCCTTCTTCTTCACCTTCTTCTTTACCTTCTTCTTCACCTTCCTCTCTATGGGTTTGGGTGGTTTTGTGTAACTGGATAAAAAAGTCCCCATTGCAGGCCATGGGTGGTTGGTTATTGGGTTAAAAGCAAAAATAATTCAGGTGTCATTTCTTAAGTTTATCCTTAAAAGGCCTTGTAGAGAGAGAGATGGAGCTCCATTTTTAGTTTGTTAGAGTGAAGTGCTGTAGAACTCAGGGTTTGTGAGGCTGTGACATAGATAAGAACTAATTCACCCTTTGCATGCAGGAATTGCTGCTGCTGTCCCAGCTGAGCCTCCCCTGGCCCAGCCTGAGGCCCTTTCCCCTTGTCCTGTCCCTGTTCCCTGGCAGCACAGCCCGACCCCCCCTGGCTGTCCCCTCCTGGCAGGGAGTTGTGCAGAGCCACAAGGGCCCCCTGAGCCTCCTTTGCTCCAGGCTGAGCCCCTTGCCAGCTCCCTCACTTTATAACAAAGCTGGTCCTGCAGGATTCACTTTTCCTGCTCCCATTGTTCTCCCTGCTGCTGGGGCTGAGGGATGCCCAGGATGGGCAGTGAGGGTGGGCAGGCCCTGGCACAGGGTGCCCAGAGAAGCTGTGGCACCCTGGATCTCTGGAAGTTTCCAAGGCTTGGAGCAGCCTGGGATAGTGGAAGGTGTCCCTGCCCGTGGCAGGGGTTGGAGTGAGACAGGCCCCTTATCTTGGTAAACCAGAAAAAGCAGGACAAAGTGTAGGAAGGAGACTGAAATGGTGAGAGCACAAGGGTGTGGTGGCATCTCCCCGGAGACCCTGGTTCTCAAATGGACATGCCATGTGTTAGTTATTGCAGGCAGCACTGATGGTATCAGTGAAAACCACCAGTGGCAAAACAAGTGGTAAGCTGTGGGTGTCACAGTGTCACCTTTAGCATCACCAGGTGTCTGTGTGGGATGATTCATGCAGTCACAGTGCCTTGGTCACACGAGGTGTTAGATCAGATGGTTTCTCACACCATCTCATGGAGTTCAACATGAAAAAAGACAAATTCTGTTGCTTCTTCCTCCTTTGCTTTTAGGGTTGCTGATAGCTGTGGGTCAGGATTGTCTCATTTGAAATTATTTTACCCTTATCCTCTCAGCTCCTCTTCTTCATGCTGGTGCCACCTCCATCCCACATCAGCATCCCTCTACACCAGCAGTGGGAGGTGCTGTGCCCAAAATTGAGGTCTTCTCTCCAAAACCAGCCCTTGACCACAGGCTTCTTATCCAAGCCCCTAAATTTGAATTTGTTGAGTGGAAGCCATGGTGGAGAGCACAGAAACACAGATTTGGGGCAGTTCATTCCTCCAGAATCAGGGACTGCTTTATTTCCCTCACATGCTGCAAGAGGAGCAGCTTGGGTTCATCCCAGGATGCTGAGGAAGGGTAAGACCAGGATTTCACGTAGTGCTTGATTCATTCCTGTGTCTTTTTCCTAACGGGACTGACTGCAGCTTGAAGCAGCAGGACTTGACAGGCCTTTTGTCCCTGCCCTGACAAGCCCACGGAATTCAGTAATTCCCTCTTCACCACACGGCCGGGAAACTGCTTCATAATCTTCTTTTCCCAAGCAATATAGGCCAAGCATCCTGATCCTTTCCTTTTCAGCCTGGATCATGGTGGAGATGCTGGACATGGCTGCAGGATCCTGTAATCCCTTGGGATGTCCAGGAGCATGCACCCTGTGCTCTGCAAGAATCAGACCCATGCCTGACACATTCACATTTTCTGGAAAAATCCTTATGCCCAGGATTTTTCTCCTGGGAAGCTGAGAAGCCTCAGAGAAAAAGGACAACAAATTCTTATCTCATTTGCTTCTCCTATGTTGTGCTCACATGTGGAATGTGTTTGGAGATTATTTACCCACAGGTGATTGTGTGATTGGATTCTGGTAAGAGTTGTTTTGACTCTTTGGCCAATTGGGCCAAGCTATGTTGGGACTCTGGAAAGAGTCACAAGTTTTCATTATTATCTTTTTAACCTTCTCTAAGTATCCTTTCTGTATTCTTTAGTATAGTTTAGTATAGTATTCTTTAGTATAACATAGTATCATAAAATAATAAATTAACCTTCTGAGAACATGGTGTCAGATTCATCATTCCTTCTCGCCACGGGGAACCCCACAAATACAACACATGCTCAAATCAGAATCCTGCTGCAGCACCTGCCCAGAGACATCCTTTGAAGGGCAGGACCTGAAGGAGAAAAAAAACAGGCTCTGAAATTTTGGAAATGAATTTGTGATGCCTGGGCAATGGTTAAGAGCTCTGTGTCATCCATAATTGAAGCCCGCTTGTCCCTTCCCAGTGAAGAACTGAGATTGTTGTGCTGAGGCTCAATCAATACCAGCCACCCAGTCTAAACAAGGACTCACTGGAATGAAACCTGCCTCAAACTGGGGGAGGGGAAAAAAAAAGGAGTGTGGATATCTTGTTTTGAAGTCACCTGCTCAGAACATCTTTGGGTTCAAAGGGTGCAAACCTTGAGCAGCATGACACGATCCGCTCTGCTGATGTTTGAGCAAAGCAACCCAGTGGGGTCTTTTTCCCTGGTGGAAAAACCCCTGGAGGTGATGGCTGCAGTGGAAAAGCAGAGTTATTGCCCAACACGGAAACGCTTCCTGATCTGTTTACTAATATTTGGTGCTCCTTTCTGGATGGTGTTCAAACCCAAATCCAACCGCCCGCGTCAGCAACTTCCTGCCCTCCTCCCCACCCTCAGCGCCTGCACCCAGGGGAGCAGCAGGGATGGGAAGAGCTGATGAGAGGCCAGGAGGGAATTGGGCTGTTGTTTCCATCTGGCAGGAGCTGTCCCAGCGAGGCTGGCGCCAGGAGGGGCTCAGGGACAGCCCAGAGGCGCTTGTGGCCTGCCATGGTCCCTGGCCATGGCAGGAGGGCAGGGACAGGCCCGGCTGGCCCAGCCCCTCGGGCAACCCTGGGCCGTGCCAGGCCGGCTCCTAATGGCAAATAAATGGGATCTCACAATTGTGTCTTTATGATGGGGATGTTTACAGCTGTCCCAGGCTGTGGGGGAGGGATGGGAGCTCCCGAAAGGTCAGCGCAGCTCGTGGGGCTGCTGTAACCCTGTGACTGCAGCAGGCCTGGGCTGCCTGCTGGGCCAGCCATCCCCACACAGCCTCAGCAGCACTCCACCTGCCTCCTGCTCTTTGCTGAGGGCAGGAGCTATGCCAAAAACAGGGCTTTTTGCCTTATACTTTCTCTGCAGGTTCATCTGTGTTTGAGGTTTCAGCGTTTTCCTATCTGGCTATAAAGCAGTGGGATTTGGGGTTTTACTTCCATGCTCTGCTTGGATCATAAAATTACAGATGAAGAGAATGGTTTAGGTTGGAAGGGAACTTAAAGACCATCCAGTGCCACCCCTGCCATGACAGGGGCACCTTCCACTGTGGTTCCACCTTCCCAGGCTGCTCCAAGCCCCAAAGTCCAGCCTGGCCTTGGGCACTGCCAGGGATCCAGGGGCAGCCACAGCTGCTCTGGGCACCCTGTGCCAGGGCCTGCCCACCCTCACAGGGAACAATTCCTAATTCCCAATATCCCATCTAACCCTGCCCTCTGGCACTGGGAAGCCATTGCCATGTCCTGCCACTCCAGTTATTGATGCAGGGTCCCTCTCCAGCCTCCCTGTGTCCCTTCATGCCCTGGAAGGGGCTGTGAGGTCTCCCCACACCCTTCTCACAGCCCCAGCTCTCCCAGCCTGGCTCCACAGGGGAGCTGCTCCAGCCCCCTCAGCAGCTCCATGGCCTTCTCTGGACCTGCTCCAACAGTTCCACATCCTTCTTGGAACACCAGAACTGTGCACAGAAACTTCCCTGCCCATTCATGCTCCTCGAGGGAGATCTGCCCCTGAATACCCACCCAGAGCACTGCTCAGGAGGGCAGACACCCTTCTCAAGTCCACTTCAGCTCAAGGCCACACCACTGGGCAGATCCATCCTAATCCAACCTGCAGGATGGGCAAAGAGCAGCATTTTGCCAGGGACACTCATTGCTCCACAGGTATCAGTTCTTCCAGGGCAGCTCCCAGTTTCAATGGCTTCATGTCTCTGTTTAATAAATTAAAGTTCACTATGTTCATCTCATTTTCTAATTTATTTGTGGCAGAAATCAGCATTGAGTCCCCACAGAAATTGTTTACTTTGCTGTTGTCAGTAGAAACTAAAGGTCAAACAATCAGAGCCGAGCCCGTGGTTCTCAGTATCTGTTTATAATTTTGCTGATGAGTATTAATAAAAATATTTGTTTGGCCAAGGAGGCTTCATGGCTGAAACAAAGGTGGCCATGTAGTTGAGAAGTGAGGGAAAATAAACCAAGCGTCCACTCAGCAGAAAGCACAGGCTGAAGGAGAATTCACAATTGCAGTCACCTCCTAAATCCATCTACACTGATCAAGGTGGGTATTTTCCCCTGTAGCTGCATCCCAGCCAGGCTGAGGCACCACAGTCCTCACAACAGTATCTCCTGATCCCTCCAGCTTCTTGGGCAGCTCTTTACACCTTTAAAACACATCTGTGCAGTGTCCATTGCAGCTTTTTAATGAGAGAAGAGCAGAGGAATACACTTGAGGACTTTGAAAATAGCCCTATCTGGCACAACAAATAATTTTCTCTGGCTTCCAAACTTTCCATTTACAAGAGTTTTGGATATATGGTTTAAGCAAGGCTTGGGGGTTTTTCTCTTTTGTTCTTGTGTGTTAGATTCTAGTTTCCTTGGGGAGGAAATTGAGGGAAGGGAGGTAAAATCTCAGGAGTCAAAAGAGGGTTGTACTTTTTAGATGCACTCCACCTGGTTCCATCTCTGCCAGATCATGCCCAGGCCTCCAAGCAACCTGTACCAAAGCAGAATCCTTCCTTCCTTGTGTGAGTTGGATTAGAAAAGACAGGCTCTAGGATTTTGGAAATGAATTTGTGATGCCTGGGCAATGGTTAAGAGCTCTGTGTCATCCATAATTGAAGCCCACTTGTCCCTTCCCAGTGAAGAACTGAGATTGTTGTGCTGAGGCTCAATCAATACCAGCCACCCAGTCTAAACAAGGACTCACTGGAATGAAACCTGCCTCAAACTGGGGGAGGGAAAAAAAAAAAGAGTGTGGAGGTCTCGTTTTGAAGTCACCTGCTCAGAACATCTTTGGGTTCAAAGGGTGCAAAACTTGAGCAGCATCACCCGATCCGCTCCGTTAGCACGGGGCTGTGAGTAATTCCGAAACCCTCACCTCTGAGGTGGAGCCAAGTGACACAAAGTGAATCACCCACAAGCCCAGGACCCTCTTCTGCTGGCAAAAGAAGCTGAGAACACGTTGCAAGTGGCACAGGTTTCTCTGCTTATTCAGCATTTTGGCTGACTTGGCTTTTATCCTGCCAACATTGCTCTGTGGTTGGATCCTGAGGCAGCCTGTGAGTAGTTATTTTACTCAGAAACCTGGTGGCACAGGTGTCCTGAAACAGAATGGTTTGGGGGAGATGAATTTTTCCATCCCTCAGTCTCTGAACTCTGGGCTTCATCATCAGGTGCTCAGCTTGAATGAGGATGTAAAGCAGAAATCACTTGCTCATCACATCCGTGCTCAAGAGGGAAGGTCTCTTTGATTTCCTGTGCCAGGAGAGCGTGACAATGTCTGCATTGTTGCAAATCCCCTGAGGCCATACCCTGCCTTGAACTCTGCCCAAAAACCCGGGGAGAGGTGTAGGAACAAGGAAAACATGAAAACAGGGAAATTTCACCTGGGGGCTCTTGCAGCTTCTTTTGCTGCTCAGGGGTTTTATGAAGTGGGTCATTTTGGAAGCCATCAGCACCCTGCTCATTCATTAACTCGTTCATCACCCTTTTAACCTCACAAAAACTCCTTGCATCCCCAAAACCAGGGGACTCTGCAGGGGAAATGTGTGTCCTGAGAGCAGCACCCTTGTCCTGCCCAACCTGAGCCTGTCTCCAGCTGAGGTTGGTGCCATCCACTACACTCCAATTTCTTACAGCAGGACAGTCATAGGCAACCTGGCTTAAATAGCTCCTCCTACAGAAGCCATTCCAGTTCTTCCATCCTTCCCCAAGCTTTCCCAGCTCTGTTTCCTCCCTTCTGAGCTGGGGAGACTAAAACTGCTCCCAGGGCATGGTGGATTTGTGCTGCAGCATCGTGGTGCTCTCCCTCCCTTTGCTGGTGATTCCTCACAGCATTTTAGATGCTCCTGAGCAATGGGCAAGTTCTTTCCAGAGACCATCTGTCTTGGTTTGAAAGAAAGGCGTCTGCTAAGGAAGGCAGGAGGCTCTTCTGAAATGGAAAATGTAAACTCCCTCCCTCACAATTATTATAATTTTGAAATTAAGGGGCTCCCATGCAAGATATGGGAATAGGAATAACAGTTCTTTACTAGGAAAATTAAAATGCAAATGCAATAGTACAAAAAGATAAACAGAGCCAGACCATGCCCTGCCCCCTGTGTGCCAGGGGGTGTCCCAGCCCCATCCATGGGGGCTCAGCCCTCCTGCAGTGCCAGCTGTGGCTCTGCTGCAGAGGGATCCTGCACAAGGGGGGAGTTTTCCTCTGCAGCTCCAGGGCTGCTGCAGATGGGCCTGGGCTCCCTCTGGCCATGCAGGGCAGCACAAAGCTGCTCCTCTGGCAGTGCAGGGGGCAAAGGCTGCTGTGGGGTCCCAAAGCTCAGATTGGATCCAGGTAGGAATGCTTGGCTCCTCCCCTGGGCGGAGCATCTCCCCATGGGATGATGGGATTGGATCAGCCATGCAGGGACACTCACTGGCCTTGAATAGAAGACAAATGATAATTAATGGCACATGAACAGGAGATAATTAATAATTAATGGCCCATCAACAGAAGAGATCTCTTGGAGGGAGGGTTGGTTGTGGAAGAGATAAAGAAAATTGCCCCATGAACAGAAGAGAACTGCCCTCTGGTACTGGGATGCCATTTCCCCTTGTCACTCCATCACTTCTAAAGGATCTTTCTCCATATTTCTTGCAGCTCTTCAGGCCCCAGTTTGGTCACCCCAGAGCTTCTCCTGTCCAGGTGAGCCCCCCCAGCTGTGCCAGCCTTTCCTCCCAGCAGAGCTGCTCCATCCCTCTGCCCATGCTGGTGCCTCCCCTGGGCTCTCTGCAGCAGCTCCAGGTGCCTCCTGTGAAACATCCCCTGTTTTAACCCCAAGGTTTCCCCTGGCAGGGCAGTGTTACTCCAAAGGAAAGGGCTCACTCAGAAATCAGTCATTTTACTTCCATTGTGCCATTATTCTGACATTCTACCAGCTGAGGGTTGCTCAGCAGCCTGGGGTGCTCTGCAGGCTGTGGTTGGGGCTGAGAGGAGCAGGACCTCCCCTCCTCCTCCTCCCTGTGAAAACCCCCTCATGAGAATGATTATAAAATCAAGGTCATGACACAGGTGTGTCTGAGAAACCCTCTCAAGTGATGGGGTGGGGAAAAGCAGCAGTCAGGGCTTGCTAGATCAGCAAGCTCTGCCCTTGCCTGCAAGGTGAGCAGGCCACAGAGAGGAATCGGGTCTGTAGCACAGCTTTGAGCGGAGAACTGCTCCACTTTTAGGCGAGAAAAATGACTCTGCAAAACTCAACCAATGAACAGTGGAAACTAAACTTCAGCTTTTTGGCTTCCCACACTTCATAAAATGTATCTGGGGGGGTGATGGTTTGTGAGAATGAAGAAATGCTTCCCCATCAGCTTCTGCTTGTCATGGAGGGTTTTCAATATCAGTTATTGAAACACACCCTCAAGGGCAGGAGCAGCTTGCCCAGGAGCCTGGGGGGTTGGAGGAGATCTGCACCCAGATGTTCCTCTGCCCCTGCAGAAGCTGATACCATTTTGCAGCCTGGCACCATCAGCCAAAGGAGGTTTTTTATAATTTATAGGTGGATCTTAGAGCTTGGACCACCAGTTTGCTCTGCAGTCTGTTCCTGTTTCCTTCACCTGGGTTTTCTTCAGCTGATGCTAAAGAGGACTCTGACTCTAAATCAATGGATTTATGGCCATGGCATCATCCTGACTGGATTTTTTTTATTTTCCCTGTGCTCTGAGGCATTCACAGGCTCAGGACAGGCCGGTGGGACAATGTCTACACTCATTCTCTATCAGGTCATTTTTAATTAAAAGCAATTTGTTTTGGGTGTTTCCAGAGTAGAAACCAGACCTACCTTGACTTATAATGGGATAATACTCAACAATTCACCAACCCAGATAAGCAGTGTGATAAATAAAATATAATGATAAATAAAAAAACCCCATTATAAATAAAATATCATTAAATTAAAAAATCATGAAATAAAAATATAATGATAAATAAAATATTATAAAAAAGAAATTAATGGATATTTTGAGAGATGGCAAGGTTGGCAACCCTTAGATCACAGGATCAAGACAACGTCAGTTTGTGCCATAAATCTCCATCCCTGGCTGGAACTGGGCCTGATTTTGGAAAACAAGTGTCCTTCCCTGGACTAGTCTGGATTTATTCTTCTATCAGACACTTCTAATTAAAAAAAAAAAAAAAAAAAACAAACCAAAATTGAGCCTTTTTTCTCTCTTAAGGGATCCGTGAATGCCTCATACGGCCAATAAATGGAGATTCTTCCTGATCATAAACACCACCTGTAATTTTTGCTTGTTGTAGCTGTGGCCAGATGTTGGCATCTGTCACACATCTCTGTATGCCCCTGGAAATCAGGCACTCTCCTCTTCTCCTCTTCCCAGCCTCTCTGAGAACCTCAGCACCCTGACTCACCCTGAAGGGGAGGAAGGGAAAAAAAGAATGGGAAGAACACAAAGCAACTGCTCGTAACATTTTATTTCTCCTGGATCCAGTGAAAGGGAAAGAGAACTTAGAGAGTGAAGACAATAGAGATCTAATAGTGATGTTGAAGAGCTATTTCTCCTTGGATTTTTCTGGGGTCTGTGGTTTTGGTTCAAGCCACTGTTGGGAGGAGCTCTGAGAGCCAAACAACTGAAGGTAGAAATAAAAGTCAGAGGTGAAGGTTTCTTTGGAAACCAAAGAAATCTCTCTAGATTTCAGCTCTCAAAAATTTTCCAGAGCTCAGAGCACAAGAGGCAGGTGGTTTTTTGCAAGGCTGTGCCCACAAATAGCCCAAACACACACACCTTCCTGAAAGTAAAGAAGATCAGTGAAAGATCATCTCATTCTAAACCCCTGCTGTGAACTGGAACCCATTCCAATAAACTGTCCAGCCTGGCCTTGGGCACTGCCAGGGATCCAGGGGCAGCCACAGCTGCTCTGGGCACCCTGTGCCAGGGCCTCAGCACCCCCACAGGGAAGGATTTTTTCTAATTTCAACTCTAAACCTTCTCTCTTTCAGTGTGAAGCTGCTCCCCCTTGTCATATTGCTACACGTTCTTGTAAATAGTTGTGTGGTCTCTACTCCAGACAGCCCAAACCATGAGCTGCTGATCCTTCGGGTGTGACTTGGGTTGGCACAAACCCCTGGTGCAGGCAGGCTACTCTGCCATCAGCTCCAAGAAAATTCCCAAGCATCACCAGTCAGCTGCCAGGGAATTTAGGATCAAGGAGTCCAAATCTAGAAAGCAAATGAAGGTTGGAGCTCAGATCCTTTGCTGAGTTAGAGCTGATATCACCATAATTGTGGTTTTCCATGGAGGAGGCTGCAAGGGAAGGAAGGAGTGAGAGACATGAAGGGGGACAGGCAGAGCTGGAGCACCACTGATGCCTTGGGAAGACTGGCCTGGAACAGAGTTAAAGAATAAAGCAGGGATTTATTAAAAGGATCTCCTCCATGGATCCACCTTGGGCAGCACAAGAGCCCAGCCAGGGCTGCACCCAAGGTGAACCAAAATGGGCACAAAATGCACAACCAGTCATGGGGTCTGTCACTGTGATCAGTTCTGCTCCATTTGCATCTTGGAGTTAATTGTCCAATTACAGCTTTAGGTTATGCAGTCCCATCCTGCTTGTTTTTGTCTCCTCAGCCCACGTTGTTTGTGCTCTTGGGCCTGAGATTTGTGTGGTGGTGTTTGCAGGGGTCCCAGGATGAGGGAAGAGACAAGAATCTTGACTCCATGTTTCAGAAGGATGATTTATTATTTTATTATATATATTATATTAAAAGAAAATTATATATTAAAACTATACTAAAAGAATAGAAGAAAGGATTTCATCAGAAGGCTTGAAAGGAATAGAATGGAATGATAACAAAAGCTCGTGACTCTCAGAGAGTCCAAGCCAGCTGACTGTGATTGGCCATTAATTAGAAACAACCAACATGGACCAATCACAGATGCACCTGCTGCATTCCACAGCAGCAGATAATCATTGTTTTCTTTTCCTCTGAGGCTTCTCAGCTTCTCAGGAGAAAAAAATCCTAGCAAAAGGATTTTTCATAAAATATGTCCGTGACAATTTGGATCATTTGTCCTTGCTCCCCAGCTAGGAAAGGAATTGTTTTGTCTCCCTGCTCTGTGAACAGAGCTCACCAGGCCTTAATGTGAAGCTCAGATCTACCCACTAAAGCAGCACAGAATCTGAAAAATATAAAAGTGAAATATAAAAAGATAAAAGTTAAAACCAAAGGCATCACCACCAGGGTTTGTAGTGAGGGTGGGGGTCCTGCTGGGCACTCCCCAGCAGCAGCACCATCCCCAGCAAAGCCCCCAGCTCTGTGCCAGCAGGCAAAACAGGCACCACCACACCCCCCATCCCATTCCCACCTGCATCATCCTTCCCTGAGCATTCCAAGGGGAGCTGCTGTGGTGCCAGCCCTTGGATCTGGGGAATCCAGGTGGCACAGCCAGATCCAGGGAGTGGTGCCAGCTGCAGGCTGTGCCCAGGGCTGTCAGCACCACCTCCAGACACGGAGAGCTCCAGGAAAGCTCCTGAGCCCCAGCCAAGCAGGATGGGCTCCAAGCTCCTCATCCATAACCCTCCAACGCTGGGAAAGGTAGCTCACCCTCCCTGAGCCAAAACTGGAAAGGATTAGCACATTTTTCATCCCCCAGAGGGAACAGGAGACTGTTTTACCTCTGGAAAATGAGTTGTAATCACTGACTGCTTCCTAAGGGATCACATTGCCCAGAAGTGGTTTTTGGGAGGGATCCCCATCCGAGCACTCCATGAATAATTCCCCAAATGCGCAGAGCCAGCACAGCAATCCTACCCCCAGCACTTCCAGGAGGTGACATTTTGCCAGGAAACACAGTGCTGGGGAAGCTGATAACTTGTCCTGGGCTCTCCACAGCTCCCAAAAGAGGAGCAGGCCCTGGAGAAGCAGCTGGCACAGGGCACCACAGCAGCAGCCCCAGATGCCAAGGGGATCTCCAGAGCTCATTTCCTTAATCAGCCATGCCTTTGTGCCACCCTGGGATCACAGCTGAGGGTGAGGTTGGGAGCCTGGGCAAAGTTCAGAGACAAAATGACCTTTGCAATTCCAGCAGCACACCCAGGAATGGGGCAGGCAGTGAATATTTCCCCTTTCCATGGCTTCCTTTCTGCCCACGGCTCTTTTTGTTTGTGGTGGTTTTGGTTTTTTTTTAAATATCAGCTGTTTCAAAGCCCAACACTGAAGAATTCCTCCCCAGTTTAAAAGCTACCCCTGAGTGCAGAAAGCTGAAATTTGGCAGGAAAACTGGGATAAATTCCTTGAAACAGCTTCCTTTGTAAGATTTGGGAGTTCAAAGTTCCGCATCAAGGCCTCACAGCACATTTTGCACCTATTCTGTTTTAAGAGCCCCATAAATGACCTGCCCAGGAAGATTTCTCAGCACTTTACCTGTGAGTCACCCTTTGGGCAGAGAAAGCCAGGTTTGACCAATTTCCCTGGAGATCACTGTGGCCATGCACCAGAACCTGCACCAAGGAGGTTTCCAGTGATATTTTTAATCTCATGTCCACAGCAACACCAACAGGAGTGGGCACAAGCTCCTAAATCCCAATGAATGGGAAAATCCTCAAAAAAGGAGCTCTAACCAACAGTTAGAGCAAAGAAGAGAAGGTCTGGGGTCTTTTCTGCCTTGGTTTGGGGTTGGTTTTATGCTGGGTTTTAGACTTGCCTGTAGGCCTTGAGTAATCAAAAATAGAACTGTAAATTCATCATCTGCTTTGTTCTGTGCAAGTAATTCTCTATTCACAGCTCACCCTCATCCTGCAGAGCAACTCACATGCTCTGGTTTGTTACGCCAGCATAGTCTAATTCCAGAGATCACAAAAATAATATTCCAAGTCTAATCCCAAAGAAAGGATTACCAGGGATCAAATCCATTATTTCGCAATAAATCCCTTTTATGTCTTTTTTTTTTTCCCATCAGCGATCAAAGCAAGTGGATTTCAGCTCTAAAAATGCTGCTGCTGCACAGCAGAAGAGATCCTTGCTCAAGGCACAAGGCTTAACATTTACTTGCCTTTTTTTTTTCCTCCTCCTTTTTTTCTTTTTTTTTTTTTTGCACAGTATCAAAGGAGATTTATTTTTTCCCCCTTGCCAAAAATAAAGTCTGGTCTAGATTCTCAGCTGCAGCTGAGAGCACTGGGAAAGAAAGTAGCTACAGCCCATTTCTTGCAGCTTCCTAATCTTGTAGGACAGTTTCTAATCTTCTCAAATTGTCAGCAGCCCATCAGAGCTGTTTCTTCCTTTGAGAGGCCAAGATGAAGAGAGAAGCTCTGGCTGGAGTGAGGGGAGATTTAGAGACCACCAAAAGGGTTTTTTCCCACTCTAAACACAAGGGCAGGTTTTGCTTACCAGTTGCAGTGATTTTGGCATTGTTGCTGCCCCAGTTTGCTGTGTGACACAGGAGCCCAGGAGCCTTCAGCATCCCACTGCAGCACCCTCAGCCTCCTCTTTTCCATAAAACACAGCCAGAGCCACCAGCCCCAGCATTGCAGAGCTGCTTTCCTGCCCCCCCTGCACCACATCCCATGCAAGACAAAAGCAATCCAAGCCTCCACCACGTGCCATGTGTGAATGGCACAAACTGGGCACAGTTCTTGGAGCCCTGGCTGCTGAGAGTTTCAGATTTTCTGTGCTGACAGGCTCTGACCCCCAAGAGAACGCTGCATTTGACCTGAGGCTGTCTAGAAGCTTCCAAAACTGAATAATAGAATTCAGTTCTATCTGAATGAATGGTAGAATTCAATTCTTGCCATGATCTGGGATAATGGGTGTGGAGTTTGAATAGAAGTGTGTAATATCACACGGTGGGAAACTTAGAGTTCAAGGTTTTAGAATATAGTAATATAAATAAAGAAGATGGAGGTTTTGGTCCTGCTTCTTCACCTTCTTCTTTACATTCTTCTTCACCTTCTTCTCCCTGGGTTTGGGTGGTTTTGTGTAATTGGTTAACAAAGCCCACATTGCAGGCCATGGGTGGTTGGTTATTGGGTTAAAAGTAAAAATAATTCAGGGTCATTTCTTAATTGGACAGTTTGTCCTTAAAAGGCCTTGCAGAGAGAGAGATGGGGCTCCATTTTTAGTTTGTCAGAGGGAAGTGCTGTAGAAGTCAGGGTTTGTGAGGCTGTGACATAGATAAGAACTAATAAACATCTGAGTTCAAACAAGAAATACCATCTCACACATTTAATCCTGACCCTGGCAAAAAAAAGAAGCAAAGAATCTGCTCCTCCACTAACTGGGCCATATTTTCACTCCTAATCTCAGAGTGTTGGAATTAGCTCTGCTAAAGCCAACAGGATGATACAGGTCAGATCAATTCTGATGAAAAATTCAATTCTGGTTGTGCCATATGTGGCACTATAAAAAGGACTGAGCTGTACATATGGCTGGAGAAACAAACAGCACAAGTGCCCCCACACTGTGATGCCCTTTAGTCCTTCAGCACTTTCTACAGGGACCACGATGAGAGGAGGGAAAGTGCCATCACTTGTCCTTGTAAAAAATCACCAGCCTTCAAATGCCCCTCTCCACCACCCTCCAAAGGAGCAGGAACCATCTCCTCGTGGGGGCTGCTTGGAGCACTGGGAGTATTTGAGGAGGTGGAGCTGGCTGGGCATGAAAATTTCCACAAAAATTTCAGTTGGGCATGAAAATTTCCACCAAAAATTATAGAAACATTAAGGTTGGCAAAGAACTTTAAGGTTATCCAGGCCGACCATCAACTCAGAACCAGCAGCATTATAAAAAACCAGATTTCCCCAGCATTTCCTAAAAAAAAAAAATATTAAAATCTGCCTTGTTTCCCTAGGGATGCATCAAGTCCAGGGCTGGGACTTGAGGACACAACCTAAGAAGAAGAGTGCTGCCTGTGCTGGAGATTCATCCCTTTTCCCAGGAATGTGGTCAAATTTCTGCCCATCTCTGAGGGACAGAAATGAAGCAAAGCCTGCTGATTAATGCATCAGTCCCACAAAGTCCAGCAGAATGGAAAATTTCCCACTTCACCCTTTGAAGCCACAGGAACAAGGCCTCTCAAGACAAATAACAAAATGGGAGGAGGAGGAAGGCCATGATCCCTTGGAGCAGAGATTCCAAAGTGGGATGCACAAGATGATCCAAAGCGCAGCAGGAGGAAATACCTGGATGGCAGTAGCACGTTATGTAATTTATAAACACACACACGCAACTGCTTAAAAATATTTTTTGCACAGAGGGGAGCATAATAAAAAGAAGTTTGGAGACCACTGACCTGGAGGAATAGCCAGTCCCAGCTGGAATATCAGCCCAAAGCTCAGCTGGGAGAGGTTTTGGTGCCAGTCATAGGCTTCTTCCAGGGAGAAACAGCGCGTCCCAAAATTCCCTTTCAGCCTCTCATGGAATAACCACCAGCGCTGCAGCATGCAGCAAAAGCCTCTGAGAAGTTGCCATCAACTCATCACAAAAAAAAAAACAACGATAAAAAAAGCCCTCAGTGGATTGACCAGTGTTCAAAAATACATCCAAAGGATGCTCTTGCACGTCAGCCTGCTCTGGCACGCTCCTTCTGCACAGGCTTCCAGATGGTCCATCTTTTTAGCCCTTCCTTTATTTTAAGAGGACAGCCTGAGGCACAGCAGGACCATCTCACTGCTTTATTTGAGAGCAGGGAAAAATGAAAGTTCTCCCAGCAAAAAAAGAGAAATTATTTTTTCTAAAAATAATCGCAAGACAAATAATTCTCAGATTTCCTTTTATTCTTGTTATTCTTCCCCACGCAAGGCCACGGTTTTCAGAGAGGCCAGCTCAGCAGAGATTTCAAGAAGCCTCTTGGTGGTTGATGGTCCCTGTATTGCAGTCACTGGTTCACAGATTAATTTATTTTTTGAATCTAAGTCATGCACTCCACGCTGGACAACTTCAAGTGCAACCAAAGAAAGCCTATACACTATAGATCTATTTATTAGACAGTTTTCAAGGTTTTCCAAAAGGAATCTGTTAAAATGATTTCACACCCTCTTTCAGTTAAAAAAAATAAAAAGAAATTAATTTCTCAGGGTCTGCTGTGGAATCAATCAAGTTCAGGAGGAAAACTTAAATCTTGATAATTATGTATGATTTAAGTGGGATACTATAGCAGGTTGGGGGAAAGGGTTGCATCTCCAGCAGCTTCAGGGCTGTGAATTGGACAAATTGCTTTTCCTGCCACCATGTCCTGAAGAAAAGGAGGGGAAAATCATCAAGAACAGCAGGCACATAGAGTAGGAATCCAACTGCTTCTTACCATTTCCCTCTTTCCTCTTTCCAAAGCCTGCTTGATGGGACATCAGCAGAGGGGAGGGAAGGACCCTCCATCCCCAATGATGCCACCAGGTCCTGGCTGTCACCTTGGTGTGGCTCTCTCCCTCCAAAGATGTGCAGCTTCAGCACGCACCCAACAAGTCCTACACCCCATAAATTAAAGAATCTGTTGGTTTGGGAGCCCAGATTGAGGCCTGACCCTCCCTTGTGCCTCCTGGCCCTCCGTTGAGGGCTCATCCCTGGGAGATGCCAAGAGGAGAAACCCAAGTCAATCAGAAACACAAAGCCACTCAGCCTCCAAAAAAACCCCTGGATGGGAGTCAAACAACACAAGTTTTGAGGATTATTTTAGACTAAATTCTTCCTCAGGACATGATCTCTGAGGGTGAAAGCTCGGCCCCACCGAGGCCAAGAGCAAAACTCCTGCAGACCTCAGCAGGACCTGGCTCCCACCCAAAGCAAACTTTTCAAGTCTCAGTCAAGCTCCTCGGCTGCAGACGTTCATTTCTATTATTTCTGCAGCCTTTTTGTCTCACCAGAAGGATCCTTCCGCAGCGGCCATCCAAAAGCCGTTGACAAGACGGAAGAAATTTAATTTGCAGCTGAAAAAGAAGCCTATAAATTTCTTTTTTGTTTTCCCCAATTAGAATCAGTCTGTGACACGGTCTCCAAGCGTGGTGGTGTCAGTCTGGCTGGTGCAGGAGTCTGACAGCCCTCAAACCCTTTGGGGACTGGGATTATGCCCTGTTCTATTCCTGTTTTATTCTGTGATTCTAAAGCTGGGAAAGCCAAGATGACCAACACATCCAGCAAACAGAACCTTTCCTGGTGTGTGTTTGATTTTATTTTATTTAATGACCCAAACAGCCCCTCACCCTACAGGACCCTGAGCCTTCCAGGGACCACGGTAAAAGCAATTATTATAAACACAAGCATTTTGATTTCAGCCCTGTTGCCTCTCCTTGTGCCAGCATTGTTTGTCATTCCCAGCAGAGCCAGGGCATTTTCTCCTCCCAGGGCAGAGCACTGTGACAATGATGCTGGAAGTGCTGGCTGCTTTGACGTTTGGAGCCACAGTAATGAGTAGAACATGGAGCCTCCACTTTACAACAAGTGATGGTTTGTTTTAAAGCTCCTTTAAAGGAAACCAGAAGTTGCACCAGTCTCCATTCCTGCTGTCAGAAGGAAACGTCCACGTGGCCACTGGGGATGGCTCAAAACCATGGCTCTGAGCGTGCCAAGAAGCTGGAAAACAAAGATCAGCCCATGCTGGAGGAGTTTTGTCCTTGGAGATCATCACCCTGGGGCTGGCAGGGATGAGGACCCATCTCACGCCAGCTCTGTGGCCTGTGACCTCATGGGCAGAGGTGACCACAGACAGACACCTTCTTCAACCAAGGAATCAATGCCAACCACCACGACCAGCCTCTCTCCCCTCTGCTCCCACTGTTAAAATGCCAACAAGTTTTGTCACAAGGGGAATTCCCCGCCCTCAACGCCACAGGTTCAGACCCCAACCCTTTACCAAAATTTTTCCTGTTTGCTGGCACTTATGGAATGGTTCTCAGCAGCCAGAAACACAACAGGCTTTGGGAGGAAAGAAAATAAACCAGGTTTTGCTTCCACCTTCATCTCCTCTCTGCAGTCCCTGATATTTTTGTGCAAAGAGAGCAAGACCGCACCCTCCTCGTCCCTATGGATGCCAAGTTGGTGACTTGCCACCTTCTTGGAGCCCACAGACCTCGGGCTTGCTCCAAGGAAGGAAATCAGGCTCCAGCAGAGGCAAATGCATTGGACTTGCTCAAACATGCAGATTTCCAGGGCTCTCTGCTCCCACAGCCCAAAAGACATTGCAACACCATCCCAAAAGCCTGGCGTGCCAAAGCAGAGCTGGTGTCCAGGTTAGATCCAGGCCACTGCAGGAAAATAGGAATTTTAGACCCTGGGAAATGCAGGGCCATGAGAACAGGTAGAATTTCCTAAGATTGTCCCACAGGACACAGAGGAATCTTGAGTTTTTGTGTCATTCTTCACTGACATTTTTCAAGAAAAAGCTGGGAAAGTTGGGATTGTTCAGTGTGGACAGGAGAAGCTCTGGGGTGACCAAATTGTGGTCTTCCAGTGCCTGAAGGAGCTATAGGAAACATGGAGAGAGACTCTGCAGAAGGGATGGAGTGCCAGGCCAAGAGGGAATGGCTCCCAGTGCCAGAGGGCAGGGCTGGATGGGATATTGGGAATTAGGAATTGTTCCCTGGCAGGGTGGGCAGGCCCTGGCACAGTTGTGGCTGCCCCTGGATCCCTGGCAGTGCCCAAGGCCAGGCTGGACAGAACTGGGACAGTGGAAGGTGTCCCTGCCATGGCAGGGGTGGAACTGGATGGGCCTTGAGGTCCCTTCCCATCCAAAATATCCTGGGGATACTCTGATTCTAAAACCTACAGGAACCACATCCAGCTGTTCCATATCCCTTCTGGTCCTCCAAGAGAATTGTGAGCAGGAGGCAGCAGGGCAAACTTGAAGACAGAGCTCCCATAGACACAAGTTCCTGTAAGATGGCTTTGATACACAGGCATAATTCTTGTTTTGGAGTGGTTCTCACAGCAGTTTGGCTCATTAAATAATATAAAATCAAACACACACATCAGGAAAGGTTCTGTTTGCTGGATGTGTTGATCATCTTGGCTTTCCCAGCTTTAGAATCACAGAATATCCTGAGCTGGAAGGGATTCATAGGGATCATTGATCCCACTCCTGATCCCAACAATCCCACCCTGGAGCAGTGTCCAAGCTCTCCTGGAGCTCTGGCAGCCTCAGGGCTGTGCCCATTCCCTGGGGAGCCTGGGCAGTGCCAGCACCCTCTGAGAGAAGAACCTTTCCCTGAAATCCACCCTAAACCTCCCCTGGAACAGCCCCAGCCATTCCCTGTGGTTGCTGAGAACTGAGGAACCTCTGGGAATGATCTGCTGCAAGCTGCTTTTCCAGAGAGAGAATTTCACAGGCAAGTGCCTTCCCCAGCAGCCTCGAAGAACCAGCTGAGAGAGTCATGCAAGATTTCTCCTTCCTCCCTCCCTCCTCACCTCAGATCAACCCCGTGCACGGAGCCTCCAGCTCTGCACTCATCTGTGAGTCACTCGTGGCACCTACACACGTGGAGCCACCTGAAGCGAGCTCCAGCAGGGGCAGGCTCTGTGCTGCAGGGAGGACACCGTGTTCCCTGGGCTGGGAATGTCTCCCTGCCCTGGCAGCTGCTGCTGCAGAGGCTGCTCCTCCTGCCATGGACACCAGGGAGCTCTGAGAATGAACCAGCCCCAAACTGCCACCAATAAAAGGAAAAGGAGGGAGGGGGAAGGTAAAAATTAACAAGTGTACCAAATAAATATAAATCAAGGAATCCCTGAGGCTGGAGAATCCCAGCCAGCCCCTGCAGTCCCAGCTGTGCCCAGTGCCCACCTTGTGCCCAGCCCAGAGCACTGAGTGCCACCTCCAGCCCTTCCTGGGACACCTGCAGGGCTGGGCACTGCAAAGCTCCCTGGGCAGCCCCTGCCAAGGCCTGAGCACCCTTTGCATGCAGAAATTGCTGCTGCTGTCCCAGCTGAGCCTCCCCTGGCCCAGCCTGAGGCCCTTTCCCCTTGTCCTGTCCCTGTTCCCTGGCAGCACAGCCCGACCCCCCCTGGCTGTCCCCTCCTGGCAGGGAGTTGTGCAGAGCCACAAGGGCCCCCTGAGCCTCCTTTGCTCCAGGCTGAGCCCCTTGACAGCTCCCTCAGCCCCTTGACAGCTCCCTCAGCTGCTCCTCATCACATCTGTGCTCCAATCCCTCCAGCTTCAGCAGGGCTGGATGGGATATTGGGAATTAGGGATTGTTCCCTGGCAGGGTGGGCAGGCCCTGGCACAGCTGTGGCTGCCCCTGGATCCCTGGCAGTGCCCAAGGCCAGGCTGGAGCAGCCTGGGACAGTGGAAGGTGTCCCTGCCATGGCAGGGGTGGCACTGGATGGGATTTAAGGTCCCTTCCATCCCAAACTATCCTGGGATTCCATGGTTGCATGTTAGCTCAGCTCAGAGGGATGTGTGTGCTCTACCAAACTCCAGATGCCCTGACAGGACCACAAATGAGCTTGAGAAACTTCAACAAGGGAGAAATGTAACATCAGCCAGAGTTGGGATTTCTCTGGAGGGAATAGACATTTTCTCTACTCACCATAAAACCAAACCAAACAAAAAACCCAAAAAAACCCCCAACAAAAACAACAACAACAAAAACCCCAAAAAAGGTTATTTATGGGACACTCCTGAGGAGGATAAGAGTAAATCCTCACAAATCTCCAGAGAAGGCAGCAGACCAACCCAACTACAAAACAAATGCCCAGGAGACCTGTGAGGACTGAGAATGGCCCCAGGTTAACAAACTCTCACACCAAAAGAACCCACTGAATTCTAGTTAGAAGTCCCTCCCTTCTAGAAAGAATCTATGCTTTTCCTTAACAAGTTTATGATTTCAGGTATTTTGGAGGATTTTTTTTTACACCAAAAAGTTTATGTGTATTAAAACTGAAGCTTTTCACAGAAGTCTATAGGAACAAGACTGATGCTTGGAAGCCTTCTTGGATGACACTTAAATTCCCCCTATTATTCAGCCCCTGGATCTGAACCCAGATTTTCCACCTTCAGTTTAATACCTGATCTGGGATATTTTCTCTCTGGGATCTGTTCTCTTCTTCCCAGACTGAGATCCCCCCTCTTGAAGCCTGTGGTTGCATTTAAATTATTTGGCTTGGCAAGGTGAAATGACCCGGTGCTAGAGACATTTCCCTTCGCAGGATTTTCACATTGTGAGGCCTCTGATCACCACAGGGAAAGTTCCCAAAACCTTTTGGCTGGTGATCCTACTTCCAGTTTCACTTCCCAGCTTGTGGCCCCACTTCACAATCCCTTAGGCTCTGCTGTCATCTGCAGAGCGCCATCAATCCCACCGGGCTCTGCACCTTCTCCTTGGGAAACCACTTACACTGAATTGTTTTGTCACTGCTCACCTGGGTGGCTTGGAGCACACTTTTCCTTGACCAGCTTATGCCTCAGGTTTTGGCTTTTATATTTTTCAGATTCTGTGTTGCTGTAGTGTGTGGGTCTGGGCTTCACACTAAGGGATGGTGAGCTCTGTGCACAGAGCAGGGAGACAAAACAATTCCTGCTTCAGCTGGGGACCAAGGATCCAAATCTCAGGCCCAAGAGCACAAACAACGTGGGCTGGAGAGAGAAAAACAAGCAGGATGGGACTGCATGGGCTAAAGCTGGAATTGGACAATGAACTGCAATTTGCAAATGGAGCAGAACTTATAAAAGTGGGAGATTTGGTGACCACTCATCCATTTTGTGCCCATTTTGGTTCACCTTGGGTGCAGCCCTGGCTGGGCTCTTGTGCTGCCCAAGGTGGATCCATGGAGGAGATCCTTTTAATAAAACCCTGCTTTATTCTTTAACTCTGTTCTAGGCCAGCCTTCTCAAGGCATCACTAGTACCAATATTAATTCCTTTTCACCCAGCCCAGGT
Organism: Zonotrichia leucophrys gambelii; assembly: GCF_028769735.1. Taxonomy (NCBI): domain Eukaryota; kingdom Metazoa; phylum Chordata; class Aves; order Passeriformes; family Passerellidae; genus Zonotrichia; species Zonotrichia leucophrys. Next base: position 31,962,040 of record NC_088176.1, on the reverse strand, counting down.
TATAAGTGGTGTTTCTGGTCCCAGCCCTGCACCTTTGTGGTTTCTCTCGCCGTGGCATTTGCCCATCGTGCGTCACACGCGCAGCGCTGCACCCCGAGCACCTCAGCAAAGGTTTCACGAGCTCTCGTTTCCACATTCTTCTGGCCAGGGCACAAATTCTGGTTTGTGGTTTCAGATGAGCTCTCCAGCGTGTGACGTGAGCAGGCAACACCCACATTGCTGTACAAGCAAAGTCCTGGTGCTGAACCATGGAAATCCCAGGATGGTTTGGGTTGGGAGGGAACTTAAACTCATCCAGTGCCACCCCTGCCATGGGCAGGGACACCTTCCACTGTCCCTGGTGCTCCAAGCCCTATCCAGCCTGGCCTTGGGCACTGCCAGGGATCCAGGGGCAGCCACAGCTGCGCTGGGCACCCTGTGCCAAGGCCTGCCCACGCTCCACATCTGTGATAAATTACTGCAAATTTAGTCCAACTGTTAAACACAGAAGGCAGTGCAGTCCATGTAACTCTCTCACCAGTGCACCCACTTCAACACCCTGCCAGATCACAATCTTACCCTGTATCTTTGTGGCCATCTCTTCTTTTGAGATTGCAACCAAGCAAAAAGAAAGAATTGCGTGCTCTGACTAACTCGTGTTTAATCTGGAAATCATTTTGCTCTTATGGCATGCAAGAACTGTAACCTTCCCAAAAATGAGCTAGGTAATGGGGGAGCACCTGCTCTGCTCCCTGGGTTAGGGAGGAATCAGTAAAAGGCCACAGTGTCACCCTTGGAGCAGCTGGTGACAGCATCTCTCTCCATGTGCTGCCCAAGGCAAGGCAACACCAGGTCTCCATAAGAAGATTCTCCCCAAGGCCAGCCTGGAGCTGAAGTTGTCCTGCCTGGTGGCTCTCTGGAGCTCCCACAGTGTGCTCATCCTGCCTGGACAGCAGCCATCCCTTCTTTCCCTAAATCCACAGGCAAACACCGCCTTCCCCTACAACACCTTCCCATACAGCTCCTTAATCCAACCTGGCCAGGCAGCAGCAAATTTCAGCCTGGGAGCCCCAGGACGGGCTTGGGCAACCTCTCCATCACCAGAGTCTGCTCCTGGCACACAGAATGAGAGCATCTGTGCCATTTTCCTCTACCCAAGCAGTGAGGGGGGACAAAGATCATGAAGATCCCCTTTGTCTCTGCATGACCTGGGCTCTGTGCCCACCTTTCCTCCATGGACAGCTCGAGCTCTCTCTGTTTTTTCTCTGTGCTCACCAAGAGGTGGAAGAGGAGCCCCCTGACCCTGCGGGGCCCACATTTAAAAATGCCTCCCAATTAGGGTCTCCCCAATGAGGGAGGCTTGTCTCAGCCTGCTCAGATGAAACTCCCCACATCCTGATATCTGCACAGGCAAAACTGCACAAAATGCCAGGCACAGCCTGTGCTTGCACCCTCCAAACCCTCACATGAATGATGGGCAAGGTTATTCCCTGAGAACTGTGAAAAACATTGAACTAATATTTTTTCTTATTATTTTCTGGGGTTTTTTTTCTAAGTAAATGAGCTTTAAAGGAGCACTTGCCTGCCACAGGTACTTCCCCGTGGTGTTTAGACAAACGAAACAAGTGAGTGCAAGAAACAAACCTGCATCATATTTTTGATCAAAAGGCTTTGTTTGCATTGCTCCCCCCCCAAAAAAAAAAAGAAATAACCACCAGAAAGTTCCTGTGCCACATATTGCTGTTTTTCAGAGCCTGTTGGGTCTGTTTTACTCAGCCTAGGAACTAACAGCACACTGTTACTACAGGTTTGCACACAGGGCTGAGGCTGCAAAACTCACCTTTAAAAAAAAAAAAAAAAGATAACGAGAAGCTTAAGCTGAACCTTGAGGTTGCAAAAGTTTCAGTTATGCAAGCACACATTTCCTGGGTGTGAACATCTGACAGGCAGTAAATGAGGTGGAGAAGGAAGTTAATAAATGAGCACAACCAGCACAGTTGGAAAGTAAGTGGATTTGAAACTTTCTAAATAAAATCAGTCATTCAAAGCCCCATCCTTGCAGCCAGCCCACAAGGCATCTCCACTCCACAGCTGTGCACAAATCCTTGCAAGCACCTCTGCAAGGCATGGCAAAGGGGAAAAAAAGGCATTTACAGGTTCCTGGGATTCTGTGGAGGAGAAATTGGTGTTGCAGGAGGATTCCCTTGTGTGCCTTTCAAAACACTGTGCCTGTTACCTGAAAATTTAAACCCCCAACATTTACTCTTCCCTTGAAACAAAACCCTGGGGTTCTCTCCCTCCTCCTCATTCTCCACAGGACCCCTCACTGGACTGGCTCCAGTTTGCCTCTCTGGTACTGGGGGCACTAAAATATTCCCAGGATCCAGATGCGGATCCCCGTGATGAGCAGGGAGAATTATTTGAGCAACCTGACCTAGGGGTGACATCCCTGGACAACATCCAGGGATGCCACCTCCTAGACCAGGTCTAATGGCATCCCTGCCATTTAGACTTTGAATATTCTTTAAGGTCTAAACCAGTCTGGGATTCCATGGCTCTGTGATTCCCCCCTGGGATCCCAAATCCCTTCCAGCATCATCCTCCTCCCACCACCTCCCCATCCCTTTTTTTCCTGTCAATATTTCCCATGTGAGTCCCATGCCCTTGCCACCTTTCCCTGGGTGTCCATCACCCCAGTCTGTCTGTAAGCAATGGTGTCAGCTTTCCCTCTAAAGACAAACTCCTTTTGGGAGCATCTCAGTGGAATTCAGACCTGCTAGCTTCCTGCAGAGCAAGTCCAGTCTGCACCCTCAGTGCCAAAACCAAACCAGAGGGATTTTGATTTTAGATTTTAGCAAACATTTTTAGCAAAACTTTTTGCCGCTGCCAGCCCATTATTTACTATGAATTTCCTGAATATTTTATGATTTTTCTGTGTGCCCGTAGCTCTCCGTGATTTTCCATCCCCTATCACCACTATGTTGGAAAGGCAAACCCTTACTTTGCCCCAAATTCCCTCTGAGAGGAAATATTTCAGTGTGCTGGTTCAACACTGAAGCTCCGAGTGCCTCAATTTGGTCCCTGTTATCAAATCCAGTAAAAAACTTATCTCCATGGCCAAATCCACTCAAGAAAAAGTGACAACAATCCAATTCCCAGGAACTCCCCATCCCAAAACAACCACATGTCCATCATTAGTGGTTTGGGTGCTCCTGGGGAATCCCAGCTCAGCAAGGTCGTGCTCTGCCCCTTCATGAGCTGGGTTTGATTTCACAAAGGGAGAGCAGATTCAAGCAGGAATTTTAACCTCTTTGTGGTATATAAACCACAAATTGAAGTGCTGACTTGATTTGTTATTACCTGGGACTGGAAAAGAGGGATTTTTCCCTTGGGTGTGTTCCCAAGAAGAGGGGGATCTCCATCCTCAGGACTCACCTGCTGGAGATGCCAGGTCAGCATTAGGGAAACCTCCCTGCCCAATCTTATTTTCTTTTAAGCGGAAAAAATATTTTTCATATTTTGAGTGGAAAAAATATTTTTCATATTTTGTTTAATAAACACTGTCTTGTTTATTGATTATTGTGCATAGTGAAGTTTATAAGGTATTATTATTAATACTGTTATTATAAAAATTAAGGTATATAAATTTATATTGTGAAGTTTTTTTTAGTTAAGGTGTAAAATTTAATTGTTTAAATAAGTTGTTTATTCATGATCTGTTGTCTGCTTCAATTTGATTTGTTACATTTTTTTGTTTTTGAAGCTGTTTGTGGATGGATGCTGAATGGTTAGATTATATAAAAAATATATAATATAAATATTATATATTTATATAAAAATATATAATATATATTATATATTAAAATTTATATATTTATATATACATATCATAGATATATTTTTATATAAATATATAAATTTTATATATATTATTTATATTATATTATATTATATTATATATTATATTATATATATATTATATATATTATATATTATATATTATATATTATATATTATATTATATTATATATTATATATTATATATTATATATTATATATTATATATTATATATTATATATTTATACTCCCTCCATCCCTCTCCAAAAGCTCCTCAGCCTTCTTCAGAGCTGCCAGGAGCTCCTTGTCCAAAGCCAGAGGTGTTATTTTGGCTGGTTTCCATTCCAGCAGTGACATGGGAGGACATTCCAGTGTTTGCCCACCAGGCCCCTCCTCCACAGCCTCCCAAAGGAGATTTTTCTCGCTTCAAAGGCCTCCAATACCTTCCTGATCAATTTATCCCACAATGTTTGGGTTGGAAGGGACCCTAAAGCCCATCCAATGCCACCCCTGCCATGGCAGGGACACCTTCCACTGTCCCAGGCTGCTCCAAGCCCCAAAGTCCAACCTGGCCTTGTGTGGGGCCCAGGATATTCCTCTGGGCACCCTGGGTGATTTGAGACCCTGACAAGAAGCTCAGAGTCAAAATTACCAACTTTGTGTGAAGATTTACAAGCTACTAGATTTTGAGTAGAATGATAGTTAATTTGTGACAAGGCGAAAAAGTAGAATTTTGGAGTTTTAGATCCAAGAGGCAAGATGGAGGACTCTAGATGTGTCCTGTCCTTCTTCTTCTCCTTCTTCTTGTCCTCCATCTTCTGCTGGGATGGTGACACTTTTTAATTGATTTAGAGTAAAGACAGACAGTCTAACATAAGTGATAGGGATTGAAAAATTATTGTAAATAAAGTACACATAGTTCGTAGTATAAAAAGTTTACACCACCCCAAAGGCACGGCCTGTACCACAACCCGACCTGCTGGACAGATCTCAGCAGGTCAGAGAAAGAATGTAATAAATAAGAAAAAATAAACAAAAAGTAAAACTGATGAATCTCAACTTCTTCTTCAGTCGCAGGGCTGAGAAAAAAAGACTTTCTGATACTCCAGAATTCATCTCAACCACAGAAACCTGAGAGCCTTGGGCACTGCCAGGGATCCAGGGGCAGCCACAGCTGCTCTGGGCACCCTGTGCCAGGGCCTGCCCACCCTGCCAGGGAACAATTCCTAATTCCCAATATCCCATCCAGCCCTGCCCTCTGGCACTGGGAACCCATTCCCCTTGTCCTGGCACTCCAGGCCCTTGCCCAAAATGTCTCTCCATGTTTCCTGTAGCTCCTTCAGGCCCTGCAAGGCCACAGTTTGGTCACCCCAGAGCTTCTCCTGTCCAGCTGTGCCAGCCTTTCCTCCCAGCAGAGCTGCTCCATCCCTCTGCCCATGCTGGACTCTCTCCTGGATCCCAGGCTCACCCAGCCCCAGCAGGGAACAATTCCTAATTCCCAATATCCCCAAGCAGTTTCTCCCTCCTGATGTCTGACACCACTGCCATCCAGCACTCCCTGTTTCCATTTCCTTCTCCTGCAGGCTGTGATTTCCACATTGAAGGCAACTCAAACCCTCTTGTCTTTCCCTCCACACCAGCCCAGCTTTTCCTGCCAGCCCAGCCTTGCTGCCCAGGCCTTGGAGCTCCCACTGGAACCTCCCTGAGCATTTCCCGACGAGCTGGGCCCAAGGAGCAGCGAATTCCTGCAGCAGTGCCCAGGCTCACTTGGTGCTGAGCCCTCCTTTAATGGGTTTCATTTGCACTGGGAGACGTCCCGAGGTGGAATTACTGTCTAGAACAGTTAGCAATTCCAAGAATATTTTATAATTCTGACGGCCTGCATCACCCTGGAGCCTGCCATGGTAAACATGCCCTCCCCTGCCCCTCTCCTGCAGATGGCAATTTAGGGGAGGTTTCGTGTTTGTTCTCGAGCCTGAGCCAAATTCCATTATTCCCTTTTTTTTATTTTCCTGGAAGGACATTGACCTGCAGGCATTGGAGAGGGTTTTCTCCCTTCCTTCTCCACATTTCCAGTGGTTTGGTGACAGACTCTATTTGCAAGAAGCAGAATCCTGAAGGCCAAGTGCCTTTCTAGGCAGGGCTTTGAATTCAGCAGGGGGACATCTCAGGAAAGCCATCCCTCCTGACCCCAATAATCCCAGGAAAACCATCCCACTTGATCCCAACAAAGCCATCCCACTTGACCCAAATAATCCCAGGAAAGCCATCCCATCTGATCCCAATAATTCCAGGAAAACCATGCCTCCTGACCCCAATAATCCCAGGAAAGCCATCCCACCTGATCCCAATAATGACACTGGAAAGCCATCCCTCCTGACCCCAATAATATCAGGAAAGCCATCCCACTTGACCCCAATAAAGCCATCCCTTCTGACCCCAATAATTCCAACAAAACCATCCCTCCTGACCCCAATAATCTCAGGAAAACCATCCCTCCTGACCCAAAGAAAGCCATCCCTCCTGACCCCAATAATCCCAGGAAAACCATCCCACCTGATCCCAACAAAGCCACTCCTCCTGACCCCAATAATGCCATTGGAAAGCCATCCCACCTGGTTGTAATAATCCCAGGAAAACCATCCCTCCTGACCCCAATAATGCCAGGAAAACCATCCCTCCTGACCCAATAATCCCAACAAAGCCATCCCACCTGACCCCAATAATCCCAGCAAAGCCATCCCACCTGGTTCCAATAATCCTGGCAATGTCATCCCACCTGACCCCAATAATCCCAGGACAGCACAGCCCTGCAGCACTGGCACCATGAAGCTCCACAGCTGGCATGGCATTGGGTAAATTTGGATTTGAGGCCCCCAGCAGGCTCTTCTGACCTAAATTATTCTGTGATTCTGTGCCCCATCCTCTCCTGCACTGGACAATTCACCAGATTATTCTTCTTGTTCTCTCCCTTCATGGGGGATGTGCCAAAACTCCTCAATAATTTAAAAATCATCTGATAATTTAAAAACCATCTGAAAACAACTGGTTTCCTAGAGATTTAAGGGGTCACAGTACTGTGGCACTGGGTGAAAAAGTATTTTTGAAGGTGCCAGAGATTGTTTATTTAAAAAACAAGTTAGACTTTAATAAATTCTTTCTCTTTCCAGGAAGAAAAACGTTGCACAAATTCTGACAGACATTGCTTTTTCCAGTGAAGATTCCTGCAAAATACAAACAGCACAACAAAGGGAGCTCCTAATTAATGGCAACAAAGAGCAGTTTGAAGGCTGCAGGAGCAGCAGTGGTGGCTTCTGTGAGCTGATCAGCTCCAAGGGGTTTCATTTTCCTGCCCTTTTTTCCCCCCACACCCCGCAGTGCCTTGGCTGGAGCCCATCCAGAGCATCCACTGCAGCTTCCAGGGACACTTGGGAAGAGCAGCATCGATTTTCAGCCCCAAAAGAAGCATCTGCTCCAAGAGGCAGCACAGAGAGACTCCACATTCCTCCCCAAACCCCTTGCCTGACCATGCCTTTGGTTACTGGGGATCCCTTAATTTCCCCGCAGTAATTAACACCAGCGCCACGGCCCGTGACGAACGAGGTGTGAGGATTTGTGGCTCCAGGAATAGCTGGGCAGGAATAGCAGCCAGGCAGGAGATCCTGCCTCTTCCAGGGGGGATTTGTGCCTCACTGAAGCGGCTCCAGGCAGGTTAAGTCATTGCTGAACGACTTCAGGAGCAAAATGGGAGGAAAGTGTGGAAAGAACTGGATTTGGGGGGTGCAGGGGCATTAAGTAAGTTCTACTCAGAAGGTGATCCCAAATTTAGAGGGAGAAGGGCTCCTGCCAGGGCTGGCATTCACACCACACACATCCTCCATGCTCCTCAGCCCCATCCAGGCTGTGCTTCCAGCTCAGGGAAGGAAATTGTCCTTAATCCACGTGGGCTGGGGGCCAGCAGGGCAGAGGCACTGATGGGCAGAGCAGATGCTGCTCCAGTGCCTGCAGGAGGGATCCAAGAGGGAAAGAGAGAGGCTCCAGAGGTGCCACAGTTTGGGATTTGTGCTCCAGCCTCACCTCAGGAGGCATTTCCAGGAGAAACACTCCAAGGCTGCCCAGGGATGGGGACACACCGTGGTCCTGTGGATCCCTGTGAGCCCAGGGCCTCTGCCACTGCTCACTGGGAAAACTCCAGCACAGACCCAAAAATCCACGGCCTCCACTGGCCTGCCCTGTGTTTGCAGCTCAGCCTGGGCCAGGCATTCTCCTAAAAGCTCCCACAGAGCCCAGAGAGGAAGAGCAAGGAGCAATGGGAAAGCCTGGATATGTCCCACTCTTCCATGATGGAGCAAGTCATGGCTTTCCTTGTGTGACCCACAGATGTGCATTCCTAAATTTTAGGTCCCATTTTCTGACCCACAGATGTGTATTCCCCGATTTCAGTCCCCACTGAATACACAGATGTGTATTCCTCAATTTTAGATCTCACTGTGTGACCCACTGATATATTATATGATATTGTGTTAATTATATATAAAATTCGATTGCATTCCCCAGTTTTAAGGGGGAAATGCACAGATGTGCATTCCCCAATTTTAGGTTTCACTGTGTGCCCCACAGATGTGCATTCCCCAATTTCAGGTCCCACTGAATACACAGATGTGGATTTCCATATTATATTATATTATATTATATTATATTATATTATATTATATTATATTATATTATATTATATTATATTATATTATATTATATTATATTATATTATATTATATTATATTATATTATATTTAAAATCAGATTGCGTTCCCCAGTTTTAGGGGAGAAATGCACAGATGTGCATCCCCCAATTTCAGGTCCCACTCTGTGACCCCCGAATGTGCATTCCCCAATTTTAGGTACAATCCACTGAGCTAAAAGAGGTGGGAAGCTGGAAACTCCTTTGTTTTTCATTGCTTTATTTGCTTTGCTTTCTCCAGCCACCAAAATAATTTCATTTTTCCTTTAAAATCCATACTTGGCCTTGCTTAGGATAAACCCAATGTGGGCAATGACTGAGGGAAGCAATTTGGGATAGGGGAAGGTGTCCCTGCCCATGGCAAGGGTTGGAATGGGATGAGCTTTAAGGTCCCTTCCAACCCAAACCATTCCATGATTTTATGCTTTAAAAAAACCCCAAAAACCTAACAAACATAACAAAAACCAAGTCATAAAAATGGAGATCAACCAAAAGGAGGATAAAGGTTACAGCTGCAGTGAGGAAAACCTTTGGAAGAGCTGTTTATTTTCCATGACAGAGCAGCACATTGCCAATCAAGCATTAATCACCACAGCAAGGGTTCATTTGAGGATTCTCCCCAAAGAGGGGGGACCAATGGGTCAAAACCTCTGCTTTTGGGTTTTTCAGAGGTTCCTCACCACAAAGAGACAGCTTGAACCTCTTCACTGCAATGATTTCACTTCAAAATACCCTGGGAAGTCATTTAGATGTGAACAAGCCATGGAAAATGTTAGCCTGCTGGAGGATTTGGGAGAAAGACAACTGAAAACAGAAGTGGGAAGCGGGGAAATTTCAGACTGTGGCTGCAACACCCCAGCACCAAGGGAAGTATTTTTTAAATATTATTATTATTATTATTATTATTATTATTATGAATTTTACAAGCCACAATCAATGAGGTTTGGCCATTTCGTTTTCCCAAACCCCTACGAAAGCGAGTTTGAGCTCTGAGGAAAGAAGGAAAGCAGCCATGCCAGGACACACAGAGGAATTCCAGCAGGGGCAGGCTGGACTTTTTGAGGAGCACCAACCCCACCACACTCCTGCTGCTGGAGCTGCCTCCAGAGCAGCTGTTCAAACACGCTGGGACATATCAAAGCAGCTCCAGTGAACTTCCTGCTCCAGCCCCGCTTCAAAGTGTTCCTGAGGTTCCCAGAGCAGAGCTGGCACAGGGCAGATCTGGAGGAGAGAGTTTTTGGGGTTCATTCACCGCCCACACCAAACGCGCCCGAGGTTCTCCAGGTGCTGGTCCCAATAATCCCAGGTGCTGGTTTTGTTTAAAAAGGGAGCAGGAAAAGGCTTCATGTACAGACCACTCTAAGACAGGGCATCACCCATCACAGGGGAGGGAGCCAGCAAAACCCCAAATCAGCCAAATCCTTCCCTAAAGGGTGATCCAGGCTGATCCTTCCCAGTAATGCTACCTTGAAATTCCAACTCCGTTTTACCTGCAAAGCCTAAAGCAATTTTAGACCAGTTAAAGTCACAGAATCCCAGGATGGCATGGGTTGGAATGCACTCTGAGGACCCAAAATTCCACCCCTGCACCTTCCACTATCCCTGTCCAGCCTGGCCTTGGGCACCTCCAGGGATCCAGGGCAGCCACAATTCCTGGCAGTGCTTTGCTCACCTCAAGCTCTGGAAGGATGCTGAGTTTCCATCCAATCTCATTTTTTTCTCCCCCCCACCAGACCTCAATCTCTGAGTTTTAATCCAATCTTGTTTTTTTTTTTCTTCCCCCAGTCTTGAGACATATGCTCCTGTGTTTATTTACCCGTTTGTTTTGATCTTTTTTTTGTTTCCCTGCTCCAAGAGACATTTTCCCACATATCCACGTCTGCCTCCGCTCTGACACGCCAGGATCTCCATCACCATCCACTTAAACTGGGAGGAGAGCACTAATAGATTCCTCCTGTCCCTGCCTGAAGCTCTGCCCCATCCCAGACCTATACAAACCCTTGCCATGCTTTGTTTGAATCATTTGATTCCCGGAATTAAAAAAAAAAAAAAAAAAAAAAGTTGTCAAGGCCAAAAATAGAACATTTTTCCGCTCTGCAGAACAAGCAGCGGCATTCCTGGGAATTCAGACAAATAGCATTGGTCAGGAGATGTCCCACAGACACCAGTGACATCCCAGAGCTGCTCTGGTGCCCTGGGAAGCAGGAAAGTGTTTGGGATCCCTCTGCCTCCCACTCTGGGGGTGAAATCAGAAGTGAGGAGCCTGTTTCTGATTTCCATGAGAAAGGGTGGCTGCTCTCCACAGGGACTTCTCAATTTGTTTATTTTTTTTTTTTTTATTTTAAAGAGAAAATGCCTCCTGGCTAAAATGTGATGCTGTTTAGAGCACAAGCCCTCACTAAGCACAATCAGCAGCACTGATATTTTTACCGAGGTAAAAACACCATTTTTGATTTCCTGTTAGAATATTTCATGCAGTATCTCACCTGGCTGTATGCAATACAAGTTACCTATAATAGTGATTCTATATATAACAGTGAATAAAACTGTATATAATTATGAAACCAAGTTCAATGGGTTTTTTTTTTTTGGAGGAAAAACTTTCAGGGAATTTTTTAGAGAACTTCAAATACTCAATTTGATCACGGTAGGTCCCTTCCAACTGAAAATACTCAGTTCCAGTCCATCACAAATCACCCAATTTCCAACTGAAAATACTCAGTTCCAGTCCATCACAAATCACCCAATTTCCAACTGAAAATACTCAGTTCTAGTCAGTCACAAATCTGTGCTTTCCAGCAGCACCAGGTCCCCTCAGGCCACTCTGGGGGATTTAATTCCCAAATAATCTCCTGCTGCATCAGCTCCCTTCGGCTGCAGGCAGTGCTCTGCACGCTCTGGTCCCTCCTCATCTGAGCTGAATCTGGGATAAAAAGTGGACTAGGAAATGCCTCCAAATGCCTCCTGAAAATATCTCCATTTACTGGCGAGAAAAAAATAAAATTCTCTTATTCTCTTCAATAGACTTATGGGCGGATCTTACAGCACAGCCTGGAACTCACTGCTGTTGAGATGAACAGGTGAGGAATCTTTCCAGCTTTCCAGCTCTGGATTTGTATTTCTTCTGATGGGGAGGGAAAAAAATCCCTGATTTGGCAAGAGTTTGTCATGGGAAAACATCCATTTGAACAGGGATTTTCTGTGCAAGCAGCGGGGTCATTGACAGCGTGTCACAGGGAGAGGAGAAAAAATAAATTCAGCTCAGGCCACTCATTTAGGGTCTAACTCATTAAATTATTAATGATGGTGTGCTACCAGGAATCCAGCTCAATCAAAAACAGCAAAGGGGAAGATGGGAAGGACACCAAAATTTGGGAGGTATGAATACCCTGTGGTGGGAGATCAGCAGGAATTGGAAGTGGCTTCGTTTTGGGGCCTTTGCTGCCACATCAAGAAGGACAAACCCTGTGCTCAAGAGGCTTGTCCATGGAGGAGAGAGCCTGGCATTTCCTGTGGATTTGGGATTTGCTGTGGATCAGCACAGGGTTTGGTGCCCACAGGTGCTGGATTCAACCTCAAAGCCTTTCCTGGCTTTTGATGGAAGCCTGGTGTTTGCCACCTCCAGCCTGAAATGCTCCAATATCGGCACATTTGGGAAAAGAGAGAGGGAAAAAAGACCTTTAAAAAGATGCTGGAGCTCCAGCTGAGGATGCAGAGGTCAGAGCACAGGGGTGCAGCTGATTGCAGCCCCAAAGGGGTAAATGTGGAGGTGAGCAGGGTGAGAGCAGCACTGAGGGGCTCTGCTTTTATTTCTTTGTGCTGCAAAGGCTGAGGGAAAACTTCATCTCTGAGAGACCACAGCTCAACCTGCACCGAGGCACAAATCAGAGTGGGACCACATCAGCTCGTGGTGGAAGACCACAGATCAGATAAAAGTCAGCTTCTGGCAGCAGCAGCTGGGACAGACAGACAGAAAAGCTGCAGCCCTGGTGAGACCAAAGTGTCCAGGCTGTGCAGAGCTTGTTTGCCAGAGCACTGAGCTCCTCTGGGGACACAGAGAGGAAAATCCTCACTGGGGCTTGGCTGGGTGTGATGCTGTTCACAGGGATTCTTGGATGGGGAAAGAGATGAGGATCTGACTCTGTTTCAGAAGGCTTGATTTATTATTTTATGATATATATTACATTAAAAATATACTAAAAGAATAGAAGAAAAGGTTCTCATCAGAAGACTAGCTAAGAATAGAATAGAAAGGAATGACAACAAAGGTTTGTGGCTTGGGCAGAGAATCCGAGCCAGCTGACTGTGATTGGCCATTAATTAGAAACAACCACATGAGACCAATCACAGATGCACCTGTTGCATTCCACAGCAGCAGATAATCATTGTTTACGTTTTGTTCCTGAGGCCTCTCAGCTTCTCAGGAGGAAAAATCCTAAGGAAAGGATTTCTCATGGAAGAAGTCTGTGACAGCTGACAGCTGGGAGCAGAGCACAAACATCACCCCTGTTCAGGACACCCCTAAAAAGGGGGATTAACCCTTCCCCAGCCACCTGCACGGTGCCACAGGCACACAAAAGGAATGGAAGCCTGGTCACCTCCCAAATGCAGCAAAGAGGGAGAAAACAGGTGAGGAGCGACTGACATGGGAGGTAAAAAATCCTTGTGAGGGATGAGCATGGATAAAGCAGCTCATTAATTCCAAATGCTCATCCAAGAGCTCCTGTCTCCCAATTAAACTACTTAATGGGCTTCAAAAAAAGGGAACACGTGCTGCAGAGGCTGGAGATAGAAAGTGCTGACTTTGATCTCTCTGAAATCCAACACAAAGAGCAGGGAGGGAAAGTGCTCCAGCAGTGAGGGCAGGGGCTCTCACAGAATCACAGAATCAGAATCACAGAATTCACAAAATTCACAGAATCACAGAATCAGAATCACAGAATTCACAGAATTCACAGAATCTCTGGGTTGCAAGAGACCTCCAAGATCATCGAGTCCAACCCAGCCCCAACACCTCAACTAAACCCTGGCACCCAGTGCCACATCCAGGCTTTTTTTAAACACATCCAGGGATGGTGACTCCACCACCTCCCCAGGCAGACCATTCCAGTTCTTTATCACCCTTTCTGTAAAAAACTTCTTCCTAATATCCAACCTATATTTCCCTTGGTGCAGATTAAGACTGTGTCCTCTCGTTCTGGAGAAAGAGCCCAACCCCAGCTGAGCACAGGCACCTTTCAGGAGCTGTACAGAGTGATGAGGGCACCCCTGAGTCTCCTTTTCTCCAGGCTGAGCACCCCCAGCTCCCTCAGGGGTTCCTCACAGGGTTGGTGCCACGTGGGACAAAACCCCTGGGAGAGCCATCCTGGCCTGTGTCAGCACCAAACTCGTGTCACAGGGGTGGTGACAAACTGAGTGACCCCTTGGGGATGCAGCAGCCACAGCTGTGCCACGAGGGACCAGGGGGAAAACCAGCCTGGCTCCTGGAAAGGGGATTCTGCCATGGCAGAAAACCTGGAGATCTCTGAAGGATGCAGGCTTGGAGACTGCAGCCTGGAGGTGGCTTTGCCAGAGATCTCCAAGAGGATGATGAGGATGATGATGATGATGGGCTGTCCTTCCACTGCCTCTTGCAGCACAAGGACTGGGAGTGTGTGACAGAATTCAGGAGATGTTCCCTCACTTCCCCCAGCACCTTGTCCCAAGAGGATGCCCAGAGTTTCTGCATCAGTTTGGGGGAAATGGGAGCAGTGCCTTGCAGATGAACGTGTTGGAGGTTGCTGAACACAAAACCCACCCCAGGTTCAGGAGGTGGCTCTGGTTCCCTGGCCAGCAGCTGGTTCTGGGCTGCTCTCAGATGTGCATCCCCTGCTCTCACTCATCCCTGAGCAGTCACCCCCAGCCACAGGGCAGGACACCCATTTTGGTGAGCCAGAACCCCAAACGGTTGTGCAGTTACACTCTTGTACACTCAAAACTGTCACTTTTACACTTTAAGGCTTCACAGCAAGACACTGAGCTAAATAAAACCACAAAACCAACCACCCAAAGCAAGCAGTCAGCATTGGGCCATTCAACTCCTCTCAGTTTCCCTTCAGATGCTGCTATGTGGACATTCAGCTCCTTTTACCTCCCTCACACCCCCTGCTCCAGACTGCTCACCTCTCCTCTTGCCTGCGGTCCAGCAAGCTTGCTTTGACTCTTGGAGAAGGCAGAAGGCACCAACCAAACCCTCTGGTGTGCAACTGCTTCCATCACCAAGCTGCATCCTGTGACTGACTGTGACCCATGGAAAAAGTTACCAACCTTATATGAGGATCTGCAAGCCACAAAAGTCCAAGTAGAATAATGATTAGTTTGTCACGGGGTGAAAAATAGATTTTTTGGCGTTTTTAGAATGGGGGTTCAGGGGCCAAAATGGAGGAATCTGGGCATGTCCAGCCTTTCTCCTTCTTCTTGGCCTCCATCTTCTGCTGTGATGGTGGCACTTTTGGATTGGTTTAGAGTAGAAGCTCACTGTCTAACATAGGTGATGGGTATTGGGAAATAATTGTAAATACTGCATTTGTAGTTTTTAGTATAAAAAGCTAACACCAGTGTGCCTCTGTCTGACCTGCTGAACGGACCTTGGCAGGCCAGAGAAAGAATTTTATAGATAAGAAACAACAAACAACCTTGAGAATGAGAACTGAAGAGTTCTGACTCCTTCTTTGACAGCCAGGCTGGGAAAAGAGATTTTCTGACACATCCCAGGGTCACTGCGACCAGCTGAAATCCCCAGAGCCACCCAGGGCTGCAGGACAGAGCACAGAGGATTGGATGGATGGATGATGGATGGATGGATGGATGGATGATGGATGGATGGATGGATGGATGGATGGATGGATGGATGGATGGATGGATGGATGATGGATGGATGGATGGATGGATGGATGGATGGATGGATGATGGATGGATGGATGGATGGATGGATGGATGATGATGGATGGATGGATGGATGATGGATGGATGGGGATGATGGATGGGATGGATGATGGATGGATGGATGGATGGATGGAGGATGATGGATGGATGGATATGGATGATGGATGGATGGATGATGGATGGATGGATGGATGGTGATGGATGGATGATGGATGGATGGATGGATGGATGGATGGATGGATGGATGGATGGATGGATGGATGGAGGGATGGATGATGGATGAATGGATGATGGATGATGATGGATGGATGGATGATGGATGGATGGATGGATGGATGATGGATGGATGGATGGATGGATGATGGATGGATGATGGATGGATGGATGGATGATGATGATGGATGAGGATGGATGGATGATGGATGAGGATGGGATGGATGGATGGATGGATGATGGATGATGGATGGATGGATGGATGGATGATGGATGGATGGATGGAGGATGAGGATGGGTGGGTGGATGGGTGATGGGTGATGGATGATGGATGGATGGATGTGATGGGTGGATGGATGGATGGATGATGGATGATGGATGGATGATGGATGGATGATGGATGGATGGATGGATGATGGATGGATGGATGGATGGATGATGGATGATGGATGGATGGATGGATGGATGATGATGATGGATGGATGATGGATGGATGGATGATGGATGGATGATGATGGATGATGGATGGATGGATGGATGGATGGATGGATGGATGGATGGATGATGGATGGATGGATGGATGGATGGATGATGGATGGATGATGGATGGATGGAGGATGGATGATGGATGGATGGATGATGGATGGATGGATGGATGGATGGATGGATGGATGGGATGGATGGATGGATGGATGATGGATGGATGGATGGATGGATGGATGGATGGATGGATGGATGGAGGATGGATGGATGGATGGATGGATGGATGGATGATGGAGGAAACCTCTTCAAAGCTGAGCAAGTTCCTGATCACAGGCTGGGACCTTCAGCAGGACACAAAGGACACAGCATGGACAATGGGCTGGCTCGGGGTCATTCACACTCCCACCTCCAGATCCTGGCCTGGAGATGCTTTGCCAGAGCTCAGCTTTTGTCCCACAGGTAGAGCCTTGTCCTGTGTGAATGTCAGAGTTTGGCAGCTCTGCTCATGCTCCTCTACAATAAACTCTCCAGGTCTCACTCCTGGGGAGTGAAGTCTGTCAGGGGGAGCTGACAAAGACATGAAGGTGGCAAATTCTCCTTGCAGAACATCTTTTCTGTGCTCCAACCTTCAGGGGAAGGCAGAGCATTGCCTGGAGTGCTGCAGCACAGTCCCATCCCCAGAAAAGGACACAGACACGCTGGGTGCCATCACTTCTCCTGCTCCAAGGCACAAACATGTGAGCTGAGAGCTCTCGTGCAAAGCTTTTCTTTCCTTTTGACACAAAAGAGACAAATTAAAAGCCAAGAGGATGGGCTAGCTGGGGTGAAAATAATTCCAACCTTCCTATTTGGCTTTTTATCCCTGCTCTGTGTTCCTCAGCTCAGAGGAGCTTCCAGCTTTTCCCTTTCCCAGGGGTTGCAGCTTCTCCAGGAAGCCCCCAGCCCTCCCAGGTTGGTTTGAAGGGTGAGTGAGGCCTGAGAACCCCTGAACCATCAAACACTCAGAAACCATGGGCCAGAGCTGCTTTCCTGCACGTTCAGATGTCAGGGAAAAACCAAATCCTTCCCAAGAGCTGCTGTTGAGGGAAGGGGAATATCCAGAATTCCTTTCTGTGTGTGAGTGGATGTAATCAGTCTCCTCTCACGGCTGCCTGATCCTTCCCATCCTCCAACGCAAATCCCAACGTTTTCCTGAGCTGCTCGCAGTCCCAACTCCAGTCTGGAGCTGTCAGCCCTCCTGTTTCCATAGTTTCCAACACTTTTTAAAGCAAAGGATGCCCAAGCCAACCTCCCAAAGGCATCTCCCTCCCTCCAGCTGCCTCCCTCATCAGCGGCTCCATGCCATCCCATCCCTGCAGGAGCCCAGCAAATCCCTATAAACATGTGCCATCACCCCTTTCCTCACAAGTTCCATGCCTCCACCCACCAGGTTTCACTCTCCCATTACCAAACCCTGCTTAACATTAAAGCCTTTGCTGCCTTCTCCTCCAGACTCATTAATTTCCCTTTCAAAGGCTCATTCCAGATTTCCATGACAGAACCCTTCCCATTTTTTCCTGCTGCCTGCCATGGGGCAGCCCTGATCTCTCTGTGCAGGCTGCTGGAATTCCTCCATCCAGCATTTCCCAGCCTCTCCCAGACCCCACATCACCTTCATGCCACAATTATTCTGTCAAAGGCCGAAAAAACACCAAAAATTCAGGGCCTGAAGCAGCCTGAATTGCACAAAAGGTAATTTAAAGCACAAAGCTCAGTCTCTGAAATATCACCTTTTATCAGCTTAAAACCCCTCCATGAACAGGAAATCATGAAGAAAAGTCATGAATTTATATCAGGGCTTAGCCATGGGAGACAAAGCAAATTACCAAGCACAGGAGCCCTCAAAAAGTAAAAATAAACCACATTAAACCCATTTTTTTTTATATTTCTGTAGCCATTTCAGCCCATACAGCAACATTTGCAGAAAGGGTAGCCCAGCAGTTCATTAGCAAATTTTTAAATTCATTTTGCTCATCACAAATCCCATTGTTCCCACTAGAGCAGATAAACACATCCAGGTTTGTGCAGAGCACCAGGAGCTCACCAAGGCAAACACATCTGCTGAACCTGCACAACCCTGATGTTTCTCAGAGCAGTTCTTTCTTTTTTTCTTTAAAAAAAAAAGCAACCTAAAAGTTTTTCTCTTTGCTATGCCTTCAGAATAAAGGTTGGTAGACAAAAAGGAAAAAAAAAACCCACAACAAAACAAATTTAAAAAAAACTAAAAAAACCCATGCAGAAAATAAATACCTGTCCTATATTGCAACACAGAGCAGTGGCTGAGAAGTTTGAAAGCACAGAAGATAGGTGGGAAATGAGAAAAAATACATGGAAAAATGCAAAAAAATAATGAAATACCATAAAAAAGCCCAACTAGGAAAAGTCACAAAGAGCAGAGAGCACAAGGCAAAGAAACAAGTGACGGTTTTTATTTTAGTGGGCCCAGCAGTTCAAAATAAAGGGATTTTCTCGTCTACCTAGCACAGAACTGTGTAGAAAAATAAAAATAAAATAAAATAAATAAATAATTAAAAATAAAAAAGAATTAGCAGATGTGGAAAGATGAGGCTTGAGAAGACACCAAAGAATGAGGGTGACAAGAAGCCAAAGAAGAACCAACCAGCAGCAGGAAAAACACTTCAAAATTCTCCTACCAACGACTTTCCTTCCTAAAAGAGTGCAATTTATAGCTCTGCTGCAGCTCAAAAAGAAGACACAATTAATTATTAACCACCTGGAAAGGGACCTGAAGGAGCTGAGCTGCTGCTCCATGGGTTTGGGAAAGCTCAGCAGGCCCTGGAGCAGGAGGGGCTCAGAGGACATGGAAAGCACAGGGATTGTCCTCTGGGCTGGCACCCAGCGCCTCCCTGGCCAGCTCTGTCACCACAAGGGTCACCAGAGTGGAAAAAATTGAGCATTTTTGCCTAGAAATCACATTTAGCTCATGGGGGTTGGGCCAGGGGACTTTCAGTCAATGGGACAAGAGTGTAAAAGTCAAATAAATATAATCCTCTGTCCACAGCACTTCTGACTCCAAAGCAGAATCCTTTCACAGAGAGACGACTGTATTTACAGAAACTCCTCATCATGTTGAACCCTGTTCAAACCACTCTCCTTTGAGCTTCCTGCCCTTCCTCTGCATCTTCCCACCCTAATTTCATTTTTTTGGATGCAAACCAAGCTCAGTTGTCAATGTCAACATGCATTGACAGCTTGGGCAGCACCAGGTGCTGAGGTGCCAGCTCTCACCTGTGGCTCAGCCCCACCTGGCCAACACTGACCCCAAACCTCCCCTGTCCCACCAGAAGTGGAGGTTTTTGGAGATTCTCAGCCAAGTGTGGGCCAAGGGTGGTGTCAGCAGCAGAGGGAAGGAAGGAGGAGTGACAAAAGCCACCTGAAGTCACCTCCCCACCCCTCTCACAGCCCTGCAGGCCCAGGGTAACCCTGGGATCAGGGAACTCCACCTAGGATTGAAATGCCACTAAAATCTGGCTTGGAAACAGCCAAACAAGCAGAAGAACCCCAGAATCACCTGCTTGACCTGTCCTCAGAGTGGAGTTGATGATCTCAAAGTGCTTTTCCAACTTAAAAATCCTATGATTCTATAGGGAAAAATGCATCTCCTTGTCAGTGTAAAGCTACCTCAGGAAAAGAATTCTCAGGTGGGAGGGACTCAGGTCTCATCATGCAGATGCAACATCACCTTATTTACAAAGAGAATTTTGAAATAAGTTCTCTTGGAGACTAAACAGAGAATCCCAGAATGGTTTGGGTGGGAAGGGACCTCAAAGCCCACCCAGTGCCATGGCAGGGTCACTTCCACTGTCCCAGGCTGCTCCAAGGTCCAACATCCAGGCTGGCCTTGGGCACTGCCAGGGATCCAGGGCCTGCCCACCCTGCCAGGGAAGGATTTCTTCCCAGTATCCCTCTGGCAGTGGGAAGCCATTCCCTTTTCCTTGTCATTAGTCCACCTCTCCTGCACCACCACACTGCCCGTGTGGTTTGATGCCCCAGGAGGTGAGGGTTTGATATCCCTGTGAGGGTTTGATATCTCAGTGAGGGTTTGATATCCCTGCACACATCTGGAGTTCCACTGCTGCCCTGGTCAAACCTCTGGAACACAGCAGCCTTTGGAGCTGCAGCTCCTTCCAATCCCTGGATGCACAAGGAGCACCCTTGGCTCCAAATTCCACAGCTTTACAACGTCTCAGCTGTTTGCCAAGCTCAGAGCACTGCAATAAAACACCCACACAGTGACAAGAATGAGACTTTAATCAGTTTTAAGTGGAGTTTTAACACTAAGAGATAAAGGGTTGTTAAACACAATAACAAACGGACATCTGATTTGTATGAGGCATTATCCTGTACATGTCATACTTGGTTTTTGTGTATTCTCAGTTACACACAGAGCCACTGTTGCACAGCACAATAGTATTTGAAGAGGCTGAATCAGAGTAAGGCTGCTTAACAGACTGATTTTTTTTTTTCTTTTAGTATCTATATATATATATGCTATATGAAAACAGACTGGAAAATTTGAAGTGGCAGAGAAAGGCAGCTCTGCCAGAACGCTGCAGTTGGAGCCCCTTTTAGTGCACAGTCCCACCCCATCCATCTGCATGCACGACACTTTCCAACAGTATTGAGAAGGTAAACGAGGCACTTCGTGGCAACCACAGGCATCGTTAACATATTGCACACATTTGCTAGCACTAAACATGGAACTTGCACACCAGCATCCTCTTTTTGGATTATTTCAAGGTGGTTTTTTTTTTGTTGTTTTGTTTTGAATTTGGAACGTTAATTTCGATGCTGCATGTAAACTCCACTTCAGTTTACAATGTGTGCCCCGGGGAGGAATCTGGAGGCTGATTTTGCACAGCTGCCCTGGAGGAGCTGTGGCAAAGATTTCCACTGGGGCTGCCCAAGCCCAGGGGATGCTTCAGGGCCTTTACAGTTAAGCTCTTACCAAAGTGATGCCTTCAAGTAGTTTCAGACATGTAAGCTCCTGCACATCCCAACAGGCTGAAGCCTACAGTCTGGAAACTCAAGGAAAGATTACCTACAGAATGCAGCTCAAGCTAATTATGAATACTGTCATAAATAAAGTTTTAGTAAGGACTCAAAAACCTTTCAGTCATAGCAATTCTTGTCAACTTCTATGGGGGTGGTAACTGAAATAAAGTATAGGAGAGTATGTATAATATATATTTATATATATAATATATATATATATAATGCCATTTTTCCATTTCCAATGACTACACCATAAAATGTAAGCAAGGCTTCTCAAAGACGTCGTAACATTAAAAAAAAAAAATTAAAAACAAAAAAACCAAAAACCCTCATTCCAACCTTCACATTCCAAAGGAAAAAGAACAGTGCAAAAGCCCATCCTTGCGTCCTGATTCCCGATCCGGCGTCACCGACTGCAGCTGCACCATCCAATCCTGATTATCCAAAGTGGGACACGCAGCACTGCCAAGATCCCAACTCTACCCAAGCAGAGCACTTGGCTTGATTTAAGCACAAGACAACTTTCAACTGTTATAAACCAGACAGGGTGAAAACACGATTGGAAGGGTAAGAGTTAAAATTCCTGTTCCCAAGGGAAAACCACCTCCTGCTCGTCACAATGAGCACTGAACCTTGATCCATTAAAGTCTAATTAAACCTGTGAGTCAGAACGTATTACCAGCTTTGTTAGAAGTTAGAATCATGAATCTGAGGAGCAGAATTGACCAACAGAAACCAGGTAAGAAAAAAAATAATTCTTTAAAAGCCCTTTACACCTCGGTTTACCAATTGCAGTTAGTGGAAGTCCTGCCTTGTGTGGTTCAAATTCCAACCATTAATGCTGCTGTGCAGGGCTCTGACAGATCCCATCATCATTCTGGCTGAGAACACAGCTCATGAACTTCCATGTCAGCACCAAGAAGTTAATTAAGCAAGGGAATGTGTGTATACACCCTACAAAAAGCATCAATTTGGGGTCAGCTGTTCATGGCCCATTCCCATCTGGATGTGCCAGCAGCTGGACTCCTGAGCCACCCAATCATCCACCAGAAGCCAACTTTGAGCCCTACCCTAGGAACAAATAATCCAACACTGCCACTTGGCTTAGAAAAACAATTTGTTGGGTGGGTTGAGAGGGGTTGTTTTTGACAGTAATGCATTTGGGACAAGTTCTGCTTTTTAATCTTCATTTACAGCGTTGAGAATTTACTGCAACACTGGTTTCCCGTCTCTGGTGTGTAATGTCCGTTTTTTAAACATTGCAGGTAATGAGTATTCAAGTAAAATTCCCTAACAGTTAATGACTTTTTTTTTTTCTCTTAAAAAAAAAAAAGTGTGCAAAACTGCAAAACTCATTGTAATAGAATGTGTAAGGTCAAAGGGGTGGAACGGCTGACAGAGGTTTGATTGAATAAATGCATCAGAAATCTTCCAAACAAACACTAACCTGGAGAATCTCCAATGACATTTCCTGTGCACCATTACAAAATCTTTTTATATTCATGAGAGGGAAAAAAAAATAAAGCTTGCAAGGCAGCACATGAAGTATTCACAGCAGGAATATGATTGAAAAACTACTAATATAAATGTAAGATGTTGACTGATGTTTTTGCACTAAGAGCATCTGACTTTTAGCACTGGCCTTGATTACACAGGAGATGGAGCAGCCATTACAATTCAGAAAAAAATCCCAATAAATCATTGTCTAATTTTGTAACCATTTTGTTTCAAGCTCTTACTTTAGTTGATAGCCTCCACATTTGTATGGTTAAGTCATTGTTGCTGTGTTTCCTTTTGCTGTTTTTTTTTGTTTGTTTTGTTTCTCGTGACCCCAATTCCTTGTCTCCCTTCATAGCGCGGGTCTCGTGGGTGTCGTGAAGGTTCATTCCTGTACCCCTAGACAGAATCACTCTCTCTAGCTGCCTTTTCTAGCACCATTACACTTAAAAAAAATGAAAAATGCACAAACAACAAGCAGTGACAGCGGCGACTCCTCACTTATTGTCCCGGATGAATTAGGGCAGCATGCTGAGGAAAGGTGCATGGAACAGCCGGACACGGTACACAGGCCACGCTCCTTTCCGAGCATCACCTTCCAGCCCCCATCCAAAAAACATGCATTAGAATGTAGGAAAAACCTTCTAGAAACATCTCTTAGCCAACTGCAGACTTTTCTGTTGCCACACAAGTGCAAAAAAAGGGGCAGGATGTGAACCTGTAAATTTTTTTTTTTTTTTTCTTTTCGGTTTTTGAAACTTCGTTTGGTGACAGAACACAAAAGGAAAAATTCCTACGCATACACATTAGGTCTGTCTCCACTTTTATAAAACTGGAATAAAATGGGAAAGTGCCATGTTTATAGTTCCTAATTGAAGTTTTAATGTCCTTTGACACAAAAAGGTATATACATAAGAGCTACGTAACCTTTCTTTAACCCCCCCGACTGGACAAGTGTCAAACCCTGTAGATTTGTAGGGCAAAACAAGATTGGTCAGGAAAGAATTGTTCCTATAACTGGTAATCTGACACTATGTCCTTTTGCCATTTAGAAAGGTCCTTTTTTTTTTTCAGTTTATTCAAGTTTGTCTGTCTTCATGTTTTTTTTTGTTTTTGTATGGTTCTTTTTTATCTCTGATAAAAAAAATATTCAGACTTTTGTAATCTGCGTATGCTGATCTTCATCAAAAGGTTCATTCTCTGGATCAGAGTCAGTGGTGTCAGAGTATCTATAATGATCAGGTTCATTGTCACTAACATCTGGTGTTACAGAAGTTGAACTGCTAGCCTCTGGATTTGATGGCTCTTCTACTGTTTTTGTGAAAAATAGCTTCACCTGGGGAAGGAAAAAACAACATTTAAAAAGGGAACCTGGATTTAACTGAGCAATTTTTTAACAGCACAGGTCCTGGCTACCCCGAGTCACACCCCTGCTCCTCTCCCCAGAGAGAGGTCTGCCAGCCTCTCAATTCCACCCTGGCAAAGCAGCAGGGTTTTCCAGCCCAGCTGCAGGAATTGTGTCTGGCTGAGTGCTCAGGTGCTCCTGAGCTGCAGCAGCAGGACAGCCCAGCACACCCTCCTGCCTTCCCCACCCCCAGAGCACCAGAGACTGCAGCAAGAGAGCACAGCAATGAACAAAACCTTCTCTAACAGGTGACTCTTGTGTGGGAAGTCTGATCCAAGCAATACTCCAAGCAGCTGGGACCATTACCTTCAAACAAGCTCTGGCTGATGTTTTATGAGGAAGTCAGAAAATGCTGCAATTCTTACAAATGCCTTTTAATGTTTAAAACACTGCTGGCAATGGCTCATACTCCCCAGAGCCAAAGTGCCAGGGTAAGTAAGGCATTCCCAGAATCACAGCTGGGCTTGCAGAGACCTCTGGAGATGACCCAGTCCAAGCCCCTGCCCAGGCACAGGAGCACCTCCAGGTGAGCTTGGGATGAATCCAGAGAGGGAGACTGCACACCCTGCCCAGGCAGCTGCTCCAGGGCTCTGCACACTCATGGAAGGAAGTTGTTCCTCGTGTTGAGGTGGAATTTGTGTTTAATTTATGGCCTTTGCTCCTCACCCTGTCACTGGAGCAGTGACAAACAGAGCCTGGCACCCCCTCTGCCAGTCTCTGGAGATGTCTGTGTGGATTGATGGGATCCCCCTCAGCCTTCCCTGCTCCAGACTGACCAGGCCAGCTCCTCTCCTCATCAGAGAGATGTTCCAGACCCCAGATCATCCTTGTGGCCTCTCCTGGATCCTCTCCAGCACCTCCTTGGACTGCAGAGCCCACAGCTGGACACAGCACCCCAGATGTGCCTCACTGGGCAGGGCAGAGGGGCTGGATCCTTCCCTGACCTGCTGGCCATCCCCTTCCTGATGTCCCCAGGACCATGCAAAGTTCTTCCTCATGTTGAGGTGGAACGTGTGATGTTTGGCCCCTGCTCCCCCATCCTGTCACTGACACCCTTCTCTGCCAGCCCCTGGAGATGTCTGTGTGGATTGTTGGGACTGCTCCAGACTGACCAGGCCAGCTCCTCTCCCCATTAGATGCTGCAGCCCCCAGACCATCCTTGTGGCCCCCTGTGCTTCCCATGGAACAGGCACAGCTGCCAACAGCTCAGGAGCTCAGTGTGCCCAGCCCACAGCTCAGGCAGGGAAGATGGCACCTGGTCAGAGCTCTCCCAACCTCTGATGGCTTTGACAAACACCTGGAACAACCTGAAGACTTCAACCCCAGCCTCTCAACATGCATCAGCTCCCCAAAAAGCAGATAAATGCACAAAGCTCAAAGCTTTGCTAAGTGATGGCAATACCAACAGCTTCTACACAGCAGTTTCACATGGTCCCTCCAAAGGCAAGACAAACAAATCATGCAGCTTTTCAGCTTTGTTCACACATAAAATATACTGACCTTGAAGTTTGGAGAGAAATATCTGTTGGCTTTGTCTTTATTTGCTTTGTCTAGATCGTTTTTTGTTAATGTAAGGATTAAATATTCCTTATCATTATCTGAGCGCTCTGTACTGAAAATACCATCGAGTTCCTGATCTGCAACTAGACTTCCATTTTCTACTTTGTCTGAATTTTCATCCAGTCCTATGAAGAATGTATTTACCCAAAAGTGAAACATTTTGTCCTGGGGGAGGAAGAAGACAGAAAACAAGCTTGTTTTAGTATTCACTAATGGCACGTTAATTAGACTGCTATCAGCATCTGGTCAAAAACAGATTTGGAATATCAGGCAAAACTTGCTTGGACAACAGTGTGGCATTTGTTACATTGCATGCAAAGACATTTTCACCACATCTCCTGGACAGCACACAAAAATCTGCCTTCATCAAGCTCAATTTTAACCAATTAAGCTTAGAAGTCACTCATAGAGAGCTGGGCTTAAAACTATCATACCTGCAATAAAAGCAGATGGTAATAAATTCAATAAACTTAAACTTGTAATCACAAGATTAAATAGATAATAAATAGATTTTTTTTTTGTTCACACCTTGCCAAGCAATTCCTAAACCCAAGAAATAACCTGTGTGAACCAGCTTAGGTGAGTAATACTGAATCTCCCCTGTAACAGAAAGCTTCTCTTGTTTTTATACAGAAATAGCTACAACTGAGCAAAACCACAAATCAGCAAAGGATTCTTGGGAGCTTTCATGCAGTCAGAGCTTTGCTGAGAGCACTGAGAGCAAGGCAGAGCCAGGGCCTGCTGGCCAGCAGGAAGGTTTCAGGGACAAGCCAAGGCAGCTGAAGGATGTTCAGCTCAAGCAGAACTTGACAGGTGACCTTCAGCAGTTTGAGTCTCCACTCTGCCACAGCCCCAGCTACAAAAAGAGGCAGGACACCCCTGTACCACAGATCCTGAAGCTTTCTGCCAGCCCTGAGCTGCTGTTTCCAAGGCCAGCTCCCCTTGGCACACCAAACTCTGACACTGGCACAAGGCCAGCTCTCCCTGGCACACCAAACCCCTCTCTGACACTGAGCTACCTCCACCTGCTCTTTACACACAAAATCTTCTCTGTGACTCTGATGTGCCTTTTCAGGCTCAAGATCCAAGGTGTAAATGGTCAATTCTTCCCACAAGGGTCAGTATTGCTGCTCAAGCTGCAGGGAAAGGAAGCCATTGCAGAACCTAACATTCCTTGGTATTACACAGAACACAAACTCACTCCTTCTGAGCTAACTCGCATATTTTGGTTTACCAAGGAGCTCTAATTCCAATTTCTTACTGGAAAATTCACATCCTGCCCTATCTTCCCATTCATCTCTGCTGGTAAGGATGCAGGGGGGAAATCAGAGGTGGAACAGAAGTGGTTCCAGGGTGTGTGACACGAGCAGACCTCCTGCTGAAGGCACTTTGGCACCAGCAAAATACCACAGGATTTTCCTGAGCCAATGAAAGAAGGCAGGGAGGAGCTGGACTACTTAACTCACACTCATCCTCCTCAAAAATTTATTTCAACAGGATACTGGGAATTCACAAGTGTCCCTCTCTGCCAAAGGTCAGCAGACTCATTTTCAGTATTTTAGGTAAAGCCTACAAACCACTTCCAGCTCGTCTGCATTTCTGTAAACACCTGAGAGACCCCAGGACAGAAATTAAAAATCCAGCCAGGAACACTTCTGGTAGCTGAGTTCCCCACTTCCCTGCAGCATTCTGGGAATCAAATCTAGCAAATGAGCTGTCTGGGGAGTCGGAGAGATGTTTCCCCCACAGCCACCCCAGCTCTGAAGAAGCCTTGCTGGAGCCCTTCCATGGGAGGCAGCAGCTAGCAGGTTCTTGTCAGGCTCTGTTTACACATTTCACACCCTCCTCTTTCCCCAAGAAAAGGCTCAAAAATGCCCTGCCTGGGTCTGGGGTTGAGGATGAACATCCTGGCTCCACTCTGCTGATGTCTCTGCCCCAGAGGAAGAAGCAGCAGACAAAATCTGGGTGAAGACCAGCTCGGGGTAGCCCAAGCCAGGTTTCTCCTCACCCACACAGTGAGTCCCTCAGAAAGAACTCCAAGGAGGTGAGGGGTTCACTCCTGCCCAGGTTAAAGCAGAGACAAGCAGCACTTTGCTGCTGAAACCCCTCTGGTGCCACAGGAGAGCCCCTGGGTGGGATCAACGCCAGCAGCAGCAGCAGGCACAGTTCTGTCCTGCCTCACCTTCAGCTCCATGAGTGCAGAACCAGGAGGGATTTATTTGGCACTTCAAGGGCTGGGGGCACTCACAAACCTCTCCCTAGACAGCTTTTAATCTCTGTTCCTTGGGACAAATTTGCAGAGGTCCTCAGGGACTCAAACTAAACACTACAACTCAGCTGAGCTGGTCATTTCTCCTTTTATCTCCCTCCAGCTTTTTAAAACATCAAGTTGTTTTCCTTTCCTTCCCACTGCACAACTTAATTAGCCTAATAAACTGAGTTCATGGGTCTTGGAACATGGCATGGCCACTCAAATTAAGGGAAGACTTGGTCATGTTTTTTGGAATTAGTTCTTAAGGCTGATAAGTGTGTCACTGTTTTCACTGAAGAGCAAATCCATTATTCAAAGTGAGGATTTAGCTGAAGCATCAGGACCCAAGATATTTCATGGGAGACAAGGAGGAAAGATGATGTAATATGGGCCAAAGATAGGAATTTTAAAAATCAAGGCATGAACTGAACTCAGGCTTTATATAGCAAATCAAAATACCAGACCAAGTGCTCACATAACACAAGTTAATGAATAGACTTCTGGAAAAAAAAAAAAGTATTAGAGACTGTTTTTCAATGTGTTTTGCTTCACTTCCAGTTACATCACACACATCTGTCTTAAAAAAAAAAATAAACCACAGATGTACTTCTTCCCATAACCAAATCTGTGCCATAAATCTCCAGAGGCTGATTTAATCCCACAGTGCTTGTCCCCACCTCGTGCAGTGTCTCAGACTGACACAGAAACACTCCCCACTCTAGAGCTGCTCTCTGGCTGCAGATTGGGATCCAAATCCAAGATTGAAGCATCAATCAGGAGTTCCCATGTCCTGCTGAGAGTTGAATTTTGCAGAGAGATCCCCAGGCAGTCCCAGTGACTCTGCAGCACCCGCTGAGGGGCTGGGGATGCTCTCCAAGAATGGGATCTTGGTTCAGCCTGTTCCCCTGATGGAACTTCCTGTACCATTCTGCAGATCAACACTGAGTCCTTCTGACATTTTCAGAGTTCATTCCTCAGCGTTTGCTAAACAGCAACTGCCCAAAGTCTTGTTGAACTCTGCAGCAGAACTTATCTCTAGGCTTGAGAGATGAAATGCAACTGCTCAAACAATGCTGTCAGCCCTCCCACGCTGGAGTCTGGGGATAAAACACCACTGCCTCTCACAAATTAAACCCACATCAACATTTCCCTCTCATTTCTACTGGGAGGACTCCCAAAAAAAGGTCTCCTCCAGCCCCAGGCTCTGGAGGCAGCAAGATGAGGAGATTTCTGTATTATTTTTAAACAGACTCCCATTGAACCGAGTGATCTAAGGATACTCTGAAATACTTTCAGATTATCATGTCAACATCAATAACTGGAAGAAAAAGGCTTTGCAGGGATCCATGGAAGCAAAACCAGAGGAAAAACTACAAAAAAACCCAGCAAAACTACAGCAGCAGTCTGAGATGGAAGAACAGTCAAGCTACAAGAAAAAGTCATGTTCAAAAAAGAAAATCTCCCAAATTACAAACTTCTACCCATCAGAAATTCATCCACAGTCACAGCACTTGAGCCCCAAGCCATTTTGTTCTCATGTGGGCATGCATTTCATTCTTGAAAGGAAGTAGCTACAGCTCACTGAAGAAACAGTCTGAGGATAAAGTAAACAGCTTGATTAGACAAGAAAAGATCAAGAGCTGGGGACTTCCTAACTGATGCCAGGTGGCAGAAACCATGGAAGGGATGAACTTTTCCAAGGCTGTCAGCCCTGTACCAATGATCCTGTGGCTGAGGTCAGCTCCCAAAAGCCACTGAATTTGCCTAAATTAACTTTTGCCATTAAAAGAAAGGACATATGGATGCTTTAAATCTGACTCTGCAATGTGAGGGGTCTGCAGTCATTCAGGTTTGGTCTGGTTTATGGATAATAATTTTATCCAAAACTGAGGAGGGCCCTCCTCACAGAGAGCTCTGCAGATAATGCTGTGCTTCAAAGGACTGGGAAATCTGGGAGCAAATACAGGTGAGGGAATCTGGGGCCCTTCAGCTGAGATCAGGGTTATCAAACACCAAACCAGAGCAAAGAAGTTTTCTTCATCTCCAGAAATGAGACAAAACCATTCTCCAGCCTGAGGTTCAGAATGGATCAGGAATTACACTTTTAATTGATATTATTAGGTTTTTATTATGCTAAAGTTAAAATTCAGACTGGTCAATATGTGATGTCTTTAAGGACTGGGAAATTTGGAAGCAAATAGAGGTGAGAGAATCTGGGGCCCTTCAGCTGAGATCAGGGTTATCAAACACCAAACCACAGCCAGGGCAAAGATTTTCTTCATCACCAGAGGTGAGACACAGCTATTCTCCAGCCTGAGGCTCAGAATGGATCCGGAATTACATTTTTAATTGATATTATTAGGTTTTTTATAATGCTAACCTTAAAATGCAGACTGGTGAGGTCTTTAAGGATTGGTAAATTTGGGAGCAAATACAGGTGATAATTGATATTATTTAATTGATATTATTAGGTTTTTATTATGCTGAAGTTACAATTCAGACTGGTCAATATGTGATGTCTTTAAGGATTGGGAAATTTGGAAGCAAATAGAGGTGAGGGAATCTGGGGCACTTCAGCTGAGATCAGGGTTATCAAACACCAAACCAGAGCAAAGAAGTTTTCTTCATCTCCAGAAATGAGACAAAACCATTCTCCAGCCTGAGGTTCAGAATGGATCAGGAATTACACTTTTAATTGATATTATTAGATTTTATTATGCTAAAGTTAAAATGCACACTGGTCAATATGTGATGTCTTTAAGGACTGGGAAATTTGGAAGCAAATAGAGGTGAGGGAATCTGGAACACTTCAGCTGAGATCAGGGTTATCAAACACCAAACCACAGCCAGGGCAAAGATTTTCTTCATCACCAGAGGTGAGACACAGCTATTCTCCAGCCTGAGGCTCAGAATGGATCCGGAATTACATTTTTAATTGATATTATTAGGTTTTTTATTATGCTAAAGTTACAATTCAGACTGGTCAATATGTGATGTCTCTAAGATTTGTTTAGCTACCTGTAATCTGCTAACAGAAAATCTGTAAAGAACAAGAACCAGTGGCAGGCAACAGACTTACAATTCCACTTTTCATAAATCTGGTTAATAAACTAGAATCTCTGAAAGATAAGGTGCTGTTGCTCCTAATTATGCTGCTCCTCATTAATTAGGTGATCACTGCATAAAGGGATCTTTAAAATTCAGTCTCCTCAGTGGAGGGCCTTCATTTTTGGGTGAAGTTGTGCAGAGAGTTGATGCAGGAAAGGAAGGACAGAGAAATGTGCTCAGTTTGAGCCAAGGGAGGATGCTCTGGCACCAGTGTTCCCTCTGCCCTGTTCTCACCTCACTCACTTTATCAAGGACCATGTGGAAGGATCAGCTCCTGAGCTTGCAGCAGAGCTAAGGGAGGTGATCTTAGCACAACTGTGGAACATCTCACACCTATTTTCCTCTGTCCTCCATTCATACTGAAAGCTGAGACAATAAGACACTTGATTCAACAGATATTTTAGAGAGATTATCAAGGTGTTTTTTTAACTAGGTGATGAAGGAGCAGTTTCCATCTCAGAAAAGTTTGCAGATGTGAAAAGAACCACCTTCACCATTTCTTTGGCTCTACCAGGCCAAAAACACTGAGAAACAGCACCTCTGCACTACCTGTAATCCACAGAACCCAAACAGTTTGGGTATTTGATAAGAATAGACAAAAAGGAAAAAAACCCCCAAAAAACAAAAAACCAACCAACCAGCTACTGAGAAATGACAAAGATTCTTCAGAAATGAAACCACAATCTGACTCTGAAATGAAACTCCAGCACAGTAATGCTCCTGCTGTGGTTCTGCACTTCTAGACACTCCTGAGGACCCAGCTCATACTGCAGAAACTGTGGGTGCTCATGAGGGGCTCCCACAACAATCT
The DNA here is from genome assembly GCF_028769735.1 of Zonotrichia leucophrys gambelii. Lineage (NCBI taxonomy): Eukaryota > Metazoa > Chordata > Aves > Passeriformes > Passerellidae > Zonotrichia > Zonotrichia leucophrys. The sequence goes on along the minus strand of NC_088176.1, from coordinate 31,930,178 downwards.
CTCTGCATCTCAGTGCTCTCTCCAGGGGTAAAACAAACTTTAAAACAAATCCCCAGGGGTAAAACAAAACAGCAGCTTGTTCCTGGGGCTGCAGAGCCAAGATGCTGAGGTGCACACTGGTACTGCAGGGATGGGCAGGGCAGCACAGCACTTCCATCAGCTCTGGCTGCACTCCATGTGTTACTGGAGATGGCAAAGGAACAACAAACTCACAGCTCAGATAGGAGAGAGCAGATAAATGTGTGAGATGTTGGGGCTTTGCCTCAGCTCCCCCCTGCATCCCTCATGCTCAGCCCACAGTGCTGATCTGGGTGCTCCTGCAGAAGTCTCTTCTCAGAGCTGCCTGCTTGCATGTCAATAAGCTCAGCTTTGAAATTGAATTTCTACTTTTAAAATGCTTTTACTGCACAGAACTGCACTGAGCAACTAAAACATCTCCTCAAACAGGCAGAGAAGGAAAACAGGGCCACTAAGAACTGTCCAGAAACTTGTGCAGACAGCAGCACCTGAATTAAACCTGTTCACACAAGCAAGCCCACACAACAGTGTGCACGTTCACTCACTCACACTGAGCTACAACCTGTGTGCACAGCTCTAAGTGATGTTACCTCATAATTTCACTTCTCCTGATCCACTTGAGCATTTCTTCCTTTTAGGAATTCACTCACTGAATGCTCTGAAGTTTTCTGACCCCCACTCAACAGTGATGAGGAGTTTTAAACAGTAAATATCAAGGTAGCCTTTAATCAGCACGGTCTCATCCTCAGCTTTCACTCTGGTAGATCCAAAGTGGCTCCACAAGCACCAGAACTTCAAGAATTCAGCTTTAAGAACTGGCTGACTTTGGTTTCAATATAAATCCTAGGTTAACTTATTTTTTTTTTCCACAACTGAGACCCTAATAAAACCCTCAGCTCAGAGGGAATTCTCTAAGCCTCTCATGTCAAGGCACTGCAGCTGGGAACAGAGAGGTGGTGAAGAGATTGCAGAGATACTTTTACAAAGTGCGTGGGAACTCAATTATCTCAGAAATTCAGCTAAATTTGACAGATGGGTACAAATCAGCCAAGAGCACAGACAGGATCTTCTGTGCCTGCTCAAACCTCAGGAAAATTTAGTGAAGAAAACAGCTGGAGTTAACTTGCTCAGTATGCAAGTCTATTTTTAGAAGGTGAATGTTTCTTCCTCAATTAGATTACTCACTACTACCCAAAAGACTGCAATACAGACCTCAGGATCATTTTTACCCAACCTTTGTACTTAATCTCACAACTCCATAAACATCCAACTTTCATTTTGTGGTCCATTGGCTCCTTGGGAAAACCAGACATCAAAGAATTAAATGTCATGATTACACATCCCTGAAAAATAACCAACATCCCAACCCCCCAAGAATCAGGGGCTGGCTTGACAACATTTTTCAGAAAAAAGCAAAGAAACCAACCTTTTTCAACATCTTGTTCTGTTTGTGGAAAAATTCCACTTTGATATCACCACATACGGGCAGAGGTTGAGGGAATTCAAAGTACATGTACTTGTCTTCACGTCGTGAGGGTCCTGAAGGGGAGGTGAATATCTTTACCTTGAGCTGGTACACCACAAACTGAGGATCTGTGGGTAACAAAACACAGTGGCACTTGGTGAGAAAAACCTCCAAAATGGCAAAAAAAAAGCACAATATTGGTAGCAGAAATAAAATCGTGAGTTGTGATGTTTTCAAAGTTTGCTAAATTTCTCTTAAGGGTTTGACACCACAGGGGATCAAACTTTGCCAGATGCTACTGGAAACAGCCTTGAGACTTCTGTCCTTCATGGCAATACTTTCAGGCCACCAGGGAGTTCCTAAAATGTTATTTCTTTTTAATAGAACAACTGTAAAATGTGAATTACTTGACTGTTCCTTGCATTTTCCCCCTCCTCTCTGTTACACAGACCAAAGTGAGAGGTTTTATTCTCTCTCATCTCTTCTTCCAGATGTTGGCTGGTCATGTCAGCACAAACTGACTCTACTCTTACACAAATAAAGTAAAACAAGGATAAAACTGAACTGAAAACCAATCAGAAGAGCCTAAGCTGGTCCTGTAAGTCACCAGCACCAGAGCAGTGCCAGCCATGGCATCACTTCCCCAGTTAAATCTGCAGGGGTAACACTGAAATTAAATAAAAGGGGGTTTTGGTCCAGTTTAGGAAGAGGGGCTTTGGAAATGGTCAGGTCAGACACAGCTCTGTAGAGCTGCTGAAAGGGCCAGTGATGAAACCATTACTGGCTCAGAGAATCCCAGGGTGGTTTGGGTTGGAAGGGACCTTAAATCCCATCCAGTGCCACCCCTGCCATGGCAGGGACACCTTCCACTGTCCCAGGCTGCTCCAAGCCCCAAAATCCTGGCCTTGGGCACTGCCAGGGGCAGACTGAAAGTTACCAGGTTGGTAAAATTACTGCCAACACAGCTCAAGACAAAACACCATCAATTTCACACTCTGAAAAATCACTGGGAACTCCACAGAAACTTAAAATATTGCAGCATAAAACTGCTGAGCTTTGCAGTTATTTATCTTCTCAGGTGCTTGGGCAATCTGTTGTCTGTCCCAACATCCTCCCATGGACACACAAGCCAGCACTCACTTGAGCAGTTCAGCCTCAAAAATACAGCCCAGTTCATCCAAAACATGAAATAAGTGGTAATTGCAGAAATCTGTGACCTCCACACAGGGATTTTGGCAGAGGTTCCTCCCTCCCTCCTCCTGTACGGGCTGACAAGCTGCCCCATTGTTTCTTGTGTGTGTTACATGTTCAGGTACTGTCTCACAACAATATTAACAGGGCAATTTTAATCAAAGCCACAGGAGGCACTGGAATTAATTACACATTGCTGTAATCCCCAAAGCAAAACCAGCAGAATTTTTCCACCACCAAAATCCAAGCACGCAACACAAGGCAGTCACTGCCCTGTAACACAGCAGAATTTGTTTTTGTATTTCAAAACTTCACCAAATCTGCTGTTCCTCACTAACACAGTGTATCAGCAGATGAGATTAATCATTTACAGGTGTATTAATGCTTTAGAAAGCTCCACAGAAAGCAAAGTTTATTCCAGAGTTAATTAGGTATTTACCCAGTTGAACTGATTCATTTATTTTTTTTTTCTTTTTTGAACATCATGGGAAGAATGATGTTGCTGCACTGGAAGCCAACATGCCATTAGGCAAATGTTTTGCAGCAATTCATGTTTCCCAAGAGTTGCTGTGTTAAAAAAAAAAAAAATAAAAAAGGAGGTTTTTCATAAAAGTGAGGAACAAATACCCAAATATACATAAAATGGTGGAGTGGATGCAGCACTCAGTTGGGTGACAAGGTGGGGACTGGGCACAGGCTGCACTCAATCTTGGAGATATTTTCCAGATGGAATCATTTATTTTCAAACTATTAACACACTTGCATGTAGTAAAATAGTCATGAGTGCTTCACAACCTACACCTGAGAGATCCCAGAGCCCACAAAACCAGCAGATTTTGGATTGTGAGGTGCTCCCATGTGATTTCCTCCAAGATGTGCAGCTCTGGGTGCCACCACCCCATCCCAAATGCCAGCAGGCTCCCTGGCAGAGGTGAGGGGCTGCTGGTACTTACTGCAAGTTCCGCTGCTGAACATGGGAATTGTTTCAAACATCATCTTGTGGAACAGCAGTGCCACTGGTCTGTAATCCAGGTGATTCTTTAACAGGTAGCTATAGTAGTACACGTAGCGTCTCTGACTGGGAATTGTCACTCCCTAAACAGAGGGAAAACAAGGGTTAAAAACCTTGGAGCTGCATCACTCAGGGGTTCCTGCCCATCACCTCCAGCCCAAAGAGCTTTTTTGGGGATGGGGAGCAAAAAATGTTTAACAAGAGGTGCTTTGAATATTCTCTGAGCAGCACCCAGAGTAGGGCACTGCTCTGCCAGCTACTCAGGGCATGGAGCCACCAGGAAAGGCTGAGGGAATTGGGATCCTTCAGACCAAAGAGAAGCTTTGGGGTGACCAAATTGTGGCCTTGTAGGACCTGGAGGGGCTGCAGGAAACATGGAGAGAGAACCTGGACAAGGGGGAATGGCTTCCCACTGACAGAGGAGATATTGGGAAGAAATCCTTCCCTAGGAAGGTGGTGAGGCTGAGGGTGCCCACAGAAGCTGTGGCTGCCCCTGGATGTGTCCAAGGCCAGCCTGGGATAGTGGGAGGTGTCCCTGACATGGCAGGAGAGCTGGAACAGCCTGGTTGCTGCTCATCACCTCCAGCCCAAGGAGCAGCTCAGTCACTGCTGAGCAGCACCCAGAGCAGAGCTCAGGGCATGGAGCACCTCTGCCACCAGGAAAAGCTGAGGGAATTGGGATCCTTCAGACCAAAGAGAGGCTTTGGGGTGACCAAATTGTGGCCTTGCAGTGCCTGGAGGGGCTACAGGAAACATGGAAAAGGAACCTGGAGTGACAAGGACAAAGGGGAATGGCTTCTCACTGACAGAGGGGATATTGGGAAGAAATCCTTCCCTAGGAAGGTGGTGAGGCTCTGGCTCTGGGTGCCCAGAGAAGCTGTGGCAGCCCCTGGATGTGTCCAAGGCCAGCCTGGGATAGTGGGAGGTGTCCCTGACATGGCAGGAGAGCTGGAACAGCCTGGTTGCTGCTCATCACCTCCAGCCCAAGGAGCAGCTCAGTCACTGCTGAGCAGCACCCAGAGCAGGGCTCAGGGCATGGAGCACTTCTGCCACCAGGAAAGGCTGAGGGAATTTGGATCCTTCAGCCCAAAGAGGAGAAGCTTTTGGGTAACCAAACTGTGGCCTTGCAGTGCCTGGAGGGGCCAACAAGAAACATGGAGAAGGAACAAGGACAAGGGGAATGGCTTCCCACTGACAGAGGAGATATTGGGAAGAAATCCTTCCCTGGGAAGGTGGTGAGGCTCAGGCTCAGGGTGCCCAGAGAAGCTGTGGCTGCCCCTGGAAGTGTCCAAGGCCAGCCTGGGATAGTGGGAGGTGTCCCTGACATGGCAGGAGAGCTGGAACAGCCTGGTTGCTGCTCATCACCTCCAGCCCAAGGAGCAGCTCAGTCAGTGCTGAGCAGCACCCAGAGCAGGGCTCAGGGCACTGAGCACCTCTGCCACCAGGAAAAGCTGAGGGAATTGGGATTGAGAAGCTTTGGGGTGACCAAACTGTGGCCTTGCAGTGCCTGGAGGAGCTACAGGAAATATGGAAAAGGAACCTGGAGTGACAAGGACAAAGGGGAATGGCTTCCCACTGCCAAGGGGGATATTGGGAACAAATCCTTCCCTAGGAAGGTGGTGAGGCTCTGGCTCAGGGTGCCCACAGAAGCTGTGGCAGCCCCTGGAAGTGCCCAATATGGGATGTCCCTGGCATGGCAGGAGAGCTGGAACAACCCTCTAAAGTCCCTTCCAACCCAAACCCTGCTGTGATTCTGTGCTCTCCAAACACCCATGTCCAGCAATGAAGCAAAGAATGCAGATTTTTCTCATTTCTTAAAAACAAACACCACAGACAGCCTGAGGGTCATGTCAAAAATAGGCTCATGCTGCTGCTTTTTTGGGGATGGAGAGCAAAAAATGTTTAACAAGAGGTGCCTTGAACATATTTAAACTTTAAAGCATCACTACATTTAGGAATTCTAAAATTTGCCACTACAGGAATTACATTTTGACAGCACTTTATGTCAATTTTTGCTAATATCACTGTAGTCAAGCCTGGTGCTGCCTTCTCTTTACAAAACATCCTGGAATATTTTCCCAAAAATGTGGAAAGTTTCACTAAAACAGGCCCAACAGCCCAAAGTGTTCAAACCCTGAGGTAAACATTTGCCTTGAGAGCATAAAACCTAAGAATGTTTTTATTACTGATTTTAAATCAGCTCAAAGCTTCAAATAAGGGAAAATTTTCAAAGCTTTTAGAGCCAATACTTTCAAGTAAAATTAATAGAGATGAAAAATTGTTTCATTTCCCAGAAAATGCATTACATGGTCTAGAACAACCTGTAACTGCAGATTTGCAACAGCATCAGTAAGGAATCTTTCTGATTAAACCTGAATGTGGAATTGGAATAAACTGGAGATAAACAAAGATTTTTCATACACAAATCTGGCAGCATTTGGAGACACAACCTAGACCTCATATTCCTATAAACTTTTAGTTTCACCTCACAACAGCCAGCAGCTAAGAGTGCTTTTAATTTACTAAATCTCTATTATGCACACATGAAAATAGCCACTTCCTGCCATTTGTTTTTTAATGTTGATTATTATGTCTCCTTATCACTTGAGCTGCTTCTAAACTACACAAAAGCCTTTCCCTGCAGCACTTGCACAATGACCTTCCCAAGCTGCCTTGTACAGTGGCTGCTTTTGGCTCACATGTCCCCAGTGCTTATCACACCCACTCCTTAAGGGAGCTCCAAAGTTCTCCTTCCTGGGATCTGAGCAAATGCCAGCCCCAGCAGGGCTGCCCAGGCTGCCAGGAAAGCACAGAGGTGAGGAGAACACATTCCTGCCTGCCCAGAGCTTCCTCAGGCCACAATGGATGTGTCCTAAGGAAAAACCCCAGCACAAGCACGGCTGGGACCAGAACAACTTTCACACTGAGAGTCCAAAGCACAGCAAAGCCACTTCTTGTCCAACAGCCCTGCAGCCACAGTTTGACTCCCTGGAGACACAGCTTTACATCCTGAGACCCTAAAAGCAGTCCCACTGAGGCAGAACTCAGAGTTCTCCATTTCCAAAGGTCTGAATTCCAAGCAGAACACTTCCTAACAAGCTAACAATATTCCACGGGGTGCAATCAAGCAGCACTCACTTTTACTCCAGAAAAAGGACAGGGAAGTAGTTCAAGCTTGTATTTCCCATCTATCACCACAATTTTTAAGTGGAAGTGAGATAAACTCCTCTGGTCCCTAGGCAAGAGCTTCCCAAACATTGTCAGGTTCTCCTCTCAGTGTAACACAGGCAGGACTGTGAAGAACAAATATTTTGGAAACAATATTCCCTTTAGGACAGAGCCTGCTGTGAGGGTGAAGCTGCAGCCTCAGAGCAGCAGGTTTGGCACCTGAGCATGTCCCCAAACAGACACCACAAGTGATGAGCCCTGACACCAGACATGGGAACTCTGCCCTGCTCACAGGGTCATTCTGAGGCTTCCTCACACAAACTAATTGGGTTTCACTTCCTCTTCTCTTACAGCAACACCACAGAAACACAGCGTGCTCTGGGCTGGAAGGGACTTAAAGCCCATCCAGTGTCACACCATGGGCAGGGACACCTTGCACTGTGCCAGCTGGCTCCAAACCCCAATACTCAACCTGGCCTTGGGCACTGCCAGAGATCCATGGGCAGCCACAGCTTCTCTGGGCACTCCCAACCCTCTCAGGGCAGAATTCCTTCCCAATATCCCATCTGAATATCCCAGCATGCAGCCATTCCCCTTGTCCTGTTCTCCAGGCCCTTGTACAGAGTCTCTCTCCATCTTTTTCTTGTCAGCTCCTTCAGGTGCTGAAAGGCCACAGCCAGGTCACCCCAAGGCTTCCCTTCTCCAGGCTGAAGAACTCCAATTCTCTCAGCCTTTCCCCATATGAGAACTCTTAGGAGCCATCCTTGAAAATAAAACTCCATGGTGCTCAAAGAATGCTCCTGAGTGGATCATCTCTGATCCCTCTCCACTGAGCTTCTTTCCAAGCCTAATCCTCGCCACAAAACCCTCCAAGGCAGAAGCAGGAATGAATAAAGACCTTCTCCAGCTGTGGGAAGGTAAGCTGCCAGCCTTTGTCACCACAGTAGTGTCATATCTACCATATGAAAAAAGTGGGATAAACTAATCACTTCAAACAGCAGCAGCTCCTTTAGAAGATTTTTGGGGGTTTACTTCTTCCAAATATTGGTCTTTATCCCATTTCAGCAAAGCCTTTGTCTCCTTTGGTTCACAAGGAAAATAAAAGTCACTCTTGTTCTAGAGTGGTGGAGCCAGACAGACACAACCATGCAGCCCACACTTCCTAATCTTCACCACTCCCTTCTTCTGACTAAGCTCCCCCCACTACAAAGAGTTTCAGAAGCCAAAAGAGGCAGCTTGCAGAGGAAATAAAATACCCCACGAGAGGGTTTGCTCAGAGACAGCCTGGGCTCTGCCATGTCCTGTTGCTCAGCATAAAAACCAGCAACTCTGAGCCTCACTCCACCAACTCTCACTTGATGGTGCAAAGGCCTCCCTGGAGCTGCTTTTCCCAGCAGGCACTTGGGAAAATCTGGCTCCAGAAGCACTCAGGGCTGTGCTCTTGACCAATTAGTCACACTTCCTCTTGCAATTACACTCACACTTCCTGCCAGCACAGCAGCACTCTGCTCTGAGCTTCACTGGCAGCAGGGATTGGAGCTGAGCTGCTCTCAGCAGCTACAGGTGCAAAGCTGTCCTTGCTTTAAACCAAGAAAATCTGTCCTTATTAAAGCCAGTTTTCCTTTATCATAGCTAAGTTGGCCCAAAAAGAAAGCAAAAAGGCATTTGCTTGTGCCTTTGTGCAAACAGCTCTTTTGATGCCTCATTGACTTTGAATTGAGGAAGTCAGTTCTACAAAGGTGTGGTGAAATATCAAATCAGAGAGCAGCACTTGACATATAACACTGAAATATGGGCCACAAGGGAAGGAAAGGCTCCAGAAACCTGCCCTGCAATACCTGTTTATAAACACTGCTGAAGGATTATGTGAATCACATGCTGCCCACTGGCCACAGCAAGATAACCAAGCTCAAGTGGAGCTGGGAAGGGAAAAAAATCAACTCTTGCAGTAGAGACACTGAAACCAAAACAAGTTGCTGGTTACAGACAGTATTTACAGGCAGGTAAACAAGGCTCTCCCTGCTCCTGTTCACTGAGCTCTCCCTCCCCTCCAAGATGCCCTGGGGTACTGACAAACACCCAACCTGCAGAAATACAACCTTCTTTTCACAAAGGGAAACTGAGGCACGGCATTTCACTGTGTATTTGGTCAGTTCTGTAGTTTTCAAGCTGCACTATCCAGCTCTGGAGAGAACCCTTATCAGCAGGAGTAATCTACTCTGTTTATTCAGCACACTGCTCATTCCTAGCCTTTCTCATGCACTTTTACCAAAAGCCACAAAGTTTTGATGGGAAACCTTGATCTTGACACCACAACCAGCTCAGCACATGGAATAACATCTCCACCTTGTCAGCAGAGCAGACTGAGGAGTTTTACTCCTTCCAATCAATTAACAGCCATACTCTAAAATTCTTTATGTGACATTTATGCTCTCAAGAGCCTTCAGACACGAAGCTCTTCTTACTGGAGGCCAACACACTGAAATGAATACTTTGTGTAAATACTGCAGGAAATCTGTGCTTGAGGAGGTTGGAACTGGCCTGCAGGGATGATCCCCCTGGGATGCTCAACACACTCAGGGAAATAATGGAAGATGAGCAGGGAAACTTGCTAAAATCACCTTAAAAGTCACATCTTATCATCTTAGGAGAAGATTTCAAATAAGGAGGTTAAATTCTCATTAATGAGGCCAGAAAGGTCCTTAACTACCCTTTACAGACAAGGGGCATCCAACAGTGATGGGATATTCCCCTATGCACCTCCAAACCCCACCACAGCAGTAAAGGGAACCTGAGGAGATGAACAACTCATCCATGTAGGCAAAATTCAGCTGGAACAATCCTCTCATTTGGGCTGAAAATGCTGAATGAGAAAGTTCACTGCCCCTCTGTTCTTTCAGCAAAACAATGCTGAAAAAAACATTTAAAATCAACTGTCCAGGTCTTCTTGGACAGGACATGATAAAATCAGATTTAATGTTGAGACTAAAGCTTTTCCACTTCCAATTGCACTGATGCAATCCTACTGGAGCTAAATCAGACAACACAACCTAAAGGGTTTGAACATCAAATACATCTCAGGGAGGAAAAAGCAGCAAGTTTTAGGTAGAGGGACAGAAGAACAGCAACAACTCACCTTCTTGTCTCTGGTCCTTACTTCCCCATAGAAATCTAGGGCTTCTTGGGCCCTTAAAAACTTGCCTCGATGCAACAAATAAGCACAAATCATGACACCAGTTCGTCCCTTTCCAGCTTTACAGTGGATTGCTGCCACATGATTGTCATCTTCACTTAGCCACTGGTCAAGATCTTCACAAAAAGGTTTGATGAGCTCCAGCTGTGGTGGGTTATGGTCTTCAAAAGGGTACTGTGCAACTGCAGGGAGAAGGAGGAGTTCATCAGAACCTCAAAAGGCAAAGCAAGCTCAGGTCACCTTTGAATAACTGAATTTTTACATGCTTGTCACAATCACCCCTCCCCTCATCTCACATACTGATATTTATTTTTAATTCCAGTATTATTCAGTGTATCCCAAGCAGATATTTCTCCATTCATCCTGCTCCATGGAGCAACTGTTTCACACCTCTATAAAGTTGAGCTGCACAGGTTCTGGAACATGAATTTTCCAGAATTTAAGAGTGTGCTGGCACACAGAATAACCTTGTGAAAAGCCATTACTCCAGCAATAATTAAACTACCTGCTGAGAGAGAACAAGGCCAGGCCTCAGTCACTGAGCAGACAACAGGAACTTTGCTGAAAAATTACTGAACATGGCTGGGTCTACATTGGGAACAAAGTCTCAAAATCTGCTCAAAACAAAAACCTGCCATTTCCATACTTCAAAAATGGTAATTGGGAGAGAAATCTCAGGTAAGGCACTGGCAATGCTTATGGGTTTAGAGTCAAAGCACTGAACAATGCTGTCCTTTCTGATACGGGTGTACTCACACACATTTTTCCATCTAGGGATGAAAAGAATTTCCAGTGATGCAGGAAATGCAAGGAAACTCAAGAGAACTAAAAATAAGCACTAAAAGCAGAGAGAAGCACCCAAACTTCTCCCACCTCAGATGAGATGAGGGACAACATCACCCTGAGCAGCAGAACTACCCACAATGTTCTGGTTTCAGCACAACAGCACTTGATGAAGTGCACCCCAATTCTCCACCTGCAGCCTTGGCATCTTACAAACACAACTCTGCTACACTTCAAAATTCTCAGCTAGAAACCCCATTTCCTTTTCTGGGCTAAAAATGAATGCATTTCATTTTTCTGGCAAGTGTCTGTAGTGGTTTCGTAAGCAGCACTCTGTAGTCACACATGCAGGGCTCCTTTCGATGAATCCCCAAGGACTCCAAGAGCACAAGTGAGGGATGAAGTTATGGAACTGCTGAAGGACTGCAGGACAAGCCCACAACATTTTGGTTTTCAGACTGGCCCCTTCATCTCCCAGAATAAATGGGGAAGCTGAGAAATAATCTTTGCTAAAGAGGCAACACAACATGAACACACAAACTCTTCCACATGGAAGATCCAAAGGCTCCCCAAACAATCCCCAAAGTTTTATGTGAAATTCAAGATGGAATTTATTTAGAAATCTCTAAGAAAAGAAGCTGCAAAAATGATTCAAATTTGTGTGTACAGCTTTGAGTTTATCACAGCTACAGCCAGCAAGGTTCCCATGAAAAGGGGAATGAAAAAGTCCTGAAAGAACAGCCTGAAAACTCCCAAGCAGTCACAGGATGCTGAAGATGCTCTCAAAGATTTGGAATCAAAGGCCAAACTTGTGATAATTTCTTCAAAGCTGGAGTGAGAAGATGAAATGGATGCCCTGGGATGGTGTGCAGGGATTAAGAGGAAGGAAATATTAAGTCTTGAGCAGGGCCTTGAGAAGGTGCAGCTCCTCCATGGATTTTGATTCCTTACAATGGAGAATAATCCTGCTTGCCCTCTCCCAGCCCCTACACACTGCAAGAAGAATCCCACAGCACATAGAAGAGTTTAAAAAAAGAAAATCTGTGGCAAAGCAGAAGACAATTCCAGCGAGGAAGGATTTCAGAAACTGCAAAAACCAAGGACACAAAGCTACTTCCCAAAGAAGATGAAGAGCTTTCAGTGTTTGGGGTTTAATGTGATGCAAGATCATCCTGGGTGAATAATGAACTATTCTGGTGTTTCATGCTCAGTACAATCACAAGTTCCCTTTGCAGTCAGTTCACTTCAGGAGATTTTCAAGTACAACTTTTGTTCCTCTGCTTAGGGAAGTCCTGAGTCACCAATTTGGTTATCTGAGGTTAACTAATTCGAGGATGAGAATGAAAAACAGCATGTCTTGTGCAGAGGAGCTGTGAAAGGTGCTGTCACAAGCAGCATTTGGGGCTGGGATTGACAGCAAAGGGAGCTGAGCACCCCCGTATCAGAAAGCAGAAATTCAAACAAACATATGCTGTGGCCATATTAGAACATGTCCTCTTCTCTTCTTCCCCAAAGCACTGCTCCAGCAGATCCTAAAATATTTTTTTCCTTGCTGGTGAGTGTGGAGTGAGGGTTCTGGGCACTGTCATTCAACATCCTGAGAGCAAATCAGAAGTGCTGATGACTTCAACAAGACAATTTCAGCCCTTCTATATTCAGCCATGAAAGCAGCCAATTCCATTCTGGTCACGTTCTAAACCCTCTTTCATAATTAGCTGGATGGTTTAAAATAATAATAATGAAAAATAGAAGTTGAGCCATTGCTATGATGCAGAAGAAGCCCAGAATTTGTTCATCTCCTACGATTCTGTAGGCACAAGGACTCCTCATCTCCCCTCAGCTGAAGGAATTACAACTTGTGAGCAAGAAATGCTCCTCTGCCCAAAGAACAAAGGTAAATCTGCATTTATTTATTACCTGGAGAGGTAATTCTGACACAAAACTACATCAAATCAAGGTCAGAGCACCCCTGAAAGATTCCCCACTGCTTTTGGCAGCTCTGCAGTGTCTAAGACCCAACTCATCCCTAAGAGACATCACATGGGAATTAAATTATTTTTATTTTAACATCTGCAAGTTCTGCCAGATCTTCCCAAAGTTGCTTTATACACATAGATAATGGTTTACATGTTCTCAATTTCCATCCTTCATAAAAAGAGCTCACATGCAATTGTGCAGAATTTGGCTTTAATTGTGCAAGGAATTTGTGCTTCACACATAAATTGTGCAAGGAATTTGTGCTTCAAATGAAAATTGTGAAGGAATTTGTGCTTTAAATTGTGCAAGGAATTTGTGCTTTAAATTGTGCAAGGAATTTGTGCTTCACATGAAAACTGTGCAAGGAATTTTGCTTTAAATTGTACAAGGAATTTGTGCTTCACATGAAAACTGTACAAGGAATTCGTGCTTCACATGAAAATTGTCAAGGAATTTGTGCTTTAAATTGTGCAAGGAATTTGTGCTTTAAATTGTACAAGGAATTTGTGCTTCAAATGAAAATTGTGCAAGGAATTTGTGCTTTAAATTGTGCAAGGAATTTGTGCTTCAAATGAAAACTGTGAAGGAATTTGTGCTTTAAATTGTACAAGGAATTTGTGCTTCACACATAAATTGTGCAAGGAATTTGTGCTTCAAATGAAAATTGTGAAGGAATTTGTGCTTTAAATTGTGCAAGGAATTTGTGCTTCAAATTGTACAAGGAATTTGTGCTTAAATTGTACAAGGAATTTGTGCTTCACATGAAAATTGTACAAGGAATTCGTGCTTTAAATTGTGCAAGGAATTTGTGCTTTAAATTGTACAAGGAATTTGTGCTTCACATGAAAACTGTGCAAGGAATTTTGCTTTAAATTGTACAAGGAATTTGTGCTTCACATGTCAATTGTGCAAGAAATTTGTGCTTCAAGTGTAAGATTGTACAAGGAATTTCTATTTCACCTGTCAATTGTACAAGGAATTTGTGCTTCAAATTGTACAAGGAATTTCTGCTTCACATGAATACTGTGCAAGGAATTTGTACTTCACACTAAAATTGTGCAAGGAATTTGATCTTCACACATAAATTGTACAAGGAATTTGTGCTTCACATGTCAATTGTGCAAGAAATTTGTGCTTCACATGTCAATTGTAAAAGTGTAAAATTCAAGTGTAAGATTGTACAAGGAATTTCTATTTCACCTGTCAATTGTACAAGGAATTTGTGCTTCACATGTCAATTGTACAAGGGATTTCTACTTCACATGTATATTGTACAAAGAATTTGTGCCTCACATGTAAATTGTACAAGGAATTTGTGCTTCACACAAGAATTGTACAAGGAATTTGTATTTCACTGAACTGAAACTTCTGTGCAACCCATTCTGCAGAATTTTTTTTTTTGCAACTGTAGACTTTTTATTAGTTTTGATCTTTAACTTTCAGGAGCACACTTTTTTGAAAGCACCAAGAATATAGCAAATTTTTTCCAATGACTCAAAGCAATCTGACATCATTCCTTGTGCCCAAATCTCCTCCATGATTATTCATCAGCTCCTCCTTTAGGCCTCCATTCAGTGAGGTTTCAAGAGAACACACATCAGGCAGTAAAATCTTACCTCTGCAGTTAAATTTGGCCGTGTCATAATGTCTTTCAGCACATCTGAAAAAGAAAAATAGACAAGAGTTCAAGATAAGTCTCTGAGGAAAAATCCTGGAAAAACATGCATGCCCATCACCTTTATGATTTAAAACTAGAGGTTACACACAGAAAAATTAAAAAATAAATGTTTTGCAGCAGATTGCTCGTTAAAAAGTGAATTATTTTACTGAAAGATAAATATTTACCCCCTGGTAATTGTAGTGCATGGTTATGTTTTAGTCAGTGTGACTCAATTGATGCAAGTTTGAGTTGAGTGTGCACCTTCTAACCCTGACATGAGCAGCTTTGGGCTGCCACACACCTGGAGAGCAGAGCTGGGACCCTCATGCAGGGATGCTGAGCCCAAACACAGCTCAGGTGCCTCAGCAGCAGTGTGGCTGCTCAGAGCAATGGGGATCACAAGGATATCCACATGAATATCAGCAGAGATCACCTGGATCAAGCAGAGATTGTGGCTCTGCTGTCACTGGCATGGATTCCTGAATTTAAGTCACCCCTGAAGGCCAGGCAGCAGTTTCCCCCTCAGACTGGGAAATGGCACATTGAGGGATTAAAAAATAGTTTTGTTGATATCAATACACAGGCAATGGTTGGACACAGCCCTGGCTCAGCTGCACTGAATTTGGGGGTATTTGCAGCACATTTCTGAAGGCTCTGGAGCTGTATCAGCCTCTCCCCACTCAGAGACCCTCTAGAGCTGGACAAAACCACACTGGGTTTGCTTTTCCAGGGATGAGACACAAATCCCCCCTAAAGCAGCCAAATCAGCACCCAAAGAACAACCAGATCAGATTTTGGGATAAGGGGAGAGAAAGAAAGAGTGGATGGATACCCTCCAGAATTTCCCCTGGAGCTGCTCCCTGCAGGGAAGATGATGTGAGTGGAAGTTGAGAAAGGAAAAGTGACAACAATCCTGCCAAGAGCAGCAGGGATGGGGAGCTGAGCAGCCTGAGCTGGAGAATGGCATCCCTGCCCACAGCAGGGAGAAGGGACAAGATGGTGCTGAAGGTTCCTCCAACCCAAACCATGCTGGGATTCTATGCAAGAGCTGAAACACAAATGCTGCAGCGATTTCAGCACACAAATCCCACCTGGATGCTCAGCTCTGACACAGCCTGTGCTCTTCCCAGGATTATTCCAATTCCCACAGCAATTCCAGGACTGCCATGACCTCATCTCTCAGCCACATGGAGCTGAGCTGACACTTTCACACACACACAAACCTTTGGGCTGCTCCTTGGGTGGCTGTAACTGGAGCTCCCTGAGCTCTGCTGGGGCTGCTCCCAGAGCTTCCCTTTCCCTGAATTCCAGAACCTTCTCAGCTCTACCTGTGCTCCAAAAAGCCTGGCAGCTCTCACAGCTCCAATCACAGTGACCAGGTTAAGCTGGCACATAAGAGGAGACTCCCAAAAATATTATTTTCAAAGGCACTGGAGCCTTTGAGAAGAGAGCTGGATGTAGGATGTCCATCCAAGGGGGATGGAGCAGCCAGCAGCACAGAAATTTGGGAAGCTGCAAACACACAAAGCATCTCATCCAGGAAATTTGGGAAGCTGCAAACACACAAAGCATCTCATCCAGGAAATTTGGGAAGCTGCAAACACACAAAACATCTCAACCAGGACAGTTTCCTGCAACACAGGAGTTTGGGAAGCTGCAAACACACAAAGCATCATCCAGGCAAGATTCCTGCAGCACAGGAGTTTGGGAAGCTGCAAACACACAAAGCATCATCCAGGAAAGATTCCTGCAGCACAGGAGTTTGGGAAGTTGCAAACACACAGAGCATCTCATCCAGGAAATCTGGGAAGCTGCAAACACTAAAGCATCTCAACCAGGAAAGATTCCTGCAGCACAGGAATTTGGGAAGCTGCAAACACACAAAACATCTCAACCAGGAAATTTGGGAAGCTGCAAACACACAAAACATCATCCAGGAAAGTTTCCTGCAGCACAGAAATTTGGGAAGCTGCAAACACACAAAGCATCTCATTTAGGAAACTTTCCTGCAGCACAGGGATTTGGGAAGCTGCAAACACACAAAACATCTCATCCAGGAAACTTTCCTGGTGCACAAGAATTTGGGAAGCTGCAAACACACAAAGCATCATCCAGGAAAGATTCCTGCAGCACAGGGATTTGGGAAGCTGCAAACACACAAAACATCATCCAGGAAAGTTTCCTGCAGCACAGAAATTTGGGAAGCTGCAAACACACAAAGCATCTCAACCAGGACAGTTTCCTGCAACACAGGAGTTTGGGAAGCTGCAAACACACAAAGCATCTCATCCAGGCAAGTTTCCTGCAGCACAGGGATTTGGGAAGCTGCAAACACACAAAGCATCATCCAGGAAAGATTCCTGCAGCACAGAAATTTGGGAAGCTGCTGGGAAGCAAAGCAGTTACCACAAAGATTTTATCCAGGAAATTTCCCTGCTTCCTTCTAAAGAAACACCCAGCTCAAATGGGGAGTAAGAGATGAAAGTCTTCAAAACATTTTAAAAAAATTCCACAAATGGGTAAAAAAACCCATCAAATTTGGAATTTTGAGAGAGCATCATTGAGTAGAACAGCATGAGGGATTAAAAAATAGTTTTGTTGATCCCAAGGATACACAAGCAATGGTTGAACACAATCCTGGCTCAGCTGCACTGAATTTGTGGGTATTTGCAGCAGAAACCCCACCAGCACACACTCTGAGGATACTGGTGGGGCTTAATGCTTCAAGTGCATTTGGAGTGGGGTTTTAAACACTATTATAACTCAAATAGCAGCAGATCTCCAGATGAAACCTGAATTTTTTGTATTTTTGGGGTTAAGGAGGGGTTTGGCTGTTCTTAGGATTAAAGGGAGTTTAAAGCAAGGCAGAAGCCAAGTGCTGCCAGGTTAAAGTCACCATCAGCCAGAGCCAGGGACACAGCAAGCACAGAAAATCCCCATTTATTTCCATCCCAGCTCCTTCCCTGCAGGACAGCCCAAGGAAACCCAGTGGAGAAGGAGGAGATGATGACAACAGGGCAGGTGACAATCTGGCAGCATGGGAAGTGAGGAGATGCAAGTGGAAGAACAGATTTAAAGGAGATTTAAAACAGATTTAAGGAGAATACTGAAGAAATAGCAAAGGCAAACGAGAGAGGAGGAAAATGAAACTCAAACTGCTGGGGAGTTAAAAGCCAAGATGTGAGGATGGGGCAAAACTGACATAGTTTCAGAAAAATCTCTAAATCCTTTTAGATAAAACTGCTCAATACACACATTATTATCAACTTCAGGGAACAGCTACCTTAAGGGAACTCAAATCCCATGACAGATTTTGAAATAATTCTGACTCTAATCATGTAACTCCTCTGAACTCCCACCTCCTCCTTTGGAACACAGACAATAGATCATTATTTACAAAGGATCAGCTTCATCTGAAGAAATGGAGTTCTCTGGAACACCTGATGGATGCAATTCCTTCCCATCTCCTGACCAAACACTGCCACAATTCACCTGATGGCATTTTATGTGTATAAATGTGGCCTGCACAAACATTAAGATATCTCCAGACAGTTTTATCCTCTGAAATTTTTCATCTGAGGATGAATAAAGTAATTCTAGCAAGATTCATTTGTGATTGTTTTGCAGTTAACAACAAGAAAATCAATTTTTATATAAGGAAACTGAAAACAAAAACTTTTAGCACACCTGGACAAGTTTTTTTTTCCACAGCTGAAAACACACAGAGCAGCAACAGAAATACCAAATTCATTTGTCTCATCACTGCTCTTTTCACTAACAAACTTTAAAAAGCTGTTCCTGTTTTCTGCCCCACAACTACTTCAGTGACCACTGGAAGATTGCTCAATTTCTACTGTCACTTCTCTCCAATATCAGGGAAATTGATGCACAATCCTTTAGCTAACCTAGAGGCAGATTTAAATCCTTATTTTTAAATATTTGCTTTAATGACTTGACAGATTCAGTACTGCAATAATTTTTCTACTACTGTAGATATGTAAAAATATTCATTTTAAAAAATATTTAAGTTGTAACAGATCTGAGAGTCAATTTTCAACTTGGATTTTCAGGAAAATAAATGAGGGGTAGGAAAACCACAACCCTTCGACATCACTAAATCATTTATACAAATGAAATTAGTCTAAGCTAATGAATAAATTAGATGAAGGAACAGCACAAAAACCCCCAAAAAATAAAACCAAAACCAGAAAACTCCTGTAACAGTACCAGCTTTCTGCAGAACTAAATTTTCAGAGAAGTCAGAAATCAACAACAATTGCTCCAACAGCTTTTTTGAAGTAATAAACAGGGACACACAAGAAAAGGGAGGAAGCAAACAGAACCTTGGTACCAATGCAGTTTGATTTTTTAAAAAATAGAGAAAAAACCCAGGAAAAGCTTCATTTGGCAAATTGGACATGAATACATGGACAGAAAGCCTGCTGTGAATTACTTTTCACTTTTTAATCACATGGCCCAAGCTGCAGATGGGCTGCATGCCAAGTCATTTAAAAACGTTCAAGTAACATGAATACACACCAGCATTTCATTTAACCTCACTCAGCTCCACTAAATGAAGTACCAGGGCTCTCAATCAGCCTTAATTGTTTTAAGAAATGTGCAAAACATCTCCACAGCTCTGCTTCAGGACAGCAACAAGGCACTTGCACTGCTCAGCTATTTTTAGGAGGCATTATTTTGGAGAATGTATCTTTAAGAGCATACTTACAGATTGTATATCTTGTAATGGTTTTTATGCTTTGAATCCAAAAACCTTCAAGAGAAAAAAAAAAAGTATGTGTGAATATACATTGAATAATATTGATCTTCATTTGCAGCACCCAGTTCTGCATTCCCAGTCCCAGCAGTGCCCCAAAAATCCAAGAGGCAGAGTTGGAAACCTCACTCATCCAAATAATCCAACAGCATGGGTAACACCACTAACGCAACCAAGGGAAGCAAGGTCTGACCTGAAACTGAAATATTTACTGCACATGGACTGATTTCCTGATTCCTAAAACACCTGCAGGTCACTGTGAGGAGCTGAGGAAGGTTTGGTTATTTTCTAACAGCACTGATCACACCAGGTATCTGGAAACACTTCCTATTCAATCACCTGGGCCAAATATTCTACCACAAGGAATTAAAGCAGGTAAAATAACTCTTGTGTTCCAGTTCTAGCCAAAATCATTCACTTTACCCCAGGTTTTCATTATTTGCCACTGAAGCCTGTCCCCAGTGATACTGTGGGTTTTGGAAGGAGGACCACTGCACTTTTTCACACTCATTTCATTCCCATGCTCACTCTGGAACACAAACTTCCCCTACAAGCCAAACTGCAAGCATGATTCATCACAAGTGCTGTGATTATATATGATGTGTCACCTGGCAATGTGCAAGAAGAAATAACATGCAAATGTTTACACTTAACATCATCAACAGTGTGTATCTGCACATCAGCCAGAAGGAATTTAATTAGCCATGACAGAACATGCTGTTCAAATTGAAAAGAAACACTAGCTGCTAAAATCCTGGAAAGCTCAAGCAAAAACAAGCTCTGGTTATCAGTCATAATATTCCAGAAGAACCTAGAACAGCTCTGTGGTTAAAGGCCTGCATTAAAATGGGAACAGATGTGAAACTCCCAAGTGAAGGAGGAAAAAGAATTCCCTGAGTGCCACTGGTGCCCCTGTTGGCAGCCTTGCAGAGCCTCAGGAAGATGGTGGGCACTGGGATTTGTTTCAGGAGATGTTCCTGTTTGTTAACACACACCAGAGAGAGCAGAGCTGGCTCTGCTTTCCCAGGAATATCCACACAGTGGAGTGGGATGTTTTTAAGGCCAAAATTCCATGCAAAACCTCTCCAAGTGTCAGTCACAGGAGACAGCAGGCAGGGCAGGTTGTACTTCTGATGCAGCATTAGGCTGGAATTTGTCAGGGTACCAGCTGCTCAGAAAAAGCTGAATCCTGACTCAATAGCAACTGCTCAGGAGCTTGAGCACCTCTTGCATTTCTGCATAAAAAGCACTTGGAAAAAATAATAAATAAATTACTGGAGTAGATGAAGACTGCAACATGCAGAATGCATCACCACATTTTCTTCTTGTTTAAAAAGGTAACAAATGTAATAATACTTGAGCATCCAGTTGCCTGCAGCTCAATTTACATCTCTGCTTATCTTAATTTGGTTGATGATGCTTTTAGGTGATCACTGCTCCTTTTGATCAGTGTTTATGGACAGCTTAATAATTATATAGGCATTCCAAAAAACTAATTTATACATATCTACCTCCTCAACCACTAAAATGTATTTTCCTTCAGCCAGAAGCTACAGAAATCAAGGCTGTGAATAGAAGAGGGCCTTCAAAGACTCCTGCCTATCAATATTTATTTATATTATTCCCATGTTAGATATTGGGAATGAGGAATTGTTCCCTGGCAGGGTGGGCAGGCCCTGGCACAGCTGTGGCTGCCCCTGGATCCCTGGCAGGACTTTGGGGCTGGAGCAGCCTGGGACAGTGGGAGGTGTCCCTGCCCATGGCAGGGGTGGCACTGGATGGGATTTAAGGTCCCTCCCAACCACAAACTCCACATTTGCAGGCAGCTTTCTTTCCCAGCAGCAGTCAGAGGCACCTTTTCATGAAGCTGATGGAATATCCAGTCCCTGATGAACTCCATCATCGAAAATTGTAGAGGCAAGGCTGAACTTGAAATCACAGATGCTTAGTTGGAAGGATTAAGTCATTCTTACTCTCACACCTTCACCTCCAGCGCACATGGCCTTGGCACTGCAGGATCCAGGGCACACCAGCTGTCAGCTGCCACTGCCAGGAAATTCCTCATCCATATATAAGTAATGGATATGCCCCTGCTCCCAGGCAGATATGAATGCAGCATGCACTCCCCCACTCAGTCTCAGCTCCCCTCTGACACTCTCGTCTATTGTGATCTGATTTTCGTCATGACAGTGGAACATGCAAAACCAAGCCCCTGGAGCCCAGCTGAGTGCAGCTGTGCAGGGAGGCACGGCCTGCAGAGCCCTGACTGCCAGGTGAGGCTGAGGAGCCCTGCCAGGGGGAGGGAGCTCACTCACTTCGTCCAACTGGTGCAATCACCATGGAATATCCTGCAGCCCAGAGCTCTGCAGTGCAGGCAGCTGTACCATCCCAGAATCTCAGACAGTTGGGTGGAAAGACCTTCATGCCATCCATTGCCAGCCTCGCCATGGACAGGGACCAAAACCAAGCCCTGGCCCAGTGAGCCTGCTCCAAGCCCTGCTCCAGGTGAGGCTGAGGAGCCCTGCCAGGGTGGGGATGGAGGAGCTCAGCTCACTTCTGTCCAAGCTGGGTGCAATCCCCATGGAAATTCCTGCAGCCCGAGCTCTGCCTGCCAGCAGCTGTACAATCAAGGAATCTCAGAACAGTTTGGGTGGGAAAAGACCTTCAAGCCCATCCAGTGCCAGCCCTGCCATGGCTCCAGTCCCATCAGAACTCAGTGGCCTCCTCTGGACCTGCTCCAAGAGTTCCACATCCTTCTAAGGCTGGAAGCACCAGAATTCCAGGTGGCAGAATCCCCCCTGCCCTGCTGCCCACGCTGGGGCTCAGCCCAGGGCACAGGGGGTTCTCTCTTCAAATGATTTCCCTTCAAATGATCCCTCTCAAATGATCTCTCTTCAAATGATCCCTCTTCAAACGATCCCTCTTCAAATGATTTCCCTTCAAATGATCCCTCTCAAATCTCTCTCAATCTCTCTTCAAATGATCCCTCAAATGATCCCTCTCAAATGATCCCTTCAAAGATCCCTCTCAAATGATTTCCCTTCAAATGGTGTCTCTCAAAGACCCCTCTCAAATAATCTCTCTTTAAATGATCCCTCTCAAAGATCTCTCTCAAATTATTTCCCTTCAAACAATCCCTCTCAAATTATCTCTCAATCTCTTCAAGTGATCCCTCCCAAATGAAATCTCTCAAATAATCTCTCTTCAAATGATCCCTCTCAATCTCTCTTTAAATGATCCCTCTCAAAAATCTCTCTTCATGATCCCTCTCAAAAATCTCTCTTCATGATCCCTCTCAAATGATTTCCCTTCAAACAATCCCTCTCAAATAATCTCTCAATCTCTCTTCAAATGATCCCTCCCAAATGAAATCTCTCAAATAATCTTTCTTCAAATGATGCCTCTCAAAGATCTCTCTCAAATTATTTCCCTTCAAACAATCCCTCACAAATGATCTCTCTCAATCTCTCTTCAAATGATCCCTCAAATGATCCCTCTCAATCTCTTTTCAAATGATCTCTCTCAAAGATCTAATAATCTTTCTTCAAATGATCCCTCTCAAAGATCTTTCTTAAAATGATCCCTCTCAAATGATTTCCCTTCAAATGATCCCTCTCAAAGATCTCTCTTCAAATGATTTCCCTTCAAACAATCCCTCTCAAATAATCTCTCTCAATCTCTCTTCACATGATCCCTCTCAAATGAAATCTCTCAATCTCTCTTCAAATGATCCCTCAAATGATCCCTCTCAAATGATCTCTCTTCAAATGATCTCTCTCAAAGATCACTCTCAAATAATCTCTCTTCAAATGATCCCTCTCAAATGTCTTCAAATGATCTCTCTCAAATCTCTCTTCCAATGATCCCTCTCAAATGATTTCCCTTCAAATGATCCCTCTCAAAGATCTCTCAAATAATCTCCCTTCAAATAATCTCTCTCAAAAATCCCTCTTACATAATCTCTCTTCAAATGATCCCTCTCAGATAATCTCTCTCAAAGATCCCTCTCAAATAATCTCCCTTCAAATGATTCTTCTCAAAGATCTCTTCAAATGATCCCTCTCAAAGCACCACTTTCCAAAAAAAAAAAATCACAATTTGAACCCTAAAACCACAAACTTTTGGCAGCTTCTACCAAGTGTTTGGTTTTTAATGCAACTTCTCACACTCTCCAGGTAGGGTTTTGACTAAATGAATTATATCAGTGTTCCTACAACACTCCCCTATTTCTCAGTTGTAGCCAGCAGTTCAGAGTAATGACTTTATCTGAAGTTAAAAATGACAATCTATAGGGGCTTTTTCTATAGGTCATCTTTCTCCTTGTCCCTAATTACTCAACACAACCAAATGTAAAAGTCTTTATTTAAAGTAATTTATTTTTATGCTTATGTTTCAAATTTACTATTTGAAACAAATATTTGCTACATTTTCTATTTGAAATAAAAATTTACTAATCAAGCACTTAATTTATCAACTGAAGAAAGGATAAAAGCAAACTTATCCTGAAATACCATCAGTCACCTGAGGAAACTCCTGACACTGAATAGAGCCATTGCATTGATGTCTTTCTATAAGTAAATAACCTTTTTTTACTGAAACACAACTTACTGAAATCAAATTTTCCCATTAAAAAAGCAGATTATACGCATTTGAGATCAACCCAGAGCAGCAGCCTGCCCATTTTTTTGTTGTTTCCAACATTTTTCAAGATAGCTATTAAGGCAACAGCTACAAAATGAAAAAAACTCAGCATTTCTACAAATCAGAACACACAGGGTTTCCTCAGCAGGACATAGATGAGTACAGAAAAGATTATTTAAAGTTTTATAAGTTAAGGAAAATAAAAAAGAAAGCCTTACCTTACTACATCATCGATGTTGTTCCTGTACACTCCTTCAAGCCTCTCTGCAGGAAAGCCCATAGCAATTATGTTTGGATAAATATCTGAATATTCAAGTTAAGGAAATATTTATAAAGCATGGCAAATGTCTACAAAAGCATGAAATGGATATTAATCAAATGTTTAACTGTACCCAAATCAGACTGCATGCAATAGGTGGGAATGTGAAGATATAAAAAGGATTATATACCTTGTTTATCAAAAAAAAACCCCAACAATTATCCACTTCTGAACAAATATTCTCATTTCTTATTCTGAACTACCTGCAATTCACTTGCCAAAAGCAACCCAGGATAAAAGAATTTAAGAAAAGTACCTCTTAGGCAAACAAATCAATGCTAAGGAAAAAGGACAAACAAGAAAATTTGAAGTTTACATTTAGAGTTGATGTAGTAAAGAACTTCTAGAAAATTACTGGTATTTATTTTCCCTGTGGTATATGGATTTTTTTTTTTTTTGAACAGAGTTCTAGAAAAGAAAGTCCTCCTAAGTTTAAAGCATTATTAGAAATGATAATGTAGTGAAAAAGCTCAGCTGAGGAGTGAACCAGAAATGAAAGCAGCAGCTCCAAACAACCCATAGCCTGCCACATTAACATACTCCTCCTCAAACTAATTTTAGCAGGAGCAAGAACAAAGCATGATATGTTTGAAGTTGGCCCTGCTTTAAAAAGGGGGGCTGGAGGAGGTGATTTCCACAGGGCTCTCTCAAGCTGAATTATCCCAACCTTTTAAAAGTTGTTTTTATTTTCATGGTCAAAATATACCAAAGAATGGGAGATACTGCAGTGGTTTCCAAAAGGCAAAAATTCCAGTTGCTTGTGCACAAAGAAAAGCCTGAAGTAGGACACAAACTACTCTACTCCACCCTTGCAAAATTCCCACAAGTCCTCAAGAGCAGAGCAGCACAGAGCAGGCTCTGCACTGACACCATGAACTGCAAGGCTTCAGAAAAACAGCAGGGACTGAATACACGGAAATAATGTTTTGTACTCTCGGAAAAAAAAAATAAATTAGCATTTGCTGTGTTGTAAGCTAAGTATTAATAGGCATTGCTCTGCTTGGGCCATTCAATAGATTATTTGTACAGACAAAGAGAAAAATATGAAAAAGTTTTGGAGTAAGCTAAATAAATATTTGTGGCTGTTTTAAATACAGACATTGAAACAGGTTTGTGTCTGGTTTGCAGTTTATTCTCTACTTGCCCAAACACTAAAAAATCACATATTGGGATAAAAACCCAACTAAACATTAAAGTGCTTAACTTACAGAGCTTGTGATAACCTCACATCACAAACTTTGAATTTCCCTCTGATCTATTTTACTCAGCAAGCAGTTCACACCTCTTTAATTAACAAAAGGTGTGACATAATTAGCAAAGTCTTCACTGTTTTATCAGTTATTCCCTGCCATAAGCAGAATATAATATCATGGTTTGATATTCTATTAACTGAATTACCTGGCTGATACAGCCCATCACTCCCTCCTCCTTCCCAATTCCTGATTGCTCCTCACTCCCAGTCCCAGCATTTCTCCTCCAAAGCCCCTCCTTGTGCATCCTGTTTTGAGCAGCAGGGCTACACAAACCATAAATTATCACAGCAAAATAATCCAGAATATCAGTCTGCTTGTCTTGTGGAAGACAAGCCCTCGTGCTGGCAACAGAGAGAAAACAATTTCATTTTGACACATCAAAACAAAACTCAGTTTCAGCTGCAGCATCACCCATGGGACAGCTGCCCAAACTTCACTGAATTGTCAGTGACTTGCTCACACTTTTATTCAGATGCTTCTCCTCTCCCAAGGGCTGAGACAGGAGATACTTTCCAGGATTCCCAGCTGGTGCAAGATGGGAGAGAGGCAGACACACCCCCTGAGCCAAGGGAACAGAACATCTCAACAGCAGCGTTCCAGCCCGCTCACACACTGCTCCAAACACCAAAGCCTCCAAGCACAGGCAGATAAAAAGTTCCAAAATAACCTGGCTGCTCCCAGGCTCCATTCCTCAGCTGCTGCCTCAAGGGCACAGCTCCCAGCCATTCCTGCTCCAAACTGCAGCCAGGCAAAGCCCTCCAGGAGCAGGAGAGCAGCCTTGCACTGAGTGATGCCCACCTGGCAAGCAGGAGGCACTGGGAATGCTAAAGCTCATCCTGGCAGTGCCAGGACAGGGCTTGGAGCAGCCTGGCATGGTCAAAGTGTCCCTGAACATGGCATGGGGTGCTACTTTAAGGTCCCTTAAACCATGAGCTTCAAGGTCCCTCAAAACCATTAGGGTCCCTTAAACCATGAGCTTTAACCCATTAAGGTCCCTCAAACCATTCCATGATTCTGTGACCATTACAACTATTTTTTCTATTTTAAGCCAAAAGTAGGAATTGGAAAAGGGGTTCCACAATATGCCAGTAAGGAAAGACCATGAGAAAATACTTGAAATAAGGAGGGGGGTGGGAAATATGAATCTATTTATGAATCTATTTTCTTCCTCTTGACGTGAGGAAGAAAACTTCCCTGGAGGGTAACAGAGCACTGCCCAGGGAGGGTGTTGAGTTTGTCTCTCTCTGGAGACATTCCAAGCCCACCTGGAAGTGTCAGCTGCTCCAGGTTGGTCACCAGAGGTCCCTTCCAACCCCAACTATTCTGTGAGCCTGGGATGCTGAATTAAAATTGTTTTGTGTGATCTGAGCTTTGCAACCTGACAGCACAAAAACCCAACTCAACTGTTGCTCAAAACGAAATACCCAACAGTGAACCTCAGGGGAGGAAGGGTTGTTTTTAAAAAACATGATAATTTTTTTTCAACAGGCAAGGCAATGTGTCCCCCACCTAAACAGAATGGTCCTGAAGCACCTCAGGGATGATCTGAAGGCTTTGGGCTGGAATGCAGCTGCCAGGCACTGCTGACTCACCCTGGTGTCTGCACAGGGCTGCTGCCAAAGGACACGGCCCCAGCACCGCCCTCCCAGCTCCAGCTGCTCCAAGGAAAGCAGGAGCAGCAATCCCAGACCCATCTCAATGCTCAGACAGAGAATTTTGGGGTTTTTTACATGCTGACAGAAATACTCCTGGCAGCACGGGGAAGAGATGCAGAAACATCAAATATCCTGAGCTGGAAGGGACCCACAGGGATCATCCTGGCCCTGCACACACATCCCAACAATTCCATCCTGTGCAGCCCTGATGTGCTGCTCTGGAGCTCTTGTGGTGCTTCAAACAATTAAAGCAAAGAAAGCCTTTGCTTAGAGATGGAAGAGCAGAATGGAAGTGGTGCTGCTGTTTGCACAGATGAATTAAATCTCAGAGCAGAAATTGAAGTTTCATCACTTAAATGGAAAAGTTGTCATAAAGCCAACTTCTTCCATTCATCCTGTGAAAAAATACCCCAAATCTGAATCAAGTGGAGGGCATGGCTGTTCCTGCATCCTCCCAGCCTGTTTTTATCCCCATGCTGAGGAATGAAATCCCTCTTCAGGAGCAAGCATCCCCTGAGCAGCACCTTCAGCAGGCCCTGCTCTCACCAGGCACACCCAGCAGCTCCACACACCCCTGCTCACACCTCACTTCATTCAACAGCCATTTCCAAAGCTGAAATTAAGATATTCACTACCAGGATGAGATTTCTTACACAGGAGCTTGGGAAGCTGGGCTTCCATTCAAAGGAAGAACTCTGAATCATCATGAAATTGGTAACCAAAGTGCTGATTTTAGAAATCTGGGAGAACTGATCATTTAAAACGTGCAACAAGCTCATTATCAATTCCAAGCTTTTTTTTTTAAGACAGGAAAACAAAAATGGAAAAAAGCCTCAGTCATTTACTGAGGCTGTTCAACACATGCAAAAACAAAACCAACCAAAGTGCTGTAACTACCAAAATTTCATAGGATATGCTGAGTTGGAAGGAACCCACAAGGATCCACAAGGATTTGAAATGGGCTTTTTAAAAAGCATAAAATAAATCCTACCACATTTTGCCAAAGTAGCTCTTTCCTAAGATACTCATTCCCAAAAATGATTCTAACAGTTTTTAAAGTACTCATTCCTTTCTCAGTCTTGTAAACATGAAAAGTGGGATTTTAGTGCTGATAATAAAACAATTATTGGACAGACCTATGATCAGAGGATCACAAATATCCTGAGCTGGAAGAGATCCCCAAGGATCAGGGATGCAGCTGCTGTCCCTGCACAGACACCCCAATAATCCCACCCTGTGGGGAGCTGTGGCAGCCTCAGGGCTGTGCCAGCACCCTCTGGGGAAGAACCTTGCCCTAAAATCCAACCTGAACCTCCCCAGCCATTCCTGGCTCTGTCCCTGTCACAGAGAGCAGAGTTAGGAGCTGCAGCTCCTGGTGAGCTCTGCCCTTTATGTCCTCCAGGGAACAATCCCAGTGCTCCTGGCTCTGGGATTATTCCAGGATTATTCTGCTGCCCCTGCAGACCCTTCCCCACCCCTGTGTCCCTCTTTGGTCACTCTCTGGTGCCCCATGGCACACAAGGTACAACACCACAACATCATCCTCCACTCAAGTTCTTACACCAACTGCACAACCCCACTGCCAAAGGAGCCAAACAACACTGAGCTGTGCCCAAGGAACCCTAAAATCACCACACCCCATTATCTGCTCAATCCCCCCGTGCCACAATGATGCTTTGTCAATACAGAAAGCAGAGCAATGCAAATAACCCATGTGGCACTGCAGAAATGCCTTTGCTCCAATGCTGCTCACACACTGAACAAAACACTCTCCTTCAAGGCTGAAATCATTCCCACATTGCTGAAGATGACAGTCTTTCCAGTTGCTATGAGAAAAATCCTGGATCATTATGCAAATCAGCTGTTATAATCACTTTCAAAAATAGCTGTCTATATATTCACATTATGCCAAGACCAAATTAAAGAATGTGCAGTATACACTTGCAATTTTTTACATACATAGAGATATAAAAGTAAATCACTCATGTTGGTCCTCTAACTGATTTTGTTCACAAATTCAGACTTTTTTCCTAATAATGGAAAGTGGCCAAAAAAGCATAGCAAAACATTTACCAATCCTTAATTCTTAGAGTCACAAGGAAGCTGCAAAAACCAACAGCTGCAGCTTTTCCTGCAATGATCAACACTGCCAGTCAGTAACTGGAACATCATTAGAATTTCTGAGGGATTTTATGAATTTCTCCTAAATTTCCAAGTATTTAACCCCTGATCCTCACTCCACTCCTAAGGTGGCTATAACAGGAAAACAAAGAGCAAATGATCTCATCTCCTATTTTATAGGCAGGCAAGAGCATGCAGTGCTACAGAATTTACACACAGCTTTTTAAATCCAGCACTGAGTTTTACATCAAAACAAAAAGGAAAAAGAAGTTTAAAACTCATAGCCCTTTGTAATTTTACTAATATTATTATTTTCAAGGGGCTGGGACAAAAGGAGAAAGGGGAATGGTTTCCCATTGATAGATAGGTTTGTATTGGATATTGGGAAGAAATCCTGTCCTGGCAGAGGCTGCCCCTGGATCCCTGGCATGTCCAAGGTCAGGATGGGCAGGGCTTGGAGAGACCTGGAATCATGGAAAGTGTCCCTGCCATGGCAGGGGGTGGAACTGGCTGAGCTTTCAGCTTCCCTCCAGCCCAAACCATCCTGGGATTCTGTGAATGCAAGGCTTCAGGAAGACCTAGCAAACATTGGATTTTGTGTTTCTTTAGAAAGGAAATGTCCAAGAAGCTGAATATTCCTGAAGCTGTGAATGATGGGGCTGTTCAAGCTGTGCTCTGGAGCTAAAAACCATTCTGCACACCCTGAACCTGACACCTGCAAATAAACCAACAACAGTCCATTTCTCCCAACCCTCAGCTTCCAGCTCCCAAACTGCAATTTCATTTAACAAAGACCAGCCTTAAACTGAGGAATCTACAGCCTGCAAAAAGCTCCACAACTGCCAACAATGTTAATTTTCATTTCCAGTTCAGGCAGGGGAGGTTTGGCCTTGCTTTACTCTGCTCCCCTACCAGCCCACTCCTCATCTGCTGCCAGCTCTGCTCCGTGTCACCCTCACCCCCTGCCTGCCAGGGGACCCAGCCACCAGCGTGGGGTGGCCAAGCTGTGACAGCAGAGCCCAGGAGCAGAGGCACAGCGTGGCTTTGAAGGCTCCCAAAGCTGCTTTGTTGTCTGAATGATCCTGCAGGTTTCAGGAGCTGTGTGAGGAGCTGTGGCAGCACAGCTGGGCTGAAATGTTCCCCTGGTGACCTCCAGCCCTTTAACTCCAGCTTCAACAAGTCCCAGAGCAACAGCAAGGGAGAAAATAAACCAGCACTGCTCTGACTGTTCAACAGCTTGACAGCCTGCAGCTACAGGGGGAGTGTTACAAGAAGTGTCCACACTCCATCCTCAAACAGATTTAAGAGCCCTGACAAATGGCCAAGCTCTTATTAGTGCCATTTGCTTGACAGCATCCCAAGAACAAAAAAGAAAATGACACAGGAAAATATAACCAGAAAAATCTAAAGACTTTCCTGACATGCATGCTGTTTAAGCTGTACCCATGAGTGCCTTCTTTATTTAACAGGCAGCATTTCCATTAGCCAGCATGAAATGCAAAATGATTTTAGTGTTTTTCTAGGAGCCTGGATCATCAGGAAGTACAGAGGAAATGAACAGGAAGAAAGTTCTTCAGAGCAAAGGAGGATTCCTTGTAGCCAGCCAGCTGCACTTGTCAACTCCACCATCTGTGCCTTCAACAACAAGCAAAGGGACCAACTCAGATGTGGCTGAAACATTTTATCATTTACAAGAAATGCATTTAACCCCTTGATGCTCCATATTCCAACAAGGATTCTCTTTTTTCCCCCATTTTTTAGGGTTTTTTTTAAAGCTTTCAGCCTGCAATTTCAATGCAATCACTGCAACTCCCTCATATCCAGGAGGCAAAGCTGCCCATGAGATCATGGGGCTGCCAAAGGTATGGAGGGGAACTCAAATTCATACAGAAATAAAGAAAATTCATAAAGAAATATGCTCCATATTCCAACAAGGATTCTCTTTTCCCCCCTTTTTTAGGATTTTAAGCTTTCAGCCTGCAATTTCAATGCAACCACTGCAACTCCTTCATGTCCAGGAGGCAAAGCTGTGCACATGAGGTCAACAAAGGTCTGCAGGGGAACTCAAATTCATAAAGAAATAAAGAAATATGCTCCATATTCCAACAAGGATTCTCTTTTCCCCCCCTTTTTTAGGATTTTAAGCTTTCAGCCTGCAATTTCAATGCAACAACTGCAACTTCTCCATATCCAGGAGGCAAAGCTGCCCACATGAGGTCAACAAAGGTCTGCAGGGGAACTCAAATTCATAAAGAAATAAAGAAAATTCATAAAGAAATATGCTCCATATTCCAACAAGGATTCTCTTTTCCCCCATTTTTTAGGTTTTTTTTAAGCTTTCAGCCTGCAATTTCAATGCAACAACTGCAACTCCCTCATGTCCAGAAGGCAAAGCTGCCCACATGAGGTCATGGGGCTGCCAAAGGTATGGAGGGGAACTCAAATTCATACAGAAATAAATCAGAAGATGCCTCAGGAGGAAATGCCAGGTTGTCTACATCCACAACTCACTTCTGGATCTGTTTATTATATTGGGAGTCATCCCAGAGCAAGAATCTCTCCCTTCATCATGGGGTGTAGGAAATGTGTCCAGGAACTCTCAGCCATATGGAGGCTTTGCTAATGGGGTCACATTAAAATTGGGGGGAAAAAACCCCACAGATCTCACAGCAGAAAGAGAAAAAATGGTAATAAAGGCATGAAAGATGATGGCTGCTCTAGAGAACAGCTTGTAGTGCCAAAGGTTGAGGAAAAGGCACCTGAAACTTCCATTTCAAAACGGTCTGGAATCATAAATAAAGATACAAAAGCATGCAGAGAGTAAAGGAAGGAGATGCAAGAAATGTTTGGACAATGCTCTGAGGCACAGGGTGGGATTGTTGGGGTGTGCTGAGCAAGGCCAAGAGCTGGATGTGATGAATCCCATCTCATGAAACCCTGCTCTAAAATAACTGACTATATCAAAGGCACAGAAAAGCTGCCCTGCCCATTCACAAAGAGCAAACAGGAACATGAATTTTGCACCACACTCTGTTATTG
The DNA here is from genome assembly GCF_028769735.1 of Zonotrichia leucophrys gambelii. NCBI lineage: Eukaryota > Metazoa > Chordata > Aves > Passeriformes > Passerellidae > Zonotrichia > Zonotrichia leucophrys. Next base: position 31,897,906 of record NC_088176.1, on the reverse strand, counting down.
ATACAAAGTGAAGGCAGAGACTGAGGCTCAACTCCCTAACTCAGCCCTACAATCCCAAGAGATTTCCAGAGGGAAACATGCAGAGATCCAGGAAAGAAAGTTCTTTTGTTTCTGCTGCCATTTTGGAAAGGCCACATCCCATCTTTCCACAGCCAGCCACAACACATGGTGGCCCAAGGATGATGGTGCAGAATCCCAGGATCACTGAGGCTGGGAAATGCTCTGGGATCATCAAATCCCCACCCTGTGGGTGCCACATGAGGCAGGGATTGAGCAGATCCTCTCCAGAGGAAGCAATGCTGGGAGAAGCTGCATTACCACACCTCAAATTGAGTTTTTAAGTGCCAAACTGAGTTGTTTTAACCAGCATCCAACTCAGCATGAGCCCTTTCCAGCAGAGCTGTTCCCAGCACACCTCCCCACTTTGCAGCATCTCCCTCAACCACCACTGTGTACTTAAGCATGTCCTAACCTCAAACACCCCCAGAAAAACACAGCAATTTTATTCACTAAAGAGAAGCCAGCACAGAGGAGTCACTACTTTGATATTTACTGACAGGAAGTGAAAAATGGCTCAGACTCAACTTTTTGCAAAGCTGAAAGAACATCCAAAAAACTTTCAGAGACAAGGGAATTTAAAAGAGCTGTGGGGCTACAGCACACTAAAAACCTTCAGAGAACAGAAATTACAAAAAGTAAGGTTTGTATGGATTTATCAAACCTTAATATGTGTGGGGTGGGTCAAAAGTAAATAAATAAATATAGCACAGTAAAAACCTTTAGAGAACAGAAATTATAAAAAGTAAGGTTTGTATGGATTTATCAAACCTTAATGTGTGTGAGATGGGTCAAAAGTAAATAAATAAATATAGCACAGTAAAAACCTTCAGAGAACAGAAATTACAAAAAGTAAGGTTTGTATGGATTTATCAAACCTTAATGTGTAAAAGAAAATAAAGGTGAGTGGCAAAACAAGACCCAGGGCTACTCTAATAAAGCACTACTCAAACAATAAGTTCCAAATAGATAATTTTATCCAAATGAGATCTGGTGTTTCCCTCCTCTAAATGTTAGCATAAAAAAAGGACATTGCTTCTCTAACTCACCCACACAAGAAATGAAAGAACAGAAAATCCACAACTCTTCACTTGGAGCCCAATATATACCCAGGCAATGCCATGAATTAAGCAGAGCCCTGTAAGAAAATTAATCATGCAATTAAAAGCCATTATACCACAGCTCCACAAAGGCAGAATTAAGTTTATAAAGACATTTCTTAAGCACTTCAGTACAAAAAACTGGATATGAAGCAGTTTTTCTGCACTGCTGCACGCTGTGGAGCTGGGAGTTCATCTTTAAAGGGAACAATGCCAGCTTTTGCAATAGTCATCATCCCAAACACAGAGCAGTGCAGTTGAATTTTTTTAGCTGCACAGTCAATTACCATTTGAATCACAGAGCCACCACTTGAGCTCCATTGCCTAAGAATTGTTATTAAGATAACCTAGATTTATGCAGCATGATACAGGGCCTAATTGCACAATTATTTACTTCCATTCTACAAAATTTTTTTTTTTTTTCTTCCCAGGGCCTCACAGGCAAGAGCAGAGGAGGCAGATGATGACAGGAGCAAAGAGGATGCTGGCTTGAATTAGAAACTGCAACAAGGATTTGTTTACATCTGAAATATCAACCTGGGCCTAAGACACATCCAAAAACTAACAGAGCTCAAAGGAGACTCAACCACCCACAAATAATCCACGTTTCAGGAGACATCCTGCTCTACAGGGCCACACATTTCCAAATAAATTCTCTTCTTACAGCCTAGAAATCAGCATTCCAGTAACTCACAGGAAATCCCAAAAAACCTTCACCCAAGTGCCAAATCAAAGGAGCCCACAGCTCCCCTGGGATTTAAGATGAGGCACAGGGCATATCCAGGATGATTTCAGATGATTTATGAGGCACAGGGCATACCCAGGAATTACCACACACAACTCCAGGCTATAGATCCCAATTTCCTCCCTGAAAAAGCCATGCAATAAATTAACCTTCAGCATGCACAGCAAATGAATAAAAATCACACAGAGCTCTGAGTTGCTCCAAACTAGGAAGGAGCTGGGCTCTGGGAGTCAGTTGTGAGCAATGACACAATCTTTGGTCTCTGATGGAATTAAGGGATTTGACAGCTCAGCTGCCTATTCCCTCCCTTCCCTTGCAGTTTGTCAGAACACAACAATTGTCCTTTAAATCATCACACAACAACTATTTTCATGTTTCAACCTGTTGTAGGGGAAGATTCTGGCTAAGGTACCAGGGTATAATTTGTCAGCTTATGCAGCATTAAAGTGGCAACAACATTAATCCATTATAAATAGAATTTCATTTTAGGAACTGTTCAGCAATTCACAACCTGCAAAAAAACTTACATAGAACATTTCAACTTTGTGTTTGCACTCCTTGAAGTTTAGGTTTGGCTTTATGGGTTTAACACAACATCCTTTCAGCTGTATTTTTACTTCATAAATTATATCAATTGCTTCCACAACAAAGAGGATTTAGGTGTCCAAACCAACCTGAAAGGAAGAAAATGGAAAATATACAGCTACCTATCTTCTGGGAGAAAATTAGGATAATTCTGTATTCCTCTATAAAATGTTTTAAGACATCAATACTCAGTGTCTCTACAGCAGTCACTGTGCCCCAGAACACTTTGGCAAGTTCCTCTTGGTGTCCTAAGTGTAGCAACAGGAATTTTGTCCCAGAGAAATGTGCCAGCCAAGCCCAGCAGTTATCTAGAGCCAACTAATCTCTGTGCATGACTCTACTGCAGCAGCCCCAGTGTTGCATAAGCTGCACACTCAATTCTCCATCCTCTCCCAGGTCAGGGGAAGGCAGATGGAACCATCCTGTGCACAGAAAGGTTTTCCTGATTAGCAGACATTCCTAGAAAGATGCATTCCCAAAATTCACCATCCTCCAAGACTGCAGCTGGACCACACAGAGGCAATGTGGGGAGGGATTGCCACAATTCCTCAGCCAGCAAACCCCACAAAGTAACCCACAAAGTGCCAGCACCTCATCAGTCTTAGTGTAAGTAATAAAAAACTTGGATTTTTCCTTAAAAACACTCAGACCTGGTCCTAGCAAAGCTGGCAGCTGATTCAGCATCACCCTTTTCACGTTTAACAGCAAAACTCTGCATGTTCTGAAGGCTTCACAACTTAACTGAGCTTAAAACCAAGCTCCAATCATCAATCACCCAGGCTGGGCATCTTTAAGAGGTCACCAGATCAGAAATACCAGGCAGGGTGCCCTCAATTCTCTGCCCATCTCGAGAAGAACACTCAGCCACCACTTCAAAGTGTGCACAGGAAGGTATTTTTGAATTTGGGGTTTAGCTTGTGCAAACAGCCTCCACGTGCACTGAAAATTTCTGATCCAAGCTGAAACATTTCCCTAAGAATTCTCCAAGTGCAAAGGGATGAGCTGGAATTTGTGAGGGCTTTTTTGAAGTCCCTTTCTGAATAAAAGCAGTGAAAAAGCAGGGCAGGAAGGGGATGGGTGACTCTGGATGGGAGGTTGAAGGTTTTAGGTGTCCAACACCCCCATCCACACAACCATGGCACAGGGTTTGGGGTTTTCTGGCTTGTGGGGAGCAGTGAATGTCAAAGCCCAGAAGGGAAAATGCAGGAACACATTTGCAGCCATCACCACCTCTGACAGGTCAAACCCTTTCATCCCTGCTAAGTGCAGAAATCTTCCTGGGATCAAACTCACCCTGCACCAAGCAGGGAACTGAAACTCTGCTGAGTCCCAGACTTGTGAGATGAATTCAGAGCAAAACTGGCACGGATCTGCTCCAAAACCCAACAGCATCCCAGGCTCCAGAAGCAAAATCAGTCTGCTGGGCTCTAAACACTGCTGAGGAACATGGTTTACTTCAGAACAAAGAAATCCTTTCCCACCAATACAATGCATTGCCAGTTGGTCTCTTCCAGTTTCTTCCAAACCCTCCCTGTGCTTGTGTACAAGACAAACTCGTTACAAAACCTCTAACAAACTTCAATTTTAAAATGAGCCCAAGTCTTTTAAACAAATGGCATTTCCAGCTCGGCCTCTATTTTTAAACACAGTATAGACCTCATGCTACTAATTCACTTTTTTTTTTTTTTTTTTTTTCCTGGAAGCTGAGCCATTTTAAATCAAGTCCCATAATTTCAAATTTCATTAAAAATGCAAAGAGCTTTAGGACTGCAAACAGCATAAAGCAGTCAAGAGATCCTAAGGAGAGATTCTAAGGAGCTTCCTGCAGCAATTCCAGCATTCCCTGCCTTTCATTCCACGAGACAAAGGACGTGTGAGACGTGTAAACTGCTCCCAACATCTCCTCAGCCTGGATGTTGCTGCAGTTTGGAGCACTATGTAGGTCACGAGCTGCACATGCTTCAGTCGAGCCCGTTTGCACCCTGACAGGAGGCCTGGGGACAGCAGACAGAGTTTCACCCAGCTAAACTCGGTGTTAAGCTGTGGACACCCACAAGAAGCAGTGACATTTATTCCCATTTGCTAAATTCACACACAGAGCTCTTAAGACACAGGTAATCCATGTATTGCTGCATGGAGATGTTTGCTGTAAAAAGGGCATCACTAAACTGCACAATTTCAGAAATCATGCACAGAATGCCTCAGCAAATATTCTGGTGCTTGCAGCATCAAGGAATGCAACCATCAGAGAAGAAAGATGTGAATCCAAACTTTCCTTCTCAAAAAGTATCCAGGGCTGCAGAAATGAATTAAAACCCAAATAAACCAGAACTATCTGAAGCATTAAACAGCTGATTTAATATCTCCACCTTTAAAACCCTTTTTTCTTGTGAGTTCAGAATATTTTTTCCAAGATGTGCATAAAGAGTGCTCAGAGAGCACATCTGATTAGATGACAAGCAGCAGTAGGGTGGCTTTTAAAGACACCCAGGCCCATTTCCACACTCTGCACTGATTTTGGGAAGGTGCTGTCTCCCTTTGCTGAAATCCCACATTGCACACACCAGGATTCTCCACCAGCTCCTCAGGAACTCAGGGCTCCAACCACAACGTCCTGTACTGCAAAGATCAAGACATCAAGATCACTTTTAAAAGGCTCTGACACAGCCCAACCAAGGATTTTGGCATTCCAGAACCTCACCCAGCCTGCCTGGGGCACCCAGGGGTTCCTGGCAATATCCATGGCCAAAAATCTCAGATCCATACTCCAGAACCTCACCCACCTGCCTGGTACGGGACTCCTGCAAGCCTTGGGGTAATATCCATGCCCAAAATCTCTGATCCACACTCCAGAACTGCCTGGGGCACCCAGGAGTTCCTGCAAGGCCTTGGGTAATATCCATGGCCAAAAATCTCAGATCCATACTCCAGAACCTCACCCAGGAGTTCCTGCAAGGCCTTTGATAACATCCATGCCCAAAATTTTCTGATCCACACTCCAGAACATCACCCAGCCTGCCTCTGGTACCCAGGAGCTCCTGCAAGGCCTTTGGGTAATATCCATGCCCAAAAACCTCTGATCCACACTCCAGACCTCCTGCACCTCAGGAGTCCTGCTAAGGCTTGTAATATCCATGCCCAAAAATCTCTGATCCAACTCCAGAACCTCACCCAGAGCCCTGCAAGCTGAAATATCCATGCCAAAATCTCACCACACTCCAGAACTCACCCAGCCGCCTGGAGGCACCATGGATCCCATCGCACAGGCCATTTTGATAATATCCATGCCCAAAAATCTCTGATCCATACTCCAACACCTCACCCAGCCTGCCAGGAGCTCCTGCAAGGCCTTTGGGCAATATCCATGCCCCAAAATCTCTGATCCACACTCCAGAACCTCACCCAGGAGCTCCTGCAAGGCCTTTGATAATATCCATGGCCAAAAATCTCTGATCCACACTCCAGCACCTCACCCAGGAGTTCCTGCAAGGCCCTGGATAATATCCATGGCCAAAAATCTCAGATCCACACTCCAGCACCTCACCCAGCCTGCCTGGGGCACCCAGGAGCTCCTGGAAGGCCTTTGGGTAATATCCATGCCCAAAAACCTCTGATCCACACTCCAGAACTGCCTGGGGCACTCAGGAGTTCCTGCAAGGCATTGGATAATATCCATGCCAAAAATCTCTGATCCACACTCCAGAATCTCACCCAGCCTGCTTCAGGCACCCAGGAGTTCCTGCAAGGCCTTTGATAACATCCATGCCCAAAATCTCTGATCACAGACTGCCAGACACACACCCACCTGCCCTACGCAGTTTCTGAAGGCCTTGGAGCTGCAAAACTCCAAAGCTCCTTTGCCCAATGCACAATCCTGGCTGCCCTTCCCTCATCTGACAGAGCGCAGACAACCCTGAGAAAACATCTCAAACACCTGCTCCTCCTGCCATGCTTCAATAATATCCATGCCAAAAATCTCTGATCCACACTCCAGCACCTCACCCAGCCTGCCTGGGGCACTCAGGAATTCCTGCAAGGCATTTTGATAACATCCATGGCCAAAATGCTCTGCTCACAGGGGACGTGGCAGAGCACAGAGCACAGACACCTCACCTGTCCTCACTGCAGCTGCTGAGGGTTCTGGAGCTGCAGGAGGAACCCAAAGCTCCATTTCCCAAATGCACAACTCCTGGCTGCCCTTCCCTTCTGGCTGGACAGAGGCAGCAACCCTGAGAAAACATCTCAACACCTGCTCCTCCTGCCATGCCTTCAACAGCTCACCTGGGCTTCAGGTTTTCTCTTTTTTCCCTTTAATGGTTGTGATATGAAATCCATGGCCATGTGTGCAAGGAATAAAAAGCTATCAGGATATTATTCCCAGGGATGGTGAGCAACAATTCCATGAGAGCCCTGCACAAAGTGATATAAAAATTCAACTTTCACTTCTGCAGCAGCATCAGCCTTCAAGCAAAGCCACTGCACAGAAATCTTCATTCATTAATCATCTGTACAAAAAAAAAACATTTCTTCCAATAATATATTTTTATCATTAAAGAAGCCATAGCATCTTTTCCACAAATTTCATGGCAGGACTGCAGCCAGCTGCTCCTTTTAGAAACACCAGCCTAAGCCCAGTGTAACAGCCTGTTTTAACATAAAATTCTCAGAATTAAAATTCAAAATAAGCAATCACCACTTGACACATCATTAGGAAAGCTTGAGCAATGAAGTCGAGGTTCAGCATTCACTGATTTTCTTGCTGGGAGGATAAGACCAGTTAAAAAGATGTGTTTGGGTCAAAACATCTCTCCCTAGCAAGGGCACATCTGGGCAAAGATGCCTGAAACACCAAACTCCTCAACTGTGAAGGAAAAATCTTTTGGTTTTGCCACCATTTAACTCTTTCCATAAAGCCAACAAAATCACCAAGTCCAAGCACCTAAAAATCCAGGCCCAAAAGTATTTTTATCACAAACATAATGCAAAAATAATGAACCAGAGCTGCTGGGTTTTTAACTAAAAGCCAAACAGCCACTTGCTAAAGTCCAGAACATTTCAGGTTGTTTTAAAGCCACCAAAATTTCAGGCCAAGGCTCAATGCAAAAGCAAGAGATCTGTACTAGCTACAGCTTTTAGCAGCTTTGATTCTGCTCAAAAACTGGATTTATTTGGAGCACTTGCTCAGACCTGAATGTAACTGCTCCAAAACCCAATAAATTTCCACCTAATCCCGTTGAGAACAGAAACATCTCTCCACAGGGAGAAGCCCAGCTCTGAGCACTGCTGTCAATATTCATTTTGCCAACTTCGAAGCAAAGTTCTTGCCCCCAAAACCTTTCCCACAGCACCAATCTTTGCCCACCAAGGAACAAGACCCTGCCCCTACCCACCATGAGCCCTGCAGGGCATTCCGAGCTAAAACATCTGCCCAACACATCTGTTCCAAAGGCCACCAAAACTACACACCGGCTTTTGCCTCATTAGCCGTAATTGCAAGGTAATTACTTATTCCAGAACAAGTATTCTATACAATCCTCCTCCAGGAGACCCGACACGCTCTCGTTTGTGACACATCCTCGGGAAAAATCAAAAATATGGTGGGTTTTGGCCGTTTTGGGGTTTTTTTTTTAGAATTTGGAAGGAGCGATTGCCACCTCTTGTCATGGAGAGCCTCGCTGCATCGTAAGGTACAGCTCTGCCTTAGCGGAGGGCTGGAAATCAGGGCAGAGGACACAGCCTTCCACTGAAGCAACCCGAGGAAAGCCACAGGCCTGCCACGATTAGAATCGCGATTCAAGACGAGTTACTAAATTAAAAAAAAAATTAAAAAAAATATAGATATCTCGATAAAGCGCTGTGCACGCAAATCACGGCGGGTTGGGCGCATTTGCTGCGTGAGCCCAAGCACCAAAGGAGCCGGAGATAAGCGGGGGGCTCCGGGGCCGGGGGGAGGGAGGGCACGGCCCCTGCGCGGCTCGGCTCGGCTCGGGGGGGCCGCCAAGGAGCGCTGGCGTTAATCCTGGAGCTCCCGTTAATCTGCCGGGCCCGGACAAAAGGCGGCCGAGGCGGCGGCGGGGGAGGGCGCGGCGGCCCGGGCGAGCCCCGGCGGGCGGCGGAGCGGCCGGGGGCAGCGCGTTAGGTAACGCCGCGCGGGTCTGATGCAATCGCGGGACGTGCGGGAGCAGGAGCGGGAGGAGGATACAGGTCAGGTCCAGGTCGAAGCCATCCTCCTGGTATCGCCTTTTGTTCCTGCTGACGATCTCTTTGATGATGGCGGTCATGTCTGGCAGCCGGGGGCCGCTCCGGGGCAGCGCGCAGGGCCCGGGCGGCGGCCGCGAGGCACCACCGGGCGGCCCCGGGCGCTGATGCTCCGGCGGCTCAGCCCCGGGCGGGCCCGGCTCCCGGCGGCGGCACCGGCTGCCGCTCCCTCCTCCTCCTCCTTCTCCTCCTCCGAGCGCGTCGGGAGCCGCGCCGAGCCCCTGCGGGCGGTGCCGCCGCCGCCGCCGTGTTTGGGGCGAGCGCGGCGGCGGCGGGGGGAGCAGCTCTGCGGCGCTCCGGGCCCCGGCAATGGTGACAGCGGCGCGGGGCGCGCCCCCGGCCCGGCCCCGCTCCGCTCCCCGCCCCGGGGGCCGGGCGGTCGCTCCCTCGGCTCTTCCCGGCGGCGGCTCCTCAGGGCGGCACGGCCGCGCTCATCCCTCGGCCCGCAGCGCTCGCCGGCGCGGGGCGCCCATCATGGCCGCGGCTTCCGAGAGGGACGGCGGGCGGCGCCGCCACGCCCACGCGACGCATCCGCCAACACACAAAGTAGTCCCTCCCACCCCGCCACCGGAGAAGCGGAGAAGCGGGGCACCGGGAGGACCGGGAGAACGGATCGCGCTGCGCGCACCGTCCGCACCCCTCTGCCCGCCGGCTCTCCTCGCCCCACAGAGGGCGTGGGGAACGGGGGGGAGCGGCGAGCGGAGGGATACGAGCGATACGGTGAGGCGGCACGGTGCTGCGTCCGTCACGTGGGCGCTGGCGGCGGCGCCTCCCCCGCGGGCGGAAGTGGCCGTGAGGGGCCGTGAGGGGCCCGCGCGGGCCGGGGGCCCCCCAGCCCCTCAGAGCCCCCGAGCCCCGGCACTGCCGCTTGTCCGCCTTTTCTCTTCTCTCCTCTCCTCCTTCCTCAGCCCAGCTGGGAGGGAGGAAGGCGAGGGGGAGAACGGGCTGCGGGGGGGTCAGCCCGGCGCCTTGAGGGGGTTCGGCTTCCTCCCTTCACGCCCCCCGGGGTTGGCGTGGAGCGGAGGAGCCGCGGTGAGCGAGCGCCTGTCGCCCCCTGCAGCCACCGGGGCACGGAGGGAAGGGGGCTCTGGGCCACCTGCTGCCCTCGAAGGGCAGAATCAAATGGGTTGGAAAATCCCTGCCAGCCCATGGAGTCCCAGCTGTGCCCAGTGCCCACCTTGTGCCCAGCCCAGAGCACTGAGTGCCACCTCCAGCCCTTCCTGGGACACCTGCAGGGCTGGGCACTGCAAAGCTCCCTGGGCAGCCCCTGCCAAGGCCTGAGCACCCTTTGCATGCAGGAATTGCTGCTGATATCCTCGGGATAGCCCAGCTGGGGGACAGGGATGTCCCAGTCCCCCCAGGTTAGGCTGGCCCAGCAAACCGTGGCATTTCCATGGAGCTTTCTTTCCCACGCTGATCACACTTCACCTGGCAGGGAGGAAACCCTGCCTAGAAATCTCTAAATCAGTTTTTATGTAAAATATTAGGGGATAAACCCCATTGTACAAGGCTTTTTGCACTCTGAGCTGAGAACTGTAACTTTTTGGGAATTTATTGTTTTAAATTCAGGAAATTACCTTTAAGGGCTCAAAATAAAAGAGAATATCAGGCAGAGGGATTTGCCAGGCTGCTGCATCCTCCAGCCCTTTGCAAATGCTCTATAATATAATTCCTTTCAGAAACATCAAGTTGCACCTTGAGATGTTTTACCACCATTATTCCCACTGCAAAGCTGTTCCCAAAACCACCTCCTGCTTTTTAGGCTAAATATATTTGGGACAGGTCTGCATCCACTTATCCTTGTGCCAACCCTCCAGGAGCACTTTGTGGGCACAGAGATCCCTGTGAACCCCTCAATTTCCACATTCCCAATTTCCTCCAGTTCCAAACCCCAGAACTGATAAAATTGAAGTGCCTAAGGGCCAACTGAATGGGAATGAGTTGAGGTCCCAGCCATCCCAATATGTGGATTTAAGCTGTGTTCCCACCTCCTGGATCTGATTTTGGTAAGGGCTTTGGGGAACGGCTGCCACCACAACTTTTCCCCAGTATAACCGTGGCTCCCAGTACAATTCCATATTCAGCCAGCCCATCCACTGGAGCTGCGAGTGGAAGCCCAATTAATTCTGGAAGGAAATCAGTCACCAGTCCCTGAAAATCTGAATAAATTAGAGCCCAATCCCTCCATATCAGGATGAACTGGAGCAGAACCCCTCAATATCTGGATAAATTGGAGCACCATCCTTCAATATTTGGATAAATTGGAGCACCATCCCTCAATATCTGGATAAATTGGAGCAGAACCCCTCAATATCTGGAAGAACTAGAGCCCAATCCCTCAATATCTGGATAAATTGGAGCCCAACCCCTCAATATCTGGATAAATTGGAGCACCATCCCTCAATATCTGGATAAATTAGAGCACCATCCCTCAATATCTGGATAAATTGGAGCATAACCCCTCAATATCTGGATAAATTGGAGCACAACCCCTCAATATCTGGATAAATTGGGGCATAACCCCTCAATATCTGGATAAATTGGAGCACAATCCCTCAATATCTGGATAAATTGGAGCCCAATCCCTCCATATCAGGATGAACTGGAGCAGAACCCCTCAATATCTGGATAAATTGGGCAAACCCTCAATATCTGGATAAATTGGGGGCCCAATCCCTCAATATTTGGATAAATTGGAGCACCATCCCTCAATATCTGGATAAATTGGTGCAGAACCCTCAATATCTGGATAATTTGGGGCATAACCCCTCAATATCTGGATAAATTGGAGACCAACCCCTCAATATCTGGATAAATTGGAGCACAACCCATCAATATCTGGATAAATTGGAGTTCAACCCCTCAATATCTGCATAAATTGGAGCACAACCCTCAATATCTGGATAAATTGGAGCACAACCCCTCAATATCTGGATAAATTGGAGCCCAAACCCCTCAATATCTGGATAAATTGGAGCAGAACCCCTCAATATCTGGATAAATTGGAGCAGAACCCTCAATATCTGGATAAATTGGAGAACCATCCCTCAATATCTGGATAAATTGGAGTTCAACCCCTCAATATCTGGAAAAATTGGAGCACAGCTCCTCAATATCTGGATAAATTGGAGCAGAACCCCTCAATATCTGCATAAATTGGAGCAGAACCCCTCAATATTTGGACAAATTGGAGCCCAATCCAATCCTGGCCACCACCCTGAAAATTTGCACTTCCCCACATTTTTTAAAAGTATTTTTTGGTGGATTTTTTTCAGAGGTTGCCACCGCAGCAGTGACAAAATGTAAATTTCGAGCTGCTTTTCCTCCTCTGTGTGTGTATGTGTTTGCATTTCTCCTTAATTGCACAGAACAGATGTCACTTTTTTTCCAGGAGTGGGAAGAAAACCAGAATGTAAATATGTGAGGTATGTTTTATATCAATTATGTATGCATAAATTTTATTTATATATATTTTTTTTATATATATAATGTGTATATATGCATGTTTTCTATTTTTTGTATACATAATTTTTTGTATATATAATTTATATATATATAAATTATATATCCAGGTATATAAAATATGCATATATATGCATACTTTATTTTTATATATACAGAAATATATCTATATATAATATGTATATATATATACATGTTTTATTTTTATGTATACATAAATTATATATAATATAATGTGTATATAGGCATGTTTTATATTTATATATACATGAATTATATATATAATATATATAATATATATAGAAATTATATATCTATCTATATAAAATACGTGTGTAATGCATGCTTTATATTTTATATATACAGAAATTATATATCTAGCTATATAAACTGTGTGTATATATGCATGTTTTATATTTGTGTATACATAATTTTTGTATATATAATTAATATTTATATTAATTGTATATCTAGCTACATAAAATATGTATATATATGCATGCTTTATATTTTATGTGTACATAGATTATATATCTATATAAAATATGTATATATATGCATGTTGTATATTTATATATACAGAAATTATATATCTCTATATAATATGTGTATATATGCATGTTTTATTTTTATGTATACATAAATTATATATCTATATAAAATATGTATATATATATGCATGTTTTATATTTTATATATACATAAATTATATATCTATCTGTATAAAATATGTATATATGTGCATGCTTTATATTTTATGTATACAGAAATTATCTATCTATATAAAATATATGTATATATGCATGTTTTATAATATATACAGAAATTATATATATAATATATGTTTCATATATGCAGAAATTATCTATCTATATATATATATATGCATGTTTTCTATTTTTTGTCTACATAATTTTTGTAAATATAATTAATATATATATAAATTTTATATATCTGTATAAAATATGTGTATATCTGCATGCTTTATATTTTATGTATACATTAATTATATATCTATCTATATAAAATATGTGTATATATGCATGTTTTATATTTTATATATACATAAATTATATATAATACATCTTTTATGTATACATAAGCTATATATCTATCTATAATATATGTATATATGAATGTTTTATATTTTATGTATACATAATTTTTGTATATATAATTAATATATATTAATTATATATTATATAAATATGTTTATATGCATGTTTTATTTATTAAATGTATAATATCTATCTATATAAATTTAATATATGTTTATATTTTTATAATTTTTTGCTATAAATAATATAGTATATTATATATAATGTTTATATATACATGCTTTATATTTATATACACATAAATTATATATCTATTTATTTAAAATGTGTATATATGCATGTTTTATATTTTTGTATACATTATTGTCTATATAATTAATATATATAGAAATTATATATCTGTCTATATAAAATATGTATATATGTGCATGTTTTCTATTTATGTATACATAAATTATATATCTAGCTATGTAAAATATGTGTATATATGTGTTTTATATTTTATACATACATAAATTATATATCTATGTATAATATCTATATATATGCATTTTATGTTTTATATATGCATAAATTATATCTCTAGCTCTATAAAATGTGTCTATTTGTATGTTTTATATTTTATATATACAGAAATTATATATCTATATATAGAATATGTATATATATGCATGCTTTATATTTTATATATACAGAAATTATATATCTATATATATAACGTGTGCATATGCATGTTTTATATTTCATATATACATAAATTATATCTATATCTATATAAAATGTGTGTATATACGCATGTTTTATATTTTCTATGTATTGTTTTCGGTTATAATTTTGCACTTAACGCGCTGTACACGTATTGACCGTGACTGGGATGTGTCAGCGGGGCTCGAGCGGAGTTCCCGCTGTCGTTAGGCGGTTGTAGGCGGGGGCCGCGGCCCGGGGGGTGCCGGTGGAGCCGCTCGGTTGGGCCGCGGCCGCTGCCGGTGGCTCCGGTGGCTCCGGGCCCTTCCCGGCCCTTCCCGGCCGGGGCTGCCCCGCATCCGGTGGGCGGAACCTTCGAGCGGGCCGCCGCCGCCCGGAACCTTTGGGCGGGGCGGCGAGCGCCGCACGGACGGAGGAAGCGCCGGACGCGCCGCCGCCGCTGCCGGGCCCTCGGTGCCGCCGCCGGTTTTTGCTCCGCTTCTCCCTCCCGCTCCTCCTCCTCCTCCTCGCCTTCCTCCCCCTCCTGCTGCTGCCGCCCGGCCCGCGCTGTGTCCCGGAGAGCCGCCGCACGGTGAGTGCCCCGGCGGGACGGCGGCCCCGGCCGCGCCGCACCTGCCGGGCGGCGGGAAGGTCACGGGCAGCGCGGCTCGGCCCGGCCCTGCCCGGGGCTGCCGTGACGGGGCTGCCCGGCCCCGGGGGGATCCCCGCGCTGCAGCGGGGCTGCCCGGCCTTCCCGGCAGCGTGCCCTCGCAGCGGAACGGGAACCAGCGCCGCTGCCGCTTTTGGTTTCCCTTTGCGCCTGACCGGGAGCGCGGAGCCGCCGCGGGCCCCGAGGGCGGACAAACGCTGAGTTCCGCCGGGTTTCAGCCTTTGTGCGGGGCTGGGGCTTCCCTCAGCCAGGTTCTGCTTCGGTTCCTCGCTGTTCGAGCTTTTGCTTTCGGTTGGCGCTCAAGGCACGCGTTGCATAAGAAGGAGGTTCCTGCACGGGGTTTTGGGCAGGTTTGCTCCTTGCTCAGCGACTACAGAGCCCTTTTATTTTCATAAATCAGGCTGACGAGGACACACAGAATCCCCTAGCTCCGGGATGCTTCCTCACATCCTTTAGCAGGGATCCAGGATAATTTGGTGTTGTGGGAGGGGGTTCCAGGGATAATTTGAGTGTGGGTACCTTGAGAGGGGGAATCCAGGGATAATTTGGCTGCAGGGCTCTCTGGGGATGGGGATCCAGGGATAATTTGGCTGTGGGTGCTCTAAGGAGGGGAATCCAAGGATAATTTGGCTGTGGATGCTCCAGCATTGCCCTGGGGATGGGGATCCAGGTTAATTTGGCTCTGGGTGTCCTGAGGAGGGGGATCCAGGTTAATTTGGCTGTGGGTGCTCTAAAGAGGTGAATTCAGGGATAATTTGGCTGCAGGGCTCCCTGAGGAAGGGGATCCAGGGATAATTTGGCTCTGGGTGCTCCAGCATTGCCCTGGCTGCCAGCTTGGTTTGGAGAGTGGCCAGGGAGTGGCAGGAGCTGCCAAAGGAGTTGCTGCTGGTTTTGCCCTTGCACAAGGAAAATGGGGCAGTGCCCAAGGAGGGATTTGGGATTCTCAAGCAGATCCCTCCCAGAGCTGAGGAAGAGCTGGACCCTGATTTTATAAATAATTTTCCCAGAGTTTCAGCGCAGTTCTTTCCTCTGTGCCCTTTGTTCCCAGGACTGAGGGTGCTGTGCTCTGTGGGCTTGGCTCCTGCAGCAGCCAGGCTTTTCCCTGGATAGCTGTGTGCCACATCCAGCATTTTCAGCTTTCCAGGGATATTAATAACTCCCCATGCATCCTGCCAGGTGCAGGCCCCAGCTCTTAACCTCCTTTTAATCAAATGGGAATTGCTGATTGCTCCTTCATGTGGCAGCCAGGTGCCTTTGCTGTCAGCTTCCTCTCAGGGAAAAACCTCTGGACTTCAATCCTGGACTTCCCTGGTTCCAGCAGGCAGCACTCAGGGTCAGCAGCACCCCCAAAGTGTCAGTGGGAATGTGAAATTTGTGCCCACTGTGAGCACAGAATGCCAGGGTGGTTTGGGCTGGAATGGACATGGAAGCCCATTTGTGGGCAGGGATGCCTTTCAGCATCCCAGGCTGCTCCAGCCTGACCTTGGGCACTGCCAGGGATCCAGGGGCAGCCACAGCTGTGCCAGGGCCTGCCAGGGAACAATTCCTAATTCCCAATGTCCCATCCTCTGTCAGCATGAAGCCATTTCCTGTATCCCATCCCTCCATTCACTTACCCCAGCTCCCTACAAAACACCTTTTATCCAACAACATTCCAACCCCATGCAGGTGTTTTTACAGCTCTGATTTTCCTTTCCTTGCCTCCCTGTGCTTCCCTTTTCCAGGGGCAGCCACAGCTGCTCTGGGAAATCCATTCCAGGGCCTGCCCACCCTCCCAGGGAACAATTCCTCCCCAAAATCCCATCCAGCCCTGCCCTCTGACAGATGAAAGCCATTCCCTGTATCCCATCCCTCCATTCACTCATCCCAATTCCCTGCACAACACCTTTTATCAAACAACATTCCAACCTCATGAAAGTGTTTTTTTCAGCTCTGATTCTCTTTCCTTCTCCTGGCTTCTTTTCAGGCACCACAGCTTCTCTGGAATCCATTCAGGGCACTACCCTCAGACCAATTCTCCCAAATCCATCCTCTGTCCTGCCTCTCTCCATTCCCTTACCCAGCTCCTACAAAACATTTTATCCACAGCTTTCCAACCCGCAGTGTTCTTGAGCTCAAATTTCTCCTTTCCTTCCCTCCCTGTGCTTCCCTTTTCCAGGAGCAGCCACAGCTTCTCTGGGTTATTCATTCCAGGGCCTGCCCACCCTCAGGAGCAATTGCTCCCCGAAATCCCATCCTCTGGCAGTGTGAAGCCATTCCCCCTTGTCCATTCACTTACCCCAACTCCCTGCACAACACCTTTTATCCAACAACATTCCAAAACAATGCAGGTGTTTTTTTCAGCTCTGATTTTCCTTTCCTTCCCTCCCTGTGCTTCCCTTTTCCAGGAGCAGCCACAGCTTCTCTGGGAAATCCATTCCAGGGCCCGCCCACCCTCAGGAACAACTCCTAATTCCCAATATCCCATCCTCTTGTCCTGCCTCTCTCCATTCACTTACCCCAACTCCCTGCACAACACCTTTTATCCACCAGCATCCCAACCCCCTGCAGGCATTTTTCCAGCTCTGATTTCCCTTTCCTTTGCCCCTTTTCCCCTCAGGGCAGAAGGAGGATGGTGCACGCCGAGGCCTTCTCGCGGCCCCTGAGCCGCAACGAGGTGGTGGGGCTGATCTTCCGCCTCACCATCTTCGGGGCTGTCACCTACTTCACCATCAAATGGATGGTGGATGCCATTGACCCCACCAGGAAGCAGAAGGTGGAAGCTCAGAAGCAGGTAGGATTGCATTCTGCACTCTTTGCTTGGGATCTTGAGGAATGAGGGAAGGTGGAGTTTGTTAGTCAGTCTCGGGGTTTAGTTGTTGGTCTGTTCAGGTTTTATAACAAATTGCAGTATAGAGCAAATGAAAAAGAACCAATTTTTATAACAAATTGCAGTTTCCAGCTTGAAGTGGTGGCAAAACTGTGGGTCTAAACTGTTGCTGAAAATCAGAGCTGGTTGCTCTCATTTTCAGCAATTCTGTACCTCCTCTGCTTCTGACACCTTTGAGCAGCAGTGGCCTTAAATCATCAATCTCTTTATTAACCTTGAATTAATTATTGAGAATTAATGAATTCTTAATTCTTAAACCTTGAGAATTAATTCTTAATTCTTAAACCTGGACTTAATTCTTAATTTAAAAGAGAACTTGAAATCTCTGCATTTCTGGCAACTTAGTGAAGGCAGAGACCTTCACCAGCAGTGTAAATGCCTTGGAAAAGGGAGGGAAAAAATGAAAAGCCTCGTTGCTTACCTTGAACTGGAACTATTTGTGCTCTGGAAAAGTTTTAGGGGCCCTTCAGAACCAAAAGTTAAGGTTTGCTTTAGAAATGTGGCAGCTTTCTTTTGGTTTGGTTTCTGACTGACAGGAATTTCACAGGTTTTGAGCAACCTGTGTTGGGTGGTTTTCCTTCTGTAATGAGATTTTCAATTGAAAACCAACTTTCCCCATGGGTTCAGTGCCAGCTGTTATCTAAGAGGCTGCACTGTCCCAAAACCTTGTTGGACTTACTGCAACTTTGAGCAGAAAGAGAAACTGAATTGTGCAAGTGTGTTGGCACAATGAGTTTTCCTTGTAAATGAGGGAAAACCCACTGAACACATATTAGAAATTGACTTTTGGGAATTTAAAAATAGATTAATTTCTCCTTGAGTCATGTGAAAATATATTAATCTCTCGAAGTGTTCTGGAGGCTTGGGGGACACACTCTGTGTTTTAAGGTTTGTTGTGGGTTTTTTTAAGTCATAGCAGAGAAGTTGTGGGTTTGGGCATGTGAGGGTCCAAGCATTTGTTTGATGGGAACTGAGACATCTGACTTGGTTTCACTCAAGTGACAACAAAGTCATTAGGAAACAGCAGAACTTAAACAAGATTTCACCTCTTAGGGAGAAGCTTTTCAAACCACAACCAGCAGTTGTTTAAAAAAGCTGATTTTTGAGTGAAGCATTCCATTTCTTCCTTTGATTTTCCTGCTGTTTGGTTCCCCCCAGGCCGAAAAGCTGATGAAGCAGATAGGAGTGAAGAATGTGAAGCTGACTGAGTATGAGATGAGCATTGCTGCCCACCTGGTGGACCCTCTCAGCATGCATGTGAGCAACTTCCCTGCAAAACCCCCCTTTGTCCCTGGCTTGCATTGTTTGCACCTCTGTGGAAATATTCCTGTGATCTAAAACTGCCTCACAGAGAGCAGAGAGTTTTAATCCCTTTTCTCTTTTATTTTCAAGCCACTCTTTGAAGCTGGTGGGTGCTTTTCCTTGGCAGGATCAGTGCTGATCATTCCCAACACTGTTTTTCCCTTGCAGGTGACCTGGAGTGATATTGCAGGTTTGGATGATGTCATCACAGATTTGAAAGACACTGTCATTCTGCCCATCAAGAAGAAATATTTGTTTGAGAATTCCAGGCTCTTACAGCCCCCAAAAGGTAGGAAGGGAATGTGTTGGATTTACACCTTGATATTTGAAATATAAAAGGTGCAGTTTGTCAGAAAGGGAAGAGGAAGTGGCTTGTTAGGTCAAAGTGCAAACATCAGGACCAATGCCAGGGAAAACCCTCAGATTTTCCTTCTTCCCCTGCTTTGGTGAGGAAGTTTGATCTGAATAATGAAGCAGTAGCTGGATTTTGGTTATGATGTCCATCATGAAATGATTTGGCTTGGGAGGACCTTAAATCCCATCAGTGCCATGGCAGGGACACCTCCCACTGTCCCAGCCTGGCCTTGGGCACTGCCAGGGATCCAGGGCAGCCCCAGCTGTGCCAGGGCCTGCCCACCCTGCCAGGGAACAATTCCTAATTCCCAATATCCCACCCAAACCTCCCCTCTGGCAGCATGAAGCCATTCCCTGTGTCCTGTCACCCCAGGCCATTACAATCCCTGTATCCTGTATTTTTAACTGTCTCAGTTGTCATTTCCTGTGTTGTCCTTTGGCAGAGTTGAGCTCTAAAATTGCCATCATTCAGCAGGACAGAAATCCCATTTTTCCTCTGGAGATCCCTTGATTCTCTCTGCAGTTGGGCTACACAGCCTAAAGGCAGGTGGAAGATTCATTTTCCTCAGTAAAACACAAGTTGGACTCTGCTGAAATCCCTACAGCCACATTTGTTGTATTTCACTGAAGAAAAAGATTTTTTAAAAAGCAGAATTTAAACCTAAAATGTTGGACAAACACCCAAGTTTACAGCTTTATTCCCTGAATATTGATTTCTGGAGCTCTCAGTTACTGCTGGATCTGTGAGCACCTCAAGGCTGCTCAAAGGGATGGAAAATGCAGCACTTTGGTGGCTGGTTTAGTTTTTCCAGGCTGCTTTCTGTGGAACTCACAAACTGAAGCTGTCTGGAAAATTACATGAATGCCATGATTTAATAAGCTGAAGGAAAAAATGATTTTTTTTTTATTTATCTTTTTAAAGCAGATTTTCCAGCTCAGGCTGCTCCCCAGTTTTATAAGTGGCTTGTGCTGGGTGTTAATAGGAAATCACTGCTCCAGAGTAATGATGTTTGTGGGCATCACTCACATAAACAGAAAAAACCTCAATAATTCCCTGTGCTTTGGGTTCTTTTAACTGAATGTTGCTCTTGAAATTGTTTTGAAATTGTTTTCTTTGTAACTGTGTTTAGAAAAACACTCCTGTGAATTCTTGCACTGTGACAAGTTTAAAAATAATACAAGATGTCATGTTTAATTGTGGGTAATTTGTTTTTAAACTGTCTGTGGGTCTGTTGTGTGATGGATTTTTCCTTTCCTCACTCCTCTGTGCTAAGGGCTGGAAGGAGCTGTAAATAAACCTGCCAGGACATAAATAGGGGTTAATTTGCTGTCCTGGGAATGGAATAAAATGGAATCATGGGGTGGTTTGGCTTGGAAGGGACCTTAAAGATGATGTTGCAGCCCCACAATAAATCAGTCATCTCTCAGATGTTTCAGCTTCACCCTCTCTGTCTAAAAAGGGGAAAAATCCCCCACAGGGAATTGTCTTTGGTAATTTAACAGGGATTACCTTAAAACCTCTGATGGATGGAACGGTGTTCCCTTGGTTTGATTTCTTCCCTTTTAACTCTGTGAATTTTCCAGGAGTTCTTCTCTATGGCCCCCCTGGTTGTGGGAAGACCCTGATTGCCAAAGCCACTGCCAAGGAAGCTGGGTGCAGGTTCATCAACCTGCAGCCCTCCACGCTGACAGATAAATGGTATGGAGAATCCCAAAAGCTGGCTGCTGCTGTCTTCTCCCTGGCCATAAAGCTCCAGCCATCCATCATTTTTATTGATGAAATAGGTAAAAATCTCTTTTTTGTTTTATCAGTAGCCATGGCAGAGTGACATTGAACTGTAGGCTCAGTGATGTATGGATTTGCTGTCATCTTTTCCTTCAGAATTGTGAAGGAATGGTGGCACATTAGGAAAAACAATGGGGTTTTTTCCTGGTGGTGGTGGAGGAATTCACAAGTAAAACAAATTCCTACTTAATTTTTGTTCATGAGGAAACTCAGCAACAAATACACTTCAGTGCTTCTGCTGTCAGGGCACATATGGGAGGTAAAATATGGTTTTAGGAGAGCTCTGGAATGGGAATTTCATAGGGCTGAAGGATAGGAGGGGAGGTGTGGAAACCCAGAGCACTGGGAATATTTCTCTGACCCTGACCCCCAGGGCAGCACTGACTCTGACCCTCATTCATGGAGAAAGTTTCCTAAACTCCAGAATAGACCAGAACCCACAAAAGTGTGCAATAGATTATAGAGAGCAGTGCAGGTGCATCACTGGGTGAGAAATTGAGGGTTTGGGATTTTTAGTGTGTTGTGGATGGAAGCAAGATGGAGGGCACAGGGTGTCATCCTGGGTTTCTCCTTCCTGCTGCTTCTTCCTTCTCCATGAGTTTGATGGCATTTTGTAATTGGGTGGAAAAGTCCTCATTGCAGCTCTGTGGGATCAGTTATTGGGTTAAAAGGGAAAATAATCCAGGTGTCAGTGCTTAACTGGATAGTTTAGTCTTAAAAGCCCTTGGAACAAGAGATTGTTGCCATTTTGTGCCTTGCTGCTGAACTCACAGTAGTGAGGCTGTTTTACTGATAAGAAATGATAAACACCTGAGTCTGAACATGAGCTACTGTCTCAGTGCCTTCAATCCAGACCTAGAGGAGGGTCCAGCAGGGAGGCTGCTTTCCATGAATGCAGGTTAAGGTGAAAGGTGAAATTTTCATGCAGGTGAAAATTTGGAGCACAGGATGTGAGGAGTCCCCTGTGATGGTGCACCCTTGTGTGGTGTCCTTGGAAAGGGAGCTTAGGAATGGGGGAGAATCCACTTTCACCCTTAGCAGCACTTGCTGTTTGCTGCCAGTGCTGATTGAAAACGCATGCATGAGATGAGAGAGCAGCCCAGGAGTGCATTCCTGAGGGGAATGGGGCTGGCAGTGACTGCATCCCTGCTTTGGCCCAGATTCCTTCCTGAGGAACCGATCCAGCACCGACCACGAGGCCACGGCCATGATGAAAGCCCAGTTCATGAGCCTGTGGGATGGGCTGGACACTGACTACAACTGCCAGGTGAGTCCCCAGGGTGTGCTGGGAGGGGGGATGGCATCCCCTCATCCCCTCATCCCCTCATCCCCTCATCCCCTCATCCCCTCATCCCTCATCCCTATCCCTCATCCCTCATCCATCCCTCATTCCCTCATTCCCTCATCCCGCATCCCTCATCCCTCATCCCTCATCCCTCATCCTGCATCCCCTCATCCCCCCTCATCCCCTCATCCCCTATCCTCATCCCTCATCCTCATCCTCTCATCCCCTCATCCCTCATCCCCTCATCCATCCTTCATCCCTCATTCCCTCATCCCCTCATCCCTCATCCCCTCATCCCTCATCCCTCATCCCCTCATCCCTCATCCTTCATCCCCTCATCCCCTCATCCCTCATCCCTCATCTCTCATCCCTCATCCCCTCATCCCCTCATCCCCTCATTCCCTCATCCCCTCATCCCCTCATCCCCTCATCCCCTCATCCCCTCATCCCCTCATCCCCTCATCCCCTCATCCCCTCATCCCCTCATCCCCTCATCCCCTCATTTCTTCATCCCCTCATTCCCTCATCCCCTCATCCCCTCATCCTCTCATCCCCTCATCCCCTCATCCCCTCATCCCTCATCCCCTCATCCCTCATCCCTCATCCCCTCATCCCTCATCCCTTCATTCCCTTCATTCCCTCATCCCCTCATCCCCTCATCCCCTCATCCCCTCATCCCCTCATCCCCTCATCCCTCATCCCTCATCCCTCATCCCCTCATCCCCTCATCCCTTCATTCCTTCATTCCCTTCATCCCCTCATCCCCTCATCCCTCATCCCTCATCCATCCTTCATTCCCTCATCCCCTCATCCCCTCATCCCTCATCCCTCATCCCTCATCCCCTCATCCCCTCATCCCTTCATTCCCTTCATCCCTCATCCCCTCATCCCCTCATCCCCTCATCCCCTCATCCCCTCATTCCCTTCATCCCTCATCCCCTCATCCCCTCATCCCCTCATCCCCTCATCCCCTCATCCCCTCATCCCCTCATCCCCTCATCCCCTCATCCCCTCAGCTGGGATTTTGGGAACAGGGCTTGCCAAGGCTTCTGTACCTGTCAGTGATTCCCAGCGCTTTATGGGAATGAGGGCAGTTGTATCCACAGGTCATTCCTGAGAACGTTGGCTTTGTGCTTAGCTTGGTTTTAATCAAGAAGTGTTTCCAGATGAGGTGGGATGGGCTGTAAGGTGCTTCCCATCCCAAACCATTCTGGGATTCTGAATTCAGAAAGCTATATTTGAGTTATTCAGAATCCCAGAATGGTTTGGGATGTGAGACACCTTAAAGCCCATCCCATCTCATCTGGAAACACTTCTTGATTGAAGTGCCATGGTGTCACCTGGGATAATCTTCTCAAAGCCCTTCAACAGAATATTTATTCTCTAAATTGAAAATTTTCAGCCTTTTAAATGTGTATTTTTGCATTAATAGCTTTTTCTCCTCTCCCAAGCATGTGCTAAAGATGTTTTTCAGCTGATTTTTTTCCCAAAATGAGCAAAAACCAGTGATGTGTGTGTACTGAGGGTTAAAGCTCCCCATTAGTAAAAAGCAGTGGTATGAACCCTTCACTGGAAACTGATATAATCTTCCAAGCAGAGTGCATTACCTTTTTTACCCAACACACTGCCAATTCCTTGGAGCAAATGAAATTATTAATTCCCTGCACCAAGACAATCTGGGGTCTCTCAAGCTCAGCAGTGTTTGCCTTTTGTAAGAAAAACCAGAATCCCAAATGCTTGAAGGAAATTGTAAGGAAGTGTTGAGGTGGATGTGCTGATCCCACCTGGAATTCCACACTCAGCTGGGAGGAAAGGTTTCCTTTTCCCGAATCAGGAAAATAAAGCCCAGAGAAGTGTGGATCATCAGAGCCAGCCATCCCAGTGCCTCTAGGTGGCAGGGTGACACTGCTGGGCCACCAACCCTGCTGGCCCTCCTTGCTGGAGCTGCTGGGCCTGGCCCGAAGGCAGGAGCAGGGCAGCAAAGCCCTGGAGCCCGGGTTAATGACAATCCCCGTGGTGTTTGTCACTGTCCTGCAGCCCAGATTAACCACCCTGTCGTTTGTCACTGTCCTGCTGGCTGCTTACCATGCACACAGCTTAGAGTAAGGCATGGGAGAACAAGGCAGCTGTGAATGGGGAGTCAGTTTGTTCTGGAGTTAAGAGCTGGAGTGCTGCAGGGAGGTAAACACTGGCCTGGTGTTGGGCTTGCCTTTAACCCACTGCTCACCTGGAGCTCCTGGAATGCTTTTTTTGAAAAATTTTGGCTCAATTTTTACTGAATTTAAAAGAATAAAGACTCCAGGTGAACCCACTGCCATGGTGGTCTCCTAGAAGATGTCCCTGCTCATGAAGATTTGACAACAAAATGACTTTGAAGGTCTTCTCCAACCCAAAACCTTCTGTGATGCTTTTTCCAGCACAGCACAAAAGCACCACATTTTTAAGCACCTTCCCGAAACATCTCCTTTTGAATTCCACCAGGAACTAAGAGTGACATCACAAGCAGAAGTTTTAAGTTCCTCCTTGGGGTTTGAGATTTCAAGTTGGGCTCATTGAAATCTCCCCCCAGGTGGTGTTTGTGGCACCAGGGCTGCCCTTGCTGAGATCACTGCCAGGAAACCTCTTGGTAACTTCTGGAAATGTTGCTGCTGTTGATAAAGTGGGGGAGATCCCTGGCTGGTGCTGACATTCCCAGCCTGGGGATGTGTCCCAGCTCTGGTTTCTGTCTCTTGGTGTCACACAGGTGATTGTCATGGGGGCCACCAACAGGCCCCAGGACCTGGACTCTGCCATCATGAGGAGGATGCCCACCCGCTTCCACATCAACCAGCCTGTGAGTCCTGCCTGCCCTGCCCCAGGGGGCTTTTCCTGCAGCAGTGCTGCCTCTGCTCACCTGGGTTTAGGGCTTTTGAAGCACATCCATGACTCAGATTTTTAAGGTGAAGTTGTGATCTCTTGGGGTTTTTATCTGGAACAACACCATGAGCTGCCCAGCCCTGCTCTCCTCTGGGCGTGGAGCTGTTTGGGTGCTGCACACTGGGAAGGGCTGGTTTGTAACTCAGTTCTGCTCAGGCCTTCCACACTGGAAAACCTGCCTGTGATGGGCTTGGAATGAGATGGATTTCAGCTCCCAAACCATTCCATGGTTCTGGGATTTATTAAGTTCTTTATCATTGTTCCAAATGTTGGTCCTGCCATCCTTTCCCAGCTATTTCACCTTTGAATGCCTGCTGATGTGACCAGACATTTTTGTGTCAGTGTTATCAGGAGTTCAGTTGTGCTTGAATTCCCTCCTGGCTACAGAAATCATGCTCCATTTTTGCTGAGAGCAAACTGGAGGAGTAAAATTCTTATTGATTGTGCAAGAGAGGAGCTGTGTTCCCACGCCTGTGTTGTTGGAACTGACTTTCCCTCCATGGGAGTGGATCCCTTTGGGAACAGCATTTATAACCTGTGTCACATTTGTAAGCTGTGCTTCCACACCTGTTCCACTCATCTCCAGCTGTTCCTGCAGTTAGAAGGGGGCAAAAATTTGGATTTGAGAACTTTGTGGTGTCATTCTATCAAGCCCCATCTTTATTATGTGCCCTGGGAGGTTACAGGGATTGGCTCCCTCTCCCAGGAGAACAGATTTTCCCTACCCCCCTAGAGCCCTGCCATGAGCTTACAGCTGCTCTGGGCTTTGTGATCAGCCCAGACTGGCCCTGACTTTCACTGCAGCTGGAATAATTGTTGTGCTGTGGCTTGGGAACAGGCAGGGGCAGCAGGGAAAGCCTTGCAGATTTTGTAACTGAGTTTGAGATGAAAAGGCCCCAAATTATTCATCAAAAATTGCCTGCAAAGCAGAGGGAAATGGCAGGAGTGGGTTTTGGGACAGAGGAGCAACTTTTCAGCTCCCAAATTGTCTGTGGGGGGATTTTTCCCCTTTTTAATGATGGAAGTGAGGTTGGGCAGGCACAAACCCCAGTGTTTGTTGCCTGTGTTTGGCCTTCCTAGGAAGGATTCTTCAGTAACCTCCAGCACTGAGTTAGACACACAATTCTGCCTCTAAATCCCTCAGTTTGGGGCTGTGCAAAGCAGGATCGGGTGTGCAGACAGCAGGGTTCTGAGAAACTCCTGGGAAAAGGGGTCACTGTTCTGGGATCCAGGTTTTGCCAGGCAGGAGTGGGGTTAGTGCAGGATATACCCATGGGATGTGTGGGGTTTCTGTGGGGTTTTGGTGCAGTTTTGAATCACACAGTGTGTGATTTAGGTGGTTTAGAATTTCCCAAGCATCACCTGTGGAAGGGAATTTGCCATCAGAGAGGTTCCCTCAGTGTGTCACATGTCCTGAAAGCCCTGGGGTGTCACAAGTGTTCATTTTTGTCCTCTGGTAATTCAGTCTCCTCTCTTTCAGGCTCTGAAGCAAAGAGAGGCCATCTTGAAGCTGATTTTGAAGAATGAAAATGTGAGTAGCTCCTGGCTGCATGGCTGCCCCCAGTGCAGCCCTGGCCCTGCACAAGGTGTGGTTTGTGAGGTGCCAGGGCCCTGTGCTGAGAACTTGGGAATCCTTTGTGGCTTTAGGTGTGGCTGCCATTGAAGGCCTGCATGGGCTCCTTTGTGAGCAGGAGCCTTGGCTTGTGTGAATCACCCCCTCTGAGCAGTGACTCCAGTTCTGGCTCCATTTGCTTGTTCTCTCTCTAAAAAGGTGCAGCTGAATCATGTTTAGATCAGGGAAGGAAATTTGAAGGAAATCAAGAAGGTACTGACTTTAAACTCTTTAACTCTGTCTTGGCTCAACTCAAGCAAAGAGCAATAACTTTTTTTGACAGTGCTGCTTTTGATCCCTAATTCAAATTTCAGAGGAGAAGGAAAGGATGAGGTGTGAGCACACCTGAAAGGGAATCCCTGTTCCTCAGAGCTTCCTCCTAAATTTAATCAGCAGCACTAATTGCCTTCAAGCTTTTGTTGCAAAGTGTCTGTAGGCTGAGCTCCAGCCTAATAAATAGAATTTATTAGTAAAAACAACTTGAATTTTTTTGAAGAGGCCTAAAAATGGCAGCTCACCAGCAGGGAACCACAGAAATGAGTTTTTCAGGGAGATAAAAAACCAGCATGTATTGGTTATCCCACAGGAGGAGGAATTGGATCTCTCAAACTCACACTTCACATGGCAAGGGGAATTTTGCCCTCTCTTTTCCTTGCCTGATTTAAACCATGATTTTAGGGAATAGTTTCCCTCTTGAAAGAAATAATCCCAGAATTCCAGCCTTTTGTTAGACTGTTAGGTTTAACTTTTTAAAAAGGAAAAAAATTATGCACATGGTGGGAAAGGAATCAGAAATTTCATAAAAAGATGGAATAAACCTGAGGTCTTGCTTGGCAAGAATTCAGCCTGACCCAGTGCACTTAGACACAGAATTTTGTCTCTAAACCCCCCAGTTTGGGGCTGTGTAAAGCAGGAACAGGTGAGAAACTCATGTGGGCTCCTGGGAAAAGGGGTCACTGTTCCTGGGATGCAGTTTTTGCCAGGCAGGAGTGTGATTAGTGCAGGATAATCCAATGTTCAGGGGTTCCAAGGATGTATCCACAAGGACATGCCAGGCTGAGTAAGGATG
The DNA here is from genome assembly GCF_028769735.1 of Zonotrichia leucophrys gambelii. Taxonomy (NCBI): domain Eukaryota; kingdom Metazoa; phylum Chordata; class Aves; order Passeriformes; family Passerellidae; genus Zonotrichia; species Zonotrichia leucophrys. The sequence continues at coordinate 31,870,094 of NC_088176.1, read as the reverse complement.
GTTGGGGTGGTGGTGTTTGCAGGGTCCCAGGAGGAGAGGAGAGATGAGAATCTTGGCTCCATGTTTGTGGAGGCTGATTTATTATTTTATGATATATATTATATTTTAAAAAATGATATATTAAAATTATACTAAAAGAATAGAAGAAAGGATTGAAGGGAAGGGAAGGGAAGGGAAGGGAAGGGAAGGGAAGGGAAGGGAAGGGAAGGGAAGGGAAGGGAAGGGAAGGGAAGGGAAGGGAAGGGAAGGGAAGGAAGGGAAGGGAAGGGAAGGGAAGGGAAGGGAAGGGAAGGGAAGGGAAGGGAAGGAAGGGAAGGGAAGGGAAGGGAAGGGAAGGGAAGGGAAGGGAAGGGAAGGGAAGGGAAGGGAAGGGAAGGGAAGGGAAGGGAAGGGAAGGGAAGGGAAGGGAAGGGAAAGGAAGGGAAGGGAAGGGAAGGGAAGGGAAGGAAGGGGGAAGGAAAGGAAGGGAAGGGAAAGGGAAGGAAGGGAAGGAAGAAGGAAAGGAAAGGAAAGGAAAGGAAAGGAAGGAAGGGAAAGGAAGGAAAGGAAAGGAAAGGAAAGGAAAGGAAAAGGAAAGGAAAGGAAGGAAGAAGGAAAGGAAAGAAAGGAAGAAGGAAGGAGGAAAGGAAGGAAAGGAAGAGGAAGGAAGAAGAGAAAGGAAAGGAAGAGGAAAGGAAGAAAGGAAAGGAAAGGAGAAGGAAAGGAAAGGGGAAAAGGAAGGAAGGGGAGAAGGGAAAGGGGAAGGAAAGGGGAAAGGGAAAGGGAAGAAGGGATTGTGACTGCTCACAGCCTCGCCACAGGTGGCTGTCATTGCCCATGAAGTAAAGACAATTTCACATGCTGGGTAAACAATTCTCCAAATCACATTCCAAAGCAGCAAAACATGGAGAAGCTGAAGCAGGAGAAAAGATCCTAATGAAAGGATTTTCCATAAAATATGTCAGTGACAGGTTGGGGTTCTGTGGGTTTGGGGCCCATGGCAGGGTTTGATGAGCTGACACATGTGATGGTGTGATCCACTTGGAGGTTCCAAGAGCAAGGGAATAATTCAGCTCCCCAGAAATACCAAATGAAGATGATCTCAGACTGTTGTAGAGCAGAGCCCCTGGCTCTGGAGTGTCCCTGGGCTGAGCTGGATCTCCCCACAGGTGGACAGCCACGTGGACCTGCTGCAGGTGGCCAAGGAGACGGACGGTTTCTCGGGCAGTGACCTGAAGGAGATGTGCCGGGACGCGGCGCTGCTCTGCGTGCGGGAGTACGTCAACAACGCCTGCGAGGAGGACGTGTACGTGGGGCTGCTGCACCCTCCCTGCTGCTGCTCCTCCCCTGGGGCTGGGCTGCCCACGGGGCCACACTCTGCTGCAGTGTCTGCTGCCATGCCCTGCTGCCGCTCTGCACAGCCCCTCACAGCTCGCTGCCTCTCGGTGCTTTTGCCTCTGAAAATCAGCTCAGCGCCTTGGTCGTTCCAAGGTGCCCAAGCTGGAGGTGGCCTGAGCCAGCAAATCCTGCTGCTGCTCTGGTTAGTGCCAGGCTTCAGCCCACCAAATCCTGCTGCTGCTGCCCTGGTTAGTGCCAGGCTTCAGCCCACCAAATCCTGCTGCTGCTGCTCTGGTTAGTGCCAGGCTTCAGCCCACCAGGTCCTGCTGCTGCCACAGTGCTGGGACATCCCTCTGCTGTTTGCCATGCCTGCAGCAACCCTGGGTGCATGGAGGGGCTGGAGCGTGTCAAAGGAAGGGGAAGGGGCTGGAGCCCCAGGAGGGGCTGAGGGAGCTGGCAAGGGGCTGAGCCTGGAGCAAAGGAGGCTCAGGGGGCCCTTGTGGCTCTGCACAACTCCCTGCCAGGAGGGGACAGCCAGGGGGGGTCGGGCTGTGCTGCCAGGGAACAGGGACAGGACAAGGGGAAAGGGCCTCAGGCTGGGCCAGGGGAGGCTCAGCTGGGACAGCAGCAGCAATTCCTGCATGCAAAGGGTGAATTAGTTCTTATCTATGTCACAGCCTCACAAACCCTGAGTTCTACAGCACTTCACTCTAACAAACTAAAAATGGAGCTCCATCTCTCTCTCTCTACAAGGCCTTTTAAGGATAAACTTAAGAAATGGCACCTGAATTATTTTTACTTTGAACCCAATAACCAACCACCCATGGCCTGCAATGGGGACTTTTTATCCATTTACACAAAACCACCCAAACCCATGGAGAAGAAGGTGAAGAAGGAGGATCAGCCTTCACCTTAAAACCTCCATCTTGTTTATATATATTACTATATTCTAAAACCTTAAACTCTTTAAGTCTTCCACATTCAAACTCCACACCCACAATCCCAGTTCCATCATTCCATTTTGGAATTCCATTCCAGGCCTTGGCAGGGGCTGCCCAGGGAGCTTTGCAGTGCCCAGCCCTGCAGGTGTCCCAGGAAGGGCTGGAGGTGGCACTCAGTGCTCTGGGCTGGGCACAGCTGGGACTCCAGGGGCTGGCAGGGATTCTCCAGCCTCAGGCAATCTGTGGTTCCAGTGGATCCATGCAGAGCTGCTGGTGGCAGGGATGGCTGTGGGGCTGCCCCTGGCCCTCACCTGGCTGTTGTCTGTCTCTCCCCCAGGCACGATGAGGATGAGATCCGGCCCGTGCAGCAGCAGGATCTCCACAGGGCCATCGAGAAGATGAGGAAATCCAAGGATGTCTCCATGCAGAACCTGGCCATGGAGATCGTGTTTGATTAAGACAAAAGAGTGTGTTTGCAGTTCCTGATGTGATTTAGTTTGACTTCTGTAATCAGTTAGCAAAACCAGTGTCAGGGGGTGGGAGCAGGGGTGGCAAAGGGAGTTCTGTTCCTGGAATCGTTTTTATACAACAACAACCTCTTAAGTTATTGCAATTCCCAGTGGGAGTGGAAGCCCAGATCATGAGTGGAACAATTGAGGCCAGCCCAGGGATCCCTGGAGCCTCCCAGCAGGAGTGGCTGCTCCCAGGGCCAGGGGCACGGGCTGGGTGTGTACAGATGGGTGTGTGAGTGCAGGACCTGTACATAGCCACACTTTTTTTTATATATATAGACATAATCTGTAGATAACTTGAGTATGGAAAATCTTTTCTACTTCCTTCCTGAAGCAAACCAAATCAGAAGCTGTATAGGGGAAAGATTCCTCGATACTCAGTTCACTTGTACCTTCTAGCAGCAAATGCCAGGATAGAAACTGCTCCTAGAACAAAGCAACATTTGAAATGCTACTGATTTTTCTTCCACATGACCACTTGAAATCTGGTGCCATTTAGTCAAGATAGTAAACTACTCTGTAAAAATGTTTGAATACTTTTAATTTTTTTATGAATTCTGCTTTTGCAGGCTTTTTAAATGAAGGCTGATTTTATTTTTGGTTTTCCCTTGCTGTCAGCAGCTAGAGTAGAACCCCACTTGCTCTTTCCTAAATCCCCACATTGTCTGAGCTCTCTGGGCTCCTGTGCACTGTCCCCAGGACTTGCTTCTGCCTCGGTCTCTGCAGGCCCCACGGTGGCACCATCCCCTGAGGTGTCACAGCCCTGAGGCACAGCGGGGACACTGTGGGATGTCTGACTCTGTCCCATGCTCAGATCTGTGAATTTCAAGAGGAGGAGATGGATTTTGGGCTTATTGATGTGGTTTAGCAACGTGCTGTCCTTGCTGGTACCAGTTCTGGTGAATTCTTGTAACGTTCTGTTGCGATAAAGGCCAAGGGTTACAAATGTGAGTGGCAAAAATGTTTGGGGTTTTTTTTAGTGGAGTTATTGTCAGAGGTAGTCAAGAACTTGTGGCTTTTTCATATAATGCTATGAACTGTGCACTAATTGAGCCCAAATCTGTAAAGGGAATTAAATGTTCAAAGCCCAGGGGTGGGAGGCTGTGTCACAGCTCTGCTGCCTGTGAGGGGAGGGAAACATTGGAGGCACAGAATGATGTAAAACCAAATGCACTGCAAAGGAAAATAAAGTGAAATAAGGAGGGCTGGAGCCCTGCCGTGACACGGTGTCAGGGGCTGGTGACAATGTCCCTCAAGCTCAGCCTGCTCCCTGCTCTCCTGCCCCCTGGAGTGCAGGGCTGAGTTTGTCCCAATTTAATCCTAAAACCAAATTTGAGGGGGTGGATAAAAATAATTGAATAATTGCTTAGACTTCTTCCCTGTGTCCAAAGCAATGGGAGATGCACAATGGTCTAACACAGGGGTGCAGGAATTTAGGCACAGCAGAACTGCTGGGATATGGAAATGGGAAAAGTCTGGGATGTTAATCCCATAAATCACTTCAGTGCTGGGGCTGGGTGAGCCTGGGATCCAGGGGAGGCACCAGCATGGGCAGAGGGATGGAGCAGCTCTGCTGGGAGGAAAGGCTGGCACAGCTGGGGGGGCTCACCTGGACAGGAGAAGCTCTGGGGTGACCAAACTGTGCCCTGAAGGAGCTGCAGGAAACGTGGAGAGAGACTGGGGACAAGGGATGGAGGGACAGGACACAGGGAATGGCTCCCAGAGCCAGAGGGCAGGGCTGGATGGGATATTGGGAATTAGAAATTGTTCCCTGGCAGGGTGGGCAGGCCCTGGCACAGCTGTGGCTGCCCCTGGATCCCTGGCAGTGCCCAAGGCCAGGCTGGACATTTGGAGCAGCCTGGGACAGTGACACCTGGGAAATGCCAGCCTGGGAAGCTCCTCCTGCACCTCCTGCCTCTATTGCTGGCTCCTCATTTCCTCCAGTGGCTGGTGACAGCGAGACCGCCCCATATCACCCATAATTTCACTTTCTCCAGGAAATACCTGGGTAAAAGGGCAGTAGTTCAGGTTGCTGGCTCTTCAGTTTGACACCAGACAGTGCACCGAGTGCTGGAGGGCTGTTTGTGCTCTATTTTCAGGCTGTTTCCTGCTCGCTAAAACCCCAGCGCAGGCAAGTCTCAATTGGCTTTAATTGAGTGTGAGGTGTGCCCTCAGGGGGTTAATGTCACCCCGAGGGCGGGCACGGCAGCAGGACAAACCGGGACAGCCCCTGATGTCCTGCTGGTGTCGCCAAAAGCCCGGCTCTGGCCGGAGCTGCCCTTCCCTGCTGCCCAGAACTGCTCGGGGGCTGGCTGGAGAGGCACAGGGAGTCATTTCTGATTGCTCCTGGGGGGAAATTCCTGCAGCTGGAGTGCAATTCCCGCTTCTCCAGGAACTCTCCCACATTTTCCACTCTTGCTGCTGCTGTGGAAATCCTTATCAAAGCACAAACCCTCGGGCAGCTCCCTCCACAGGCTGAGGGTTTGGGACGTGGCTGCTTCCATCCCATGGCTCCAGAGGCTTGGTCCAGCCCTCAGCACCTGATCCTGCCTCTCTGAAGGGGGAAGAGCCCAATTCCTCTCGCACAGCTCCAGGCACAGCATGGCCCAGGCTGAGCCAGCCTCCAGCAAAGCTCCCCCCAAAAACCACCAAGCGAGAGCTGCTTACACATATAAATATTTATTTGTACTAAAAGTGAGTGTTTCATAGAGTATCGAGTTCAGAATATATTAAATCATGAGATGCATCAGCTGAGGTACAAATTCCAGTCTCATGTCTTTAATAAATAGACTATAAACCCCCCAGTCCACGTGCTTCAATCAGAGGTAATCAGGACACTACTCTGGTTTAAAATGATAACACAACATCTGTGTTCTGCTGTGACCACCTGGATTCACTGGGGGGACAGGATTGTTTCATGATGAGCAGCAACAGTGCTGTTTCACTCCTTAGAAATCCTAAATGGGAATGTCACTTTTGGGAATGTCACTTTTGGGGCCTGGCTGGGTGAGGCTGGTGCTGGTGCTCTGGCAGCTCCCACTGAGGCTGCAGCATTTGCCTTGGGGGAAAACACAGATTTCCTCCAAATGCTTAAAAAAAGACTTAAAAAACCCTTTTTCAAGGATATTTTCCAGTTACAGATGAAGGTTTGGGCAGTGTGCCCTGGCCACAGCAGAGCAGGTTGTAGCTCATGGTACTGAGCAGGAGCAGGATGGTTTTGCTGAGCGTGGATCCAGCTGGAACTCAAACAGGAGCACAAGAAGAGAGGAACGCTGATTGTCCTTCCTTGGGGACATCCCGAGGGCTCCGGGGGCCGCTGCTGAACCCGGGGCCAGGTGCACAAACCCCGCAGTGAGGCTGCAATGAGCGAGCGCTGCTCGTCCTGCTCCGCTGCCACCGCACAGCGGGGCGGGCCCAGCCCCGTCCCCGGCTCCCGCAGTGCCCCGCGCTGTCCTGTCGCTGTTTGTCGCCGCTCTGTCACCTCGGCGGCTCCTGCGAGCCAGCGGGAAAGCCTCGGGCGGGGCATTGCCAGAATCCGTGCCGGGTGAGGGTGGGGAAGGCGACAATGACCGCGGGGACTTCACACAGCCAGGCTGGGGCAGCACCGGGCTCTGGGCTCAGCAGCACACAGGGCTGGGGACAAGGGCTTGCTGCCACCCTCGGGCTGTCCCCATGCGCAGACACGGAATAAATCAGGTCACCTGCACCCACAGCGGTGTGGATGAGGCTGCAGCCTCTCTCAGCCGGTTCTCCAGACCCTCCCGGTGCTGTGACTTTGCTGTTTTGTCCCGGATTTGCCTTTGGGGCAGAGGGAAGGGGGAGCCCATGCTGCCACCTGGGAGCACAGTGCCAGCATCCCTGACTTCTCCTCGCTGTGCAGAGCTTTCTCAGGGATCTCAGGGTTTGTGGTGCCTCCCAGGAGAGGCTCCCCAGCTGGGCTGTGAGTGCAGGGATGGGTTCCTGTGCCAGGGATAACATGGCACATCCTCACAGGCTCCTGAACGCGGAGCAACAGGAATGCTCAGCCCAGAGGTCAAGCAGGAGGAAAGAAGGAAGGAAGGAAGGAAGGAAGGAAGCAGTGAGGAGTTGGCTCAGCCACAAGGAACTGGAGGTGGTCACAGCTGATCTTAAAAAAAGTCCTTTTTTACAAAAAGAGGCATTAAAAAGATTCTGCTGTTAATTAGCAAAAACTGTCTAAGGCACAACGAGGAAAGGCACTTCTTCATTTACCCTGGTCCCCTCTGCACTGGCAGCACCGTGGCACATCCTGGTGCCAGCTGGGAACAAAGGGCCCTCTGCCCATCCCTTCCACTCCATGGGGACACTCCCAGCAGCTCCAGGGCAGAAGGATCAGGCTGAAAGTATTTCTGATTGGTAAAAAACGCTCTGACCCAGGTGGGAGAACCCCAGGGTCATGGCAAGTGATCTGTGTGACAGGGAATCAATGGATCATTGCTCACTATTAATACAGGCTTTTCTAGGGAGGAGGAGGAGGAGGAGTTAATTCTTCTTCTCCAGGGACTGGTAGTAGGTGGTGAGGACTTTCCAGGCTTTGGGGGCCATGAAGCCATCGGGGGGGTTTTCCCCTTCCCGAGCCAGCTTCCTCATGCGTGTTCCTGAGATGAAGTCAAAGTCATCGTGCCTGTGTGAGACAGAGACGGGTGACATCAGCACTGCCGGCCCACGCCACCAGGACACTGTCTGGAAAACCCCCTTTGCCCAGGATTTTCTCCTGGGAAGCTGAGAAACCCCAGAAAAGAACGAAAACAATAATTATCTGATTACTTTGAAATGTGGCCTGGACATTGTTTACCAGCAGGTGAATGTTTGATTGGGTCCATGTGAATTGTTTTTAATTAATGGCCAATCACAGCCAGCTGTGTCAGACTCTGAGGAGTCAATCACCAGCTTTCATTATCATTCTTGTTAAGCCTCCTGATGTATCTTTTCTTTTTCTATAGTATAGTTTTAGTATAGCATTGATATGACTATAATATAATGTAATGTAATGTAATATTATATATTAACTAAATAATATATAATGTAATATAATATATTATATATATTATATATATTATATATATATAATATTAACTAAAAACAATTTACATGGAACTGATCAAACATTCACCTGTTGGTAAACAATGTCCAGACCACATTCCAAATGATATGAAATGATATGATATGATATGATATGATATGATATGATATGATATGATATGATATGATATGAAATGATATGATATGAGATATAATAGAATATATTATATGATATGTGATATATAGAATATAATCTACATTAAAAACAATTCACATGGAACCAATCAAACACTCACATGTTGGTAAACAATGTCCAGACCACATTCCGAATAATATGATGTAATGTAATGTAATGTAATATAATGTAATGTAACATAATATATAATATTAATTTAAAACAATTCACATAGAAACAATTAAACATTCACATGTTGGTAAACAATGTCCAGACCACATTCCAAATAATATAATGTAATATAATATAATGTAATGTAATATAATATAATGTAATGTAATGTAATGCAATGCAATGTAATGCAATGCAATGTAATGTAATGCAATGTAATGTAATGCAATGCAATGTAATATAATATAATATAATGTAATGTAATGTAATGCAATGTAATGCAATGTAATGCAATGTAATACAATGTAATACAATATAATGTAATATAACATAATATATAATAGTAATTTAAAACAATTCACATAGAAACAATTAAACATTCACATGTTGGTAAACAATGTCCAGACCACATTCCAAATATATATCATATCATATCAATCATATCATATCATATCATAATAACTCAGCCTTCTGAGCACTGGGAGTCAGATTCTCATCCCTTCCCTCCTCCTGGGGACCCCCCCAAACCCCACAGGCCCAATTTCCCCCCAGGGCTCCTCATCCCAGAGGAGCTGCAGTGCCCACAACCCTTCCCATCCTTCCTACGTGCTCTGAGCCCCCAGCCTGTGCTGCTTGTCCTCCCTGGTGGCACCCTTAGTTCCATGTGACACCTATGGCGGAACACACAGGTGCCTTTCCCAGGTTCTGCCCCGTTCCTCTCCTTGGGGACTTTTCCCCGTCCCCAAAAAGCCGCGCCCCCACGCTGTGAAGAAGCCAGGGCCGCCTTTACCTTTTGGGGTCGTAGAAGTCCATGGCTCTCTTGCTCTTGCTGTAGGCAGCCACTCGGAAGGGCAGGATCTCCACGGAGGTGAGCCCGGGGGCCATGCTCAGCACCTTGCCGCCGTGCGTGGGCTCGTACAGGTCCTGCCGCGTGTCGGGGTGCGGCATTCCCGCCGGGTCGCGCCCCACGATGTAGAAATTGGCGCCCGCCACCATCCGGGCCCGGCAGTGCCACTGCACCTGCGGGGAGGGGACACGGGGGCTGAGCCATGGGCACGGGGAGCAGGTTTTTGGGTGAAAAATGCAAATTTTATGATTGGCTTTTCGCAAATATTAAAATGGGTGTTGTATGTTGTGGAAAACGCCAATCGCTTGTTTTTGAAATTTTTAAAGTTTAAGAGTAATAAAATGGTTGTAAAAATAGTAATGTGTCGCAGACATTTCTTCATAGAAATCCTTTCTTTGGGATTTGTGCATCTTCTGGGAAGCAGAGCCCCAGAGGAAGAATGTAAACACTTGTTATCAGCTGCTGTGAAATGTAGCAAGTGTCCCTGTGATTGGCTCATCTTCCATGTTTCCAATTGGGGGCCAATCACAGAAGCAACTCAGTGACAGATTCCCTGGAGACAGAACTTTGTTATTCATTCTTTCTATTCTATTCTTGGCTTAGCAGCTCTCTGCAACTTCTCTCCTTATTCTTTTTAGTATAGTTATAATGTATTATATATTATATATCAATAAACCAAGCCTTCTGATCAAGAAACAAGATTCTCGTCCTTCTCTCACCATGGAGACCTCCTCAGGTTGCTGTAATAGTTATGCAATTAGAGAAATAATAATTTGGACAATTGAGTTTAGGACAACATGACTGAATAAGAACAAAGAGTTATGGACAGTCCAGGTACCTTTTTGTGGGCAGCATAAACCCACATCAACAGAGGATTAACCCTTAAAAGCAACAGCCTGTTGCATATTTTTACACCTCATCCATGATGCATAAATTCCATTCTAACACAGGATTCTGGTCATCATCAAGTTCTTCCAGCTAATCCTAATCCTAATCTCCAATCTTGAGCAAGGTGGGAAGAAATTTGTTTCTCCTGATAAGGGAGCAATAAGTTCTCTTTCTCTGACAGATTTAGGTGTCCTGTGGCTGCTGTGAAAAACGCCAATCACTTGTTTTTAAAATTCTAAAAGTTTAATAGTAATAAAATGGTTATTAAAAAAAGCAATATAATTAGAGTAATAATAATTTGGACTAACTGGAATAGGACAATATGAGACAATAGAAACAAAGAGTTACAGACAGTCCAGGTACCTTTTTCTGGACAAAATAAGCCCCAAAAAGGACCCACGTCAACAGAGGATTAACCCTTAAAAGCAACAGCCGGTTGCATATTCATACTCTTTATACATGATGCATAAATTCCATTCTAACACAGGATTCTGTCTGGTCATGGTCAACTTCTTCCTTATAATCCTAATCTCCAATCCTGAGTGAGGTGGGAAGTAGTTCATTTCTCCTGATAATGGAGCAATAAATTCTCTTTCTCTGAAAGATTCAGGTGTCCTGTGGCTGCTATCTCAGTGTGAGTCCTTTCTTTAGAAAAAAAGTATCCTACATAGCATAGTTTCTATTTTATCCTTTTGTTATAACCTAAAACTATATTTACCACACTACTTAAGAGAAGTAACAGCATTACTTTCTAACACAACACATATAATATTCATTTTAATATTTGCAAAAAGCCAATCATAAAATAGGCATTTTTCACATATGTGTTGTGTTAGAAAATTATGCTGTATTAATTCACACAAGTTGTGTGTAAAATATAGTTTTAGGTTATAATATAATGTTAAAATAGAAGCTATGTATGTGGGATTATTTTTTAAAGAAAGGAATGAGGTGCTTGCACCAGATAGCAGCCACAGGACATCTGAATCTTGCAGAGAAAGAGAATTTATTCCTCCATATCAGAAGAAACAAACTTCTTCCCTCCTTGCTCAGCCCTGAAGACTCAGTCAGGATTCAGAGGCAGAAGCTGACACTGCCCAGACAGAATCCTGTGTTTGAATGGAATTCATGCATCATGGATGAGGTGTATGAATATGCAACAGGCTGTTGCTTTTAAGGGTTAATCCTCTGTTAACGTGGGGCCTTTTTTGGGCTTATTTTGCCCAGAAAGAGGCACCCAGACCGTCCATAACTCTTTGTTCTTATTGTCTCATATTGTCCTAATTCAGATTGTCCAAATTTTTATTACTCTAATTGTATTACTGTTTTTATAACCATTTTATTACAATTAAATTTTAAAATTTTAAAAACAAGTGATTGGCATTTTTCACACACAGGCAGGGAGAGGGAACTGGGCTGCTGAAATAGGGGCTCCTTGAGCCAGCTATCAAAAGCTCTTGGAGATCCATTTCACACCCAAGACAGCTCAGCTACCTCAGAAGGCATGAAATCAGCAGGATGGCTTCTGTGGCCGTGTTGGAAACAAAAAAGTTTTAATAAAAGGCAAAATAACAAAACTCTTTACAGAGAAACACCGAGCCAGGTGTCAGAGGTTCTTCTCCTGGTAAAACACCTCACAAAAATGATTTTTTTCTTTGTTCTCTTCTTTTTCTAGTGAATTGCTCAGGTGGGACTTTTTGGCTCCTGTCCAATTGGCTGTTCTTAAGTTTGAGGTGAAGCCCCCCAGATCCTATGAGGTGTTTTTTCACCAAATTGAGGACAGAACCTTCTGGGTTTATTTCCTTTTTGGGGGGACAAAGGACGGTTTTGTCACTCCATCAACAAGGGGCACATTCCTATAGACTGGGTCTGTTTGAATTTTCAGCGTGCCAAGGTGGTGATGCCCAGCACACAGAGGGGGATGTTCAGCATCTGCCCCTTTCATCCCACCGATTTAGGGACACAAGGGGTTTCAAATGAACCTCCCTGCCTGCCAGAACAAGGTGAAGCCTGTTGGTGTCCTCTCTCCACAGCCAAGGAGAGGATGGAGCAGAGCTCTGTGGGGGATGCTGCAGCAGCAAACACAGACAAACCATGCAGGGAACCAGGAGTGAGGACACAGCTCCAGCCCCTTCCCGGGGCATGGACAGGCTGCCTGCCCAGCCCTGCTGAGCAGCCAAGAGCTGCCTTACCTCGGTGGGGCCGGCGTAGAGCATGGGAGAGGGGAAGATGGCCACGATGGTGGACTTGGGGTCCAGCACCTGCTCCTCCAGCACGGCGGCGTGCTGCTTCATGCGCCACTCCAGGGGGACGTCGTCATCCTTGGTCCAGCCCCCCAGGGGGTGCAGCAGCAGCACGGGGTTCTTGTAGCCCCTCTCGAGGAGCTGCCGCCGCGTGTCCTGCATCAGCAGCGCGTGCCCGTTGTGCACCGGGTTGCGCAGCTGGAAGGCGAAAACGGCGTCTGCAAGGGACAGGAGGGGGGACACCGGGGTCATTGTCACACTCTGGGCTGGCACAGGGACAGGAGAGAGCTGTGTGTGTGCCCTGGGTGCCATGGCAGAGCTGTGTGTGCCCTGTGTGCCATGGCAGAGCTGTGTGTGTGTGCCCTGTGTGCCATGACAGAGCTGTGTGTGCCATGACAGAGCTTTGTGTGCCCTGTGTGCCATGACAGAGCTGTGTGTGCCATGGCAGAGCTGTGTGTGTGCCCTGTGTGCCATGGCAGAGCTGTGTGTGTGCCCTGTGTGCCATGGCAGAGCTGTGTGTGCCATGGCAGAGCTGTGTGTGCCATGGCAGAGCTGTGTGTGCCATGACAGCCATGGCAGAGCTGTATGTGCCCTGTGTGCCATGGCAGAGCTGTGTGTGCCATGACAGAGCTGTGTGTGTGTGCCCTGTGTGCCATGAGAGAGCTGTGTCTGCCATGACAGCCATGGCAGAGCTCTGTGTGTGCCCTGTGTGCCATGGCAGAGCTGTGTGTGCCATGGCAGAGCTGTGTGTGCCCTGTGTGCCATGGCAGAGCTGTGTGTGTGTGCCCTGTGTGCCATGAGAGAGCTGTGTCTGCCATGACAGCCATGACAGAGCTGTGTGTGCCCTGTGTGCCATGGCAGAGCTGTGTGGCCATGGCAGAGCTGTGTGTGCCCGGTGTGCCATGGCAGAGCTGTGTGTGTGCCATGGCAGAGCTGTGTGTGTGCCCTGTGTGCCATGGCAGAGCTGTGTGTGCCATGACAGCCATGGCAGAGCTGTGTTTGCTTTGTCTGCACACAAACAAGACCCTGAATGTTTCACACACACACATCACCCTACCAGGGTTATTTTCCCTGCATTCCCTTCCTTTGGGGCTGATTTCAGCCCCATCAGCTCTGCTATAACGTTTGTGCACACCACTGGACACCTGCACTGATGTCTTTAGTGATCTGTCACCTCCCCAAGCTCAGTGGCACCTGCAGGAGGGCCAGTGGTCTTCCCCCAAAGTGAGGGTGGGTGTCTGACCCTTGCCATCCTGCTGGCACCACCAGCAGGAGCAGCCTGGGAGCATGGAAGGTGTCCCTGCCCATGGCAGGAGGTGCAATGGGATGAGCTTTAAGGTCCCTCCAACCCAAACCATTCTGGGATTCCATGGGACAGAGAGCTGGGAGGAGACACCTGAGCTGTGCCCCAGGTGTGAAGGCCAAGAATGTCAGTGCAGAGAGGATCTCTCGTGCCAGGGGGGATGTGAGCAGGATCCCAGCCCTCAGAGCAGCCCTCTGGGGACACAGCCCATCACAAGCACTGCCCTGACCAAGGAGCCCTGTGCCACCTGTGCCATGCCCTGAGTCCCCTTTACTGCCCACCCTCCCTAACAGACCCATTTTGGGAGCATCCAGAAGCCACCTGGAAGTGCTGAGAGCACATCATGGATCCCACCAAGGCCCTGTGGGGCAGGAAGAGCCCTGTCACTGGTGTAACCCAGGGCACTCACCAGCATTCATTTCCCTGAACTTCTGCTTGAGAGCCAGCGGGGTCAGGCGGTACTGGTCCAGCCCATCGTTCCATTTGATCCTCTCCAGGACCTCCAGGTCTCCACCAACCAGCCAGTCTCCACTCTCCATCACCATCTGGGAATTACACACACCTTCAGTGCAAAGGGGACAGCACAGTCCTCCTCCTCCCAGTCTCCTTTGAAAAGTGTGAGGCTCAACCCTGTTGTAGGATGACCTTCCCTTCTCTCAGGTGGAAAACATCATTGCAGTGACCATGTGAACAAATGTCCTGGGCAGCAAAACCTCACCAAGTGGGGCAGCAGCCACCCAGTCCCATCCCACAGCTGGGTGCTGGCCTCTCCTCTGGCAGCCAGCAGTCTACAGGAAGGCACAAGACCTTCCTCCAGCTCCCCCTTTGCTTTCCTGCTGGGAACACACAGGAGGAATGAGCCTGTTGCAAGGCACACACCTGCTGCTGATGAATTAAACCAGGCATTTTAAGGGAGGGGAAAGAACTACCACAGCTGTAGCCTTTCTAGGGAGAAAGCTGAAGTCACTGTGTGGAACCCAGAGCTCTCTCTTTCCTAGGGACAATGCTCCTTGTACTGCCACAGACTGAGGGGGAAGAGAGAAGCTGCAAAAACACACCAACCCTGCTGGCTGCCTGTAGGGAAAAGCAAAAAATTCAGTCCTGCCTGCTCAGGATGGGCTGGTGGCTAAAAATTCAGTCCTCCCTTCTTGGGATTCGGGTAGCCAAAAAAATTCAGTCCTGCCTGCTTGGGATGAGCTGGTGGCCAAAAAAATCAGTCCTGCCTTCTTGGGTTTCTGGTGACCAAAAAATTCAGTCCTGCCTGCTTGGGATGGGCTGGTTCCCAGCGAGGAGCTGGACTGGAAGCTCAGACAGGAAACCCATTGCCCTCAAAACCTTGGCAAAGTTCATTTCTCCATGCCCTGGGCAGGTTTCAGCCCCGAGGCTGTGCTTCCTGTGGCAGGGAGAGGCAGGACCCACCTGTGTTGCATTGCACTAAACAGTTATTTAGTTATTTGCACTGGGTGTTTGGTAATTGGCACTGTTCATATCACTTGTATTCTATCATCACATGGTCTTTCTCTTTCCCCTGCCTTAGCCTCAGTGTCGGTGCTCTCTTCCTGGTTTGCCCCTTCTCACTTGTATCACATTGCCCCCTTCCTCCCAGCTCAAAATCCATCTGGAAGAAGACCACTCCCTCTTTTTGCCACCTGGGGAGTCACCTGGATGACCTGGTGCTCTTCAATTTTGGAAATAAAATAGGACTGTCCCCACGTGGAGCGCCTCTTGTCCTACGTAAGATGGTGTGGGCTAGGCCAGGCACCATTTCTTACAGGTGGCACCCAAAACCTTGGCAGAGTTCACTTCTGCATGCCCTGGGCAGGTTTCAGGGCCAAGGACCCACCTGGATGTGTGGGTGCCGGGGGCAGGTGGTGCCCCAGACACGGGCACAGCGCTCCTCCTTCCTGTGGGCGAAGAACTCGGGGCGGCGCAGCACGGCCACGCGGCGGCCCTGGAAGCTGAGCGCCAGCGCCTCGCTGCCCTCCAGCCGCTGCTTGTCCTCTGCTGACAGGGGCAGCACGATGGGCACGCTCAGGTTCACCACTCCATCTGCACAGAGACACAGAGAGGGGTTCAGCACCCTGCAGCTGCTGCTGTGTGTCCTGCACTGACAGCGGCAGCACGATGGGCACGCTCAGGTTCACCACTGCATCTGCACAGAGACACAGCAGTGTGCAAGGTTCTGTGAGGGCGTGCAGAAGCCTAAAGATAGGAAATGCCAAGTCATGGTGAATGGGCTAGAAAGACCCTTTTGGAACCCCTGTTTATCTCTCTGTAACCCTATAGGTCACTTTCTGTGGGAACAGGGGGATCAGAAATGGTCCAGTGGCAAGGGTTAAAGGAAAGTTGTCGGGTTTTCTCGGCTGTTTGAGGGCCTAGAAAGGCCCAGGTGGCCTTGGGGCAGCCTGCGTATCAAAGGACGAGAAGAGGCTTCAGTTCTTCTTTCGGTCCCTTGCCACTGGACCATTTCTGATCCCCCTGTTCTACCAGAACTGGTTTAGCCCAGTTCTGGTAGAAGAGCTGTCACTGGAACCCTTCTCAGAAGATTCAATAAAGACATGGCTGTGGAACTCCAAACAGCCTTCTCCTCTCTCTCCCTGTGTCTGCCTGCCTAGGCACCTAGCAAGCTGAAGGGCTGAAATCACAATGAGCTGATAATCCCTAAAGAGCTTGCTAAGGTTGCCTGTGGCTGAGAACTGCTTGGGAACTTGAACAGCCTGTCCAGGAGAGGACTGGACTATCCAGGCCCTTCAGCCTGCTGGGGACACCCTGAACCAAGCAAAGGCCAGTGCTTGTCCTCTGCTGATAGGGGCAGCATGATGGGCACGCTCAGGTTCACCACTCATCTGCACAGAGACACAGAAAAGGGCTCAGCACCCTGCAGCCACTATGTGTCCTGGCATGGCTTTATGGTCCTGAATTGTATCCCCTGTTTAGCCCAGAAATAGGTTTTGCACCTTTAAGATTTGTTCTGACAACAAAGGGAGGAGAAAAGGAGTGTGGAGTTTGTTATCACAAACTGCACTTGCTCCCCGCATCCTGCTCCTTGACTGTGTGATTGCATTTGCTGGGAATGTCCCAGGTATCATTCATGATGAATCTGACTCCATGTTCTCAGAAGGCTAATCTATTACTTTATGATACTATATTACATTAAAGAATACTACACTAAAGAATACAGAAAAGACACTTACTGAATGCTCAAAAACTAATAATGAAAGCTTGTGACTCTTTCCAGAGCCCCGACACAGCTTTACCCCAATTGGCCAAAGAGTCAAAACAACTCACACCAGAATCCAATGGAACAAGCACCTGTGGGTAAACAATCTCCAAACACATTCCACATGTGAGCACAACACAGGAGAAGCAAATGAAACAAGAATTGTTTTCCTTTTCTCTGAGGCCTCTCAGCTTCCCAGGAGAAAATCCTGGGTGAAGGGATTTTATCAGAGAATGTGAATGCCACAACTGTGCTGTCTGCAGCACGGACAGACAGCAGGACAGAGCTCTCCTTTGCTTTTAGTTAGTTTCCAGCCAGCTGAGGCAGAAAATTTCACTGGACTGTGGTTTTTCTTTTCTTGAAATTGTTTGAACCTGCTCTGGACTGAACACCCAGAAGAGAACCAGCAGCTCCACCTGTGGCCCACCAGGCTGGGCCTGTGGCATGGCATTTCCAGCACCAGAGGGACTGATAAGGGACTGATAAAGGACTGATAAGAGACTGAGTGAGCTAAGCCACAGCCCACAGAGAGGACTTTCTGAGTTTGCCATCTCTTCAGAACAGTGAGAGGTTCTATTGTTTAATATTGATAAATTTTTGTGCTGGTGAATGTTTGCCTGCTAAATAAACAGGGGGTTTTTTGCACTTTTCTCCAAGGAAATATTTTCCTGAACCAGCTAGGGGAGGGCTGCTTGAATTTGCTTTCTAGAGGAACCCCTTTGGAGGTTTTCTCCCAACTTTGCCATAAACCAGGACACATGGACACCAGCAGCACTGTGGGAATGCTCACAACCCTTGAAGGGGAGGGTTGAACACCCTCCAGTGTGGACAAGAATTGTAAGCAGCCCTGGGAGCACAGGAAACAGAGGTTTTCATGGAAAATCAGTCATTGCAGCAGTTTCCTCTGCACTGCTAATAAATGGTGATGTTAGCAGAATATCAAAGCTCTTATCTAAGGGCCAGAGGTGTCTCCAGGATACCTGGAGCATCTCATTAGTTCCTGCACTCTCCCTTGCCCTGGTTCTTCTTGGTTAGCTCCTTGTGAAGGTGAAAAATTTATATGTGCTGGCAAAGTGCAATCCTGGATAAATTGAAAAATTTCAACGTGTTTGGAAAATGCCTTCTCCTCCAGGGGAACCACCTCTGTGGGGATGGCTCCAGGCTGGTGTTCCCTGGAGCACCCCATTCCCTGCACACCTCCTGGGCTGCCTCTCCCACCACACTCAGGTTTAATTTGTTTTTTTTTTCTTGTTTGGGTTTTTTCCTGGCTATCTCTATATTTCTACTCCTCCTTTACATCTCTGCACTGTTTAATCTGTTTTCTGTGTGAGTCTGTAAGTGCACACCTAGTTTCTAATTTCAGTGGTGCCCCTAAACAGCTTGAAATCATGTTGGTTTTAACCCAGCCCTCCCAATTTCCCAGTGTTCCACTGAGGTCCTCCTTGGATATTTGGATATTAACAATATTCCAGTGTTAATACAGGAGAATCAGTCTCTTTGATGGGTTTCCAGTCACAAACAAATCACTGATTCAATTCATTCTGATCTGACTGAAATCAGGTTGGACCCTTGAGAGTCTTAATTTGATGATTTTGGCTATGATATAGATTTTTAGTTTAATTTTTATGAAAATATTTGCATTTACTTTAAATTCATGACTGGCTATCATTCATCTGCCAGGCAGCAATTTCAATGAATAATCATAATTATATTCACATGGGATCCAATCAATATCAACTTCATACATTTAAATCATATTAATAACGATCAGTCAATGAAGCCAGCACAGGAAAAAAAAACTAAAGCTGCATTATGAAACCAACAAATGCTGCTGAAAGTGAAGATCTTCAGGCTCCATTTCCAAATGCAGGATGGAGAGGTAACAAAAGATCACTCCAGTGCAGGTAATTACAAAATTACACAACTGGGATCTTTGTGCAGACTGCTCCCTGGGACATGGGGTGTGTCAGAACTGCCTGGATCATAAATGGGCCATGGCTGTAATAATTTCATTGTAATTTCAAGGTTTTGTTGGGCTTTTTTTTGGTAAATCTCAAAAAAATTATCGTCAAAAAGAATCTCAATTGAGGTAATTTGTGCAGAGCCTGAGAACAGTTCCATACATACCAGCTCCCAAGCGCCTCTTTCCTGGGAGAACACAAACATAATTAAGATAATTAACACTCAGGGGCACATTACAGAAACCATTTCAAGACTCAAAGCACTTAAAGGCTCCTGCTGGCGTGGCCATGCTCCTACCACAGCCTCACACTGAGTGTGATCCAGCACCTCCAGTGTCACTGTCACCCCTCCTGGCAGTGGCACAGGCTGCTGGTGCATTGCTGCAGGCCCACCCTTTTCTTGGTGGCCCTACACAAAGCACACCACTCACCTGCTGGGGCACCCAGGAGGGATTTGAGCTTGAACAAGTGTCCCCAAAAACCCACAGGAGCTGCCCAGACCATCAGCCAGCCCAGGGCACGATGGCTGTGGGAAGAGCAGGCTCAAGCCTCTCCTGGGCAGTGCCACACCAGTGAGATGGAGCCCTCCACCACTTCCCAAAGCTTCTGCAGGAGCAGCTGGTGCTCTCTCTCCCACTCAGATGTCACCCTGAGCACACTGATGCTGAGTTTGGAGAGCCCTGTGGAGACAGGATCTCCAGAGGCTGCTGCCCTCTGCTACCCAGAGCTCATCCCCTGCTAAGCTGCTCTCTCCTGGCCTTTGTCCCTGCTCCTCACAAATCCTGCTCCTCTACAAACCCTGAGCACCTGCCCACAGAGCTCAGAGATGTGCTCAGGGATCTTGGCAGGTTTGGGGGGCCACCCCAAAACCAGATCTGCTCTGGGATGAGCCTGAGCACAAAGTACAGGGTTCTGGAGCAACGTGGCCATCCCAGGGCGCTCTGCGACCTTCCCAGGCACAAGAGCAGCTCAAAGAGCACAGAGGAGGCTCTGATAACAGGGACATGTGCTCCTGAGTGCTGTTTGCACACTGGGCAGGAGGTGAAAGGCTATGGTGTGTCTGGGAGCAGGGCCCCCACTCACAGACACTCCCAGAGTGCAAAGTGAGCACTCCTGAGCTTTGCCTCTGTGCCCAAATATCAGCAACAGCAGCAAATCTCTGCCCTGTGGGAACACAGGATTGTCCAGAAGGCATGCAAGGCTCAAAGGGACTTGCTCACCTTTGCAGAGATCACTGCCAGCTCTACAAACCCCAATGTGAGCCCCCCATGTGCAGGTGAAGTCCCAGCAACAGCATCCACAGCTGAGAAATGGGGTGCAAACATCTGTGCCCCAGTCCCAGCTGTGGATGGGCATCACCTGAGCCCTCTCTGCCTCTTCCAGGGATGAAGCACCTCTAGCAGGCTGCTAATGCAGAGATAAATCAGATTTACTTCAAGCTAACATAAATCAGATTTACTTCAAACACCTCTAGCAGTCTGCTAATGCAGAGATAAATCAGATTTACTCCCCTGAAGAAGCAGGGAAATGGGGTGGGGGGCAAAACCAGGCTCTGCTCCTGTTTCCAAGGAGCAGCTGCCTTCTCCTCCCACCTCCAGCTGAGCCTGGCAGCCTCCCTGCTTCCTTGGCCTTGGGTGTGCATCTCTATTTACACCCTGGTCCAGCCAAGCTCGACCAGAGCCACACAACAGCTCCTGGAAGGTTTGAGCAGCACCACGAGAGATGTCAGAGCTGTGAGCCAGGGCTGTGGCCACAGCAGGGTGACCTGGCCACCTTCAGGAGTGTGCCACAAGGCAGGACAGGAGGGCACAGGGGATCCATACCGTTGAGCAGGGTGTCAAAGTGCAGCACTTGCAGGTACTCTGCCTCCCTCATGAATCCTGTCAGAGGAGTGGCCCAGCCTTCGCTCAGCACCTGCACCCACTGCAGATCCAGCTGCAAAACAAACCCAAAGGGGTCACACTCCTGTCACACTCAGAGGTTGCTTTTCCTTCCCTTCTGCTGAAACAGCATTTTCATTTTGTTTTGCTTCAAATACAGGACGTTCATAAGGGGAGAAAGACATGGGGGATGTAGCTCAGGGCTTTTAAAGCCAGACTCACACAGTTTCACAGCACAACTTAGAATCCCAGACTGGTGTGGGTTGGAAGGGACCTTAAAGCCCATCCAGTGTCACCCCTGCCATGGACAGGGACACCTTCCACCATCCCAGGCTGCTCCAAGCCCCAAAGTCCAGCCTGGCCTTGGGCACTGCCAGGGATGCAGGGGCAGCCACAGCTGCTCTGGGCACCCTGTGCCAGGGCCTGCCAATATCCCAGCAAACCCTGCCCTCTGGCAGCTTGAACCTGTGGGGCTGTATGAACACAGCAGAGGAGACTGGCAGAAAATGGCTGAGGACCAGGATCCCACCTCAGCTCACCATAAACCACAGCCACAAAAGGTCAGGGCCATCAGGAGAACACAGGCTCCTCTGGCAACATCCCCCTGGAAGCTTCCACAGCTAAACAGTGTCAGAAGCTGTGTGTGACAATACCTTAGTGATCTCCAGTGCTGGCAGCTTCTCTGCCTCAGCCCTGACACTGCTGAGTTTATCCTCAGGCACAAAGAGCTCCAGAACATCCTTGACTGAGCCCTGGGGCACAATGTTCTGAAAGACAGAGACAGGCAGCACTTGTAACACGCTGTTTTTAAGGGGAACACCCAAAAGGCAGTGTCCCAAAGCTGGGTTCCAAGGCTGCCAGTGATGGTGACACAAAAGGGACCCACCTGTGCCTGCAGGAGCTCCACGACCTGCTGGATGCACTCAGACACCGATGTAACGTTTGTTTTCAGCACCAGCTCGGGAGCTTCGGGTTTCTCGTACTCGGAGTCAATGCCCGTGAATCCTACGGACAATTAACCCCCAAATTCAATTTGTTTAATAGAATAATCAGTGCCTTAGAGCCAAGAACACTGTACAAACAACCAGGAGGCATTCAACCATGCTGGGTACAAGTGACACTTGTGACAGTAAGATTAGGGGAACAGGATCCTTTTGTGCACTACAAAGGGCCTTTAGACTCCCATCCCTATTATGGCACTGCCAGGACAAGGCATCCAAAGCTTTGGAAAGCAAAAGGCAAAATAAGATCTCATTCCTCCATACCTTTGATCTCTCCAGCTCTTGCCTTTTTGTACAGGCCCTTCACATCTCTGCTTTCACAAATATTTAGAGGAGCATCTACAAAGATTTCAAAGAAAGGAAGTCCAGCTGCCTCGTGAATTTTTCGTGCGTTTCGACGATCCTGTTGGAAGAAAGATGGGAAAAATCTGAATTGCAGCAAAAACACCTCCCTGGATTTTGACACAAGTAAATTAATCTTTATTCAATGCACACTAGTTCTAAGAAGGTTTTCCATCTCACTTCCCTCCTTTTCTTCAAATATACTTTAAAAAAAAAATTTGTAAAAATCTACATCATCAATCTGTTTTCATCTTTTCCCATGCAAAACCTCAAGACTTTTTCGTTGGGCAAGACAGCAGAACTTTAGATTGTGAATAATTATCTGCCCTGTGTGAAAATGGTCAGACCTGATGATCTCAGAGGTCTTTTCCAGCATCAGTGATTCCTTGATTCTATGAAAAAAGGAACTGCTTGCATCACCCTGATAACAGCAGCTACGGAAGTGAAAATCGCAGTGAAATCTTCCAAAAAACCAGTGATAGGTCTAGGACAGGCTGCTGTTTCTGTGACTCTTTTCTGAGGAGTTAATAGCAAGGAGATCTTAAACTCCTCTTAGCTTTTCATCAGTGTGCAACACTGAATTTATCCAGCAAGTCTGCCGCCCTCCAAACACTGACTGCACGCAGTTGTGTCAGTGGTGTTCTACCAAGCATTTGTGCATTTACCTCTGTGCTGCTTCTGTGACTCTTTTCTACCTCTGAGGAGTTAATAGCAAGGAGATCTTAAACTCATCTTAGATTTTCATCAATGTGCAGCACTGAATTTATCCAGCGAGGCCGCTGCCCTCCAAACACCGACCGAGCGCGGTTGCGTCAGCGGCGTTCTACCAAGCATCTGTGCATTTAGGAAACCCTCTCCATAAACCATCCTCATCATCTGAGGTGAAGCTGAGGATAGAGCAGGAGGCCTGGGATCTCCACAGCCTTACCTTGGTGAAGGGGGAGATGAAGCTGGTGATGCAGACGAGCCCCGCGTCGGCGAAGAGCCGCGCCACCTCGGCGATGCGCCGGATGTTCTCCTCGCGGTCCTGGGCCGAGAAGCCCAGGTTCTTGTTCAAGCCGTGCCTCACGTTGTCACCATCCAGGGAGTAGCAGGGGATGCCATGAGCCACCAGGTACTCCTCCAGAGCAAAGCCAATGGTTGTCTTGCCAGCTCCAGAAAGGCCTGCGGGAGGCAGAAGAGTGAGGGGTCAGGTTTGAGGTCAAGAGAGTGAATACAAGTGACACCAGTGGCCAAACTCCTTCTGTCTGAAGCTCCCTACCTCATTCCTTCCTAAAGGAAGTTGGATTCATCCTTCACAGATGAAGGATGAACCTTCACCTTTTCAACCTTTATTATTGGAGGGGTGGCAATAATGCCCTGAGAAAAGCATCTACAGCCCAACCTCTGGAGGGGTCTAACCCAGCAGTGTGTCCTGCTGGGCCATGCTGGAACACAGAGGTTCCAGGAACCAGGGGAGGTTTGAAAGGATGCTGCTTCCTCCAGGTCCCTCCTCATCTTCCTCCTCCTCCCCTTGCTCCTACTGTCAAGAGCCAGCTGCTCTCCCATTCTGAACCCAAGGAGAGGCTCTTGCTGCAACCACGTGGAGTGGGACAGGCTCTGGCAACAAAGGGCCCCCATCACCTCCTTCTCCAGGTGTGTATTTCAAAGAATAACCATCAGCCAGGTAGCTCAAACCTTTCAGACACAACATTTTTGAGTAATACTCAAAAAAGGAAGGAAATTGCCTTGGGTTGAGCTTTTGGCTTCAGAAACTATATAAAAGCAGATTGGGCACTTCAGAATTGAGGAGGAGAACGGAATAGAAATGTGCTTTAATCCAGCATCTACAAACTAAGGTGACAGGAAGGCAAATCAGAATGGCTTTACAAATCCTTCCAAGCATGTCCTTCAACATCCTCCAGCAGCCAAAGAAAATGCCAATATTTAACAAGCAAAGGAACAACTGGACAACTGGCAAAAGACAGACTTGTCTAAATATTAGAAATGAGAAATGCAATTGTCCTTTCTGGCAGCCCCTAATCCCCAGACAACGAGTTTATACTTCAAGACAGACGAGAAGGGCAACAAAACAAATGTAAGGGATTGCTTCCAGTGTGACTCTGTGGCTGGGAGTGTTTATTCTCCAGACAAGGTGGCTGCCTCGTGCTGCCTCAAACCCAGCAGACCTGCATGTCCCAGTGAACTTCCCACCGCTCCTGAATGAAAACATCCGCGTGTCGCACAACCCCGGCTACGTTCCACTGCCGAACACTGGCTGGATGGGAGCCAAGGCTTCCTCAGCTACACACTTGGGAACAACAAGTGCTACCCTGAGGGCCTCTGACATGTTCAAAGGAGCCTGAGAGCAGCTGGGAAATCCATAAAAACATTCATTCTGGGCAGCAGCTGCCAGGGAGAACATCTTGCTGCGCCAGCACCGCGTGGCTGCCTTTCCCACGTGGGGATGTTTTGCAATTCGCGGCTCGCAGGGAGCGCTGACGTTTCCTGCAGATCCCAAATCCCCACCTGGCAGCCACACTCGTGGAGTTGCACAGGTGAGGCCAGGCTTGCATTTCACAGCCTGACAGAAATACCTGTGAGCCAGACTGTGCAGCCTCGGAATCCTCCCCTGGTGCCGACCACTTGTCCTCTCTTACTCCTGCTGACATGGTGGGCTTGGTAAACCACGTTGGTGGATCCCTGAGAAAACAGAGCACAACAAAGCACTTCTGTTACCTTGGCTGCTCTCAGGGTGAAAGGAAATCTCTGCTGGGACAAACAGATGGGAGAGAAATGCAAATCCATTAATGAGGTAGCATGGGGTGGTGGTTCACATGGCGGTGCTTTGGTGTGAGTTGGATTTCTGCCTCAGCAGCACAGACTCGTGTTTTGGAGGCTCTCTGCCTCTGCCCAGGGTGTTTCTGGTGGTGATGCCTTTGTGCCAGCAGGGAGAAGGTGACTCTGCCAGGTGACTGATCCCCCTGCAGGCAGGCAGGACACAGAGCCTGGGCAGAGACACCCTCCCTGCCTTCTCGACAGTTTCAAACACAGCCTCAGCTATTATTTTAATCAGGCTTGCAAAACAAGGTGCTAATTTACTGGCTGTGTAACACAAGAACTGCAGCAGGAGCAGCCCTGAGCTGGGCACACATGGGATGGATGGGAGGCAGAGGAAACAACCCTTGATGTGTCCATGTGTATTCCCAAGCAAACAAGGCACCAGCACTGAGCCAGAGGCCTGAATTTTGGTGCTTCCTAACCTTGCTGACCACAGAGTGTCTGCAGGGCTGCAGGTGAAACAGCCTGGCTCCAGCAGCTGCACAAGGAACGTTGCACATGAAATATCCACAAGACCTTGCTCATTGTGAGGATGGTGTTCCCAACTCACAAGGGAAAGAACAAGGAGGAAACGAGGATATAAATATATCCTGGATACAGAGGAGAGGAGAGGAGAGGAGAGGAGAGGAGAGGAGAGGAGAGGAGAGGAGAGGAGAGGAGAGGAGAGGAGGGGAGAGGAGAGGAGAGGAGAGGAGAGGAGAGGAGAGGAGAGGAGAGGAGAGGAGAGGAGAGGAGAGGAGAGGAGAGGAGAGGAGAGGAGAGGAGAGGAGAGGAGAGGAGAGGAGAGGAGAGGAGAGGAGAGGAGAGGAGAGGAGAGGAGAGGAGAGGAGAGGAGAGGAGAGGAGAGGAGAGGAGAGGAGAGAGAAGAGAGGAGAGGAGAGGAGAAGAGAAGAGGCAACATGGAGACCTCACAGAACTTTCCAGTATCTGAGGGTGCCTATGGGGAAGCTGGAAGGGGACTGTTCATCAGAATGACAGGACAAGGGGAATGGGGTCAGACTGAAATTCAGGTTAGGTATACAGAAGAAATCCTTGCCTGTGAGGTTGGGGAGTGGTGCCCAGAGCAGCTGTGGCTGCCCCTGGATCCCTGGAAGTGCCCAAGGCCAGGCTGGACAGGGCTTGGAGCAGCCTGGGATGGTGGAAGGTGTCCCTGCCCATGGCAGGGGTTGGAACTGGATGGTTTTAAAGTCCCTTCCAACACAAACCAGTCTGTGCTTCTATAAAAAACCCCAAAACATCTCTAGACCTGCCCCAGAAAAGGTGAGTGAATGCTCCACATCCTCTGACTCAGAGAATAAAATAGCTCAAGACTTGGTTTCTGTGGTTTGTTCTGTTTTGTTGCTTTTTGTGGGCTTTTTTCGTGGGGGGTTGTCAAAAGTTTGACCATTCTGAGCTCTCAAAGCACCATGGATGAATTTTCTCCCATCCCCAGGAGTTCAGGCTGTCCCACAGGAGATGAGCCATGATAATGCCTGTACCTCAGGAAGATGCAGGATCTGGCACATTCCTACATGGCTGATGTAAGGAGATTGTTCTAAGTACAGGGTGCTGTGCCATAAACCTGCCCTGGGTGAGCATCTCAGAGCTGTTATTTTGCACACTGGCACCTTTGGGAGCTTGGCAAAGCAGCACTGAGGGCAATTCTGCAATTCAGCAGCACTGGCACACCTCTCCCACCTGCTGGGAGCCCCAGATGGTACCAAATCCCTCAGGTTTTTGTGCTCTCTTCATAAACTTCCCAGGAAACTCTTCCCAACCCCGAGCAACTGGATGGGTGGGCTGGGAGCTTGATTAGCTGGGAATGACCAGGTTTCATCATCCACCAGCTAGGAATGGTTTGGGAAGCCAGAGCTGTGGTGGAAAGGAGTGAAGGCACCAGGAAAACTGAGCATTAATGGCCTGACAGCAAATCCTGGAGAGGTTTTGCCTAGGAAAAGCATTTCCTGCAAGATGGTTGGGAGGCAGAGAGAAGCAGTGGAGGGGTTGAATCAGATGCAGGGCTGTCCTGCTGATTTGATTCTTGGGGTTTTAACCCTGTCACTGCAAATCAAACATATTTAAGTAGATAATCCAGTCATCACCAGAACATCAACACCTGGATGTTGGGCCTTAAAGCAGGGACAATTTAGGACACTAAGCATGTCATGGAATAGTCTGGGTCAAGGAAATGAGGTCTGGGAGAGAAACTTCTGATTTATAATTCAGCCCCAAACAAGGCAATAAATGTCCCAGCAGCAGCATCTCCAAAGAAGGGCTGTGCATGCCCTGCCAGACAGATGGTTAAAGATGACACTGCCACACTCTCCCCATTCCTTGGAAATCTGCTCTTTGGCCCTGTCTGGGTGAGCTCAGTGCTCAGCCCACCCTGCCTTAGCTCATCCAGGAAATGAGAAAAAAACAAACACATCGCTCCAGACCTTGGGCTGAGGCTGCAGCAGACCAAAAACCCAAACCCTGTTTTTGGTCTCCTCTCCTACTGAACCTTTCCATGAGGTTGGCAAACAGGGAGACACCAAGATCTTTAGGATCAGCCTTGACTGAGCTGCCTGTCAAGGGTTGTTGGGATCTTTAGCTTGCCACAGTAATCCCAAGGAAAGTTGGGAAGTCTCTTTTCCCAGCCCAGCAGTTGCAGAAGGAGTCAGGGCTCTTCATTTCTCAGTCTCAAGGTTGTTTATTGTTCCTTATCTATAAATTTCTTTCTCCTGTCCTGCTGAGGTCTGTCCAGCAGGACAGTCCAGGCACTCTGCCTGTCCCTGGGGTGGTGTTATGTCTTTATACTAAAAACTACCTGTACAATATTTTCAATTACTTCCCAATACCCATCACCTATGTTAGACAGTGAGCTTCTACTCCAAACCAATCCAAAAGTGCCAACAACACAGCAGAAGATGGAGGGAAGAAGAAGAAGGGCTGGACACACCCAGATCCCTCCATCTTGCCCCCATGGATCCTCATTCTAAAAACCCCAAAATCTACTTTTTCACCCTGTGATAAATTCACTATCATTCTACTCAATTTGTCGTGGCTTTCAGATCTTCATCTAAGGTTGGTAACTTGCACCACACAGGCATTTTTGGGCTCTTGGCTGCTCAGGACAGCCAGAGGGATGTCCTGGGTCCTGTCAAGAGTCTCTAGGCTTAGTTTCCAAAGGGAAGAAGCTTTTTGCCCTGCTGTGTGGAAGCAGGCTGCAGCCAGGGGCAGGAGGATTTCCTGAGATGTGGCCTCTGAGAGAGGAGAGTCTTGCTGGAGATCAGGAACCACCAGAGTCCTGTGCTCTGAGAGCCACCACTGCTCAATTCATGGCACCCCAAGGAGTGACCTCAGCTCCTCCTGAGCTAATTGGCCCTGGAAAGGAGGAGCTGTGCTTGCCCACATCAATTATGTGTGACTGCTCAAGGAGATCTTATCAGGGAGCATCTTCTCCTCTCATCTCACAGGTGAAAGCACAGAGGTCTGTGGGGCCTCTCCCAGACCTCACTGATGCTTGTTGGGAGCAGAACCACTGTGCATTTAATAGAAAATGCAGCAGACAAGAAAGACATTTATAATCACAGACTTATGGAGGTGCTAAGGCTGGGAAAGACCTTTAAGATCATCAAGTCCAACAGCACCAGCACTGTGTTCACCACTAAGCCATGTCCTCAAGGGCCACATCCACATGTTTCTGGTGATTTCACCGCTTCCCTGAGCAGCCCATTCCAATGCTCTACAACCATTTCCACGAAAAAAGTTTCCTAATATCCAATCTGAGCCTCCCCTGGCCCAACTTGGGGCTGTTTTCTCTCATCCTGTCCCTGTTCTCTGGGAGCACAGCCTGAGCCCTGCAGGCTCTTCCCCATCCTGGCAGGAGTTGTGCAGAGCCACAAGGGCCCCCTGAGCCTCCTTTGCTCCAGGCTCAGCCCCTTCCCAGCCCCCTCAGCCCCTCCTGGGGCTCCAGCCCCTTCCCCAGCTCCCTGAGCTTCTCCTCATCAGAACCCCTCCCCAGCTCTGCTGCCCTTTTGGGTTTAGGGTTGTCCCAACAAATTGCATGAATATTTTACCATCTTTTACCATCTCCCAGTAGGATTTCAAGTATAAACTCTGCTCCTTAGGGCAGCACCTCCTCGTGCCTCCACATCCCCAGTTCTTCAACCAGCACCTCCATGGCTGCATCACGAGTGGGAGCAAGGCAAGAACCAGCTGCAAGTGCCACGTTCCAGAGCTGAGCAGGACATTTGAGAGATGCCCTGAGTGCACACAACACCTGAGTGTACCCAGCCACCCAGAGCAGGCAGAGCTCTGTGATGCTGCACAAGGAGATGAGGCACCAGAAAGCCATGGTGGCCCATCAGATCCAAGCCCAGTTCCTCATGGTGCCCTCATTTCACCCCTGCCTGCTGCAGCTGGCACAGACACGGCTCTGGAAGCTGGCCAGGAGCTGCACTCATGGCAGGCTGCAGCAGCATCCTGCTCTGGAGAGGGATTTCATTTCTCACTCCCGAAACCACGCTGAGGCTGAGCAGCCCCGTGCTCACTCAGCACCAGCATCCAGCTGGCAGCACTCAGAGCCCCAGGGAAACCCTGACCCAGCAGCCAGGGCAGGGTCAGGACTGCCCCAGCTGCCTTTTTATTTACAGGGCAAGCTCACAGCACCAGGAATATGATTCATTTTTTTCCAGTCAAGCGTTTCACACACACCCTATTTTGGGACAGCAGCCTGGACACGTCTGCAGGAAGGAAAAATTAGAGCTAAATAAAAATAGAGGCTTTTGAAATGTTTGCAGCTGATCCTGTCTGCAAATGGGCTTTTAAAATGATGGAATGATCAAGCAAGCCTTCACTTTGACAGGCAAGCAGTGGGATCAAGCAGTGGAGGGATTATTGGGTGTCCTGTGCAGGGTCAGGAATTGGGCTTGATGATCCTTGTGGGTCCCTTCCAGCCCAGGAGGTTCTGTGATTCTGAGGTCAAACACTTCCCTAAGCCTCAGGAGAGTGAGCTACTCTGTCATTAAAAAAACCCTCCCAACTCCTGCCAGCATACTGAAAAAAAAAATTTAAAATATTTGTTCCTACCAGTTACATTTGATATATAAAAAATTACATGTATCAAATTTTTCCTTTAAAAATGATTTTCTTTTACCAGGGCTGCTGTGGCAAAAGGGTGATACTGTATCCATGAGCAACCAGAGGGGAAAACCTCCTGTAAAAGAGGCATTTGCTGAAGAAGAGCAAAACTGCTACTCCAAAGAAAAGGAGGAAGAGAGGGAAAATGGGGGGTTTTGTGTGTGGAAGCAGAGATTTGATTACAATCACACTGAAGAACAATGAGAAACCTTGGCATGTCTCACACTCCAGCTCAGCTCCTGTAACCCAAACCCTGTGGGCTTTCCCCAGATATTCACTTACTGCCCTGAGGCAGCAAATGCTGCAAACCCAGCCCCATTCCTTCCCCAGGGAAAGCCCCAGCAGGGAGGAGTTACCCTGGGAATTTTGCCTGTTTTAGCCCAGGATGCAGCCCCAGAGGGGGAAGTGGGACCTTGCAAGCATCTTTTGTACTGCTCACCATCACCTTCCTGCTCCCATGCTGCTGTGCCACCAGCTTCCTGCTCTCATGTTGGTGTCCCCACTGTGCCATCACCTTCCTGCTGTCCCTGCTGTGCCACCACCTTCCTGGTGTCTCCATTGTGCCACCACCTTCCTGCTCCCATACTGGTGTCCCCTGCTGTGCCATTACCTGGTGTATTCACTGTGCCACTACTTTCCTGCTCCCATGCTGGTGTCCCTACTGTGCCACCACCTCCCTGGTGTCTCCATTGTGCCACCACCTTCCTGCTCCCACGTCGGTGACCACGTTGTGCCACCACCTTCCCGTTCTCATGCGAGTGTCCCCACTGTGCCACCACCTTCGTGCTCCCATGCTGCTGTCCCCACTGTGCCACCATTTTCCTGCTCCCGTGCTGGTGTCCCTGCTGTGCCACCACCTTCCCGGTATCCCCACTGTGTCACCACCTTTGTGCTCCCATACTGGTGTCCCCACTGTGCCACCACCTCCCTGCTCCCCTCTGCTGTCCCCCTGTCCCCTGCCCAGGGCTGAGTCTCCTTTCCCAGCACCTGGAGGTGACAAGGACTGTGTTTTCTCTCAGGCTGAGCTGGGCAGTGACAGTGCCATGTCCCCCCCACCACCCCAGTTCCAGTTCCAGCCACATGCTGGGCTGGGATCCCTTTGTGCAGCCTGGATAAAGTGCTCTGAATAAAGGCCAGCAGCTCAGGCTCTCCTTGGCACTCTGTGCCTGTTCCTTTGGCATCACCCCCAGGGCCCTGCCAGGAACACAGCACACAAAACCTTAAGGAGAGCAGCAGAGCCATCCCAGTGCCCCAAAACAAGCAGCCTTTCAGCCTGGAGCCAGACAGCTGCAGATGCCAAACCTCACCAACACAAGATTTTCAAGCTGCTGTTAAGCTGAAGCCGTGTTTTCTTAAGCCACAAGAATTTCTGAGCTCTTAGCAAGACCTTATTTGCTGATGGCAGCTCAAATATTTTTTCTCTTGGCATAAATTCACACAGCTTGGGTTGTCACAATCAAAAAAAGAGAAGAAAGTCAACAAAATCAGGCTCATGTTCCAGTAACTCCCCAAATCAGATGCTGATTTCCACACTGTGAGGCCAGATCAGCAGCTGGGGACTGAAATCTGTTTCCTTATCTTGGAATGAAGTGATGTCACTGCTGTCATTTCCTCGATGCAGAAAAGCCACTGACTCACCCTGTGCTCCTGCATTTTTTGGGATAAACTTGGAAGGCCAGGACAGATGTTATAAAAACAAATCTGCCCGTTTTCATTCCTGAAATCTCAAGGGACAGCTGCAGGGACAGCAAATATTTAACAAACAAAGCATTTTGTCACAAAGAACAATTTAAACATGAAACCCCTCCATGGTGGCCCAAAGTTGAATATTCAGAGCAGTTCTGGTAAATGATCTCCCCCAGCTGAACCCACCTGAGCAGTTGGGTCCCTGCTCCTTGTGCAAACAATGGGTTTGACATTGCAGAAGAACTTGCCTTGGTTTGATGCCTGCCAGGAAAACACCCAGAACACAGGACCCTGCTTCTCTGCCTTCTCCTGGAGAGAAAGATCTGGCTACAGAAATGGGAAACTGAGATCAGTCCCTCAGAGTGCAGGAACAAGAGGAAAAGAGGGCAAAGGTACAGATTCTGACTACACATTAACTTCAGAAGGTGAAGAAGAAGGATCAGCCTCTGCCCTGAAAACTCCATCTTGTTTATATATATTACTGTATTCTAAAACTTTAAACTATTAACTCTTCCACCATGTGACATTACACACTTCTATTCAAATTACACACTCACAATCCCAGTTCCATCATTCCAGTCTGGAATTCCATTCCAGGCCTTGGCAGGGCTGCCCAGGGAGCTTTGCAGTGCCCAGCCCTGCAGGTGTCCCAGGAAGGGCTGGAGGTGGCACTCAGTGCTCTGGGCTGGGCACAAGGTGGGCACTGGGCACAGCTGGGACTCCAGGGGCTGGCAGGGATTCTCCAGCCTCAGTATTTCTGTGATTCTGTAACAGAACTCATTCTGCTGTGAGGCTTCTCCTCTGCAGGACCTGAAGGAAGGGCAAAGCTGGGCTCCAGCCCAGGCTGGTGGGCTCAGCGTGTGCCTCTCCCTGCCTCAGGCTGGATGTCCAGCCTTGAACCCGCTCTCTGTGCCACATGTGCCTGACTTTGTGGGGTCAATGGTCACCTGCAGGCCACAGGACACCTCTGTCCACCTCAGCACCTTTTTTAGGGTTTTCAAAGTGCAAAAGCAGCAGCAGGGGGGAGCTCAGGGGAGCTCAGCCAGAAGCACCACACAGGACAGAGTTAAATGGGAGAACTTTGCCTGACAGGCCAAAAGTTCACAGGCTGGAAAAAACCATGATGATGAATTCATGGAAGGAAAGTTCATCAGGGACTGCCAGGAGGAAAGGCACAGCCTCTGATATCTCAGGCTGTAAATCAGTGGAGAGGGGGACAATGCACTGCTGTCCCAGCCATAAACTCATTGCTGGCTGCCACTGGGAACGACAGACAAGGCCAGACCTTCCCCTCACTCAGCACCTCTCAGTCCCCCCAGAATTCCTGGGGGATGGAGCCAGGGCTGTTTTCACTGCTGCACCACTCAATGTGCTGCTCTACAAAACCAGCTGCAGGAGACCAGTGCAAGTTGAGGATGAGGAGGATGAAGTTTTCCTGCTCCCTGTGCATCTGAGCCCTACAAGCTGCAAGATGGGTTTTCAATGTGTGAGTGCACGCAGGGTCACCTGGACCCTGCCCTAAATCAGCACCAGGGATGTTGGAACCCTCCTGGATGAGTGGCTGCTCAGCATTTCCCCACCCCTCCCTAAAGCAGGTGGAGGCACAGCCCTTGGTCATTCCACGCTGCCCAAAGGCTGCTCCAAGGACACTTCCACATTTTCCTTGGAGATTGTTGTTATTGGTCCCTCACAAATTCATGCAAACTCCCAGCATCTCTCAGGGAGTGGCATCACCCCCACTTTTACAACCACAGAAGGGCAGTGGGGAACGAAACCAGCAGCAGATGAAGACTTCAGCTCCCACAATATTTAAGACATAAAAATGACAGGATTGAAGAGCAGCTCCTCTGGACTTCAGGCTGCTCCACATCCCTTACATCCATCCCCAGGGCGTCAGAGCAGCTTTGCAGGGATGCAATGAGCATTCCCAGATTTGCAATGAGCATTCCCAGGGTTGCAATGAGCATTCCCAGATTTGCAATGAGCATTCCCAGAGATGCAATGAGCATTCCCAGATTTGCAATGAGCATTCCCAGAGGTGCAATGAGCATTCCCAGAGGTGCAATGAGCATTCCCAGGGAGGCAATGAGCATTCCCAGATGCAATGAGCATTCCCAGGTTTGCAATGAGCATTCCCAGATTTGCAATGAGCATTCCCAGGTTGGCAATGAGCATTCCCAGAGATGCAATGAGCATTCCCAGATTTGCAATGAGCATTCCCAGATGTGCAAGGAGCATTCCCAGATTTGCAAGGAGCATTCCCAGATTTGCAATGAGCATTCCCAGATTGCAATGAGCATTCCCAGGATGCAATGAGCATTCCCAGGGTGCAATGAGCATTCCCAGATGTGCAATGAGCATTCCCAAGGTTGCAATGAGCATTCCCAAGGTTGCAATGAGCATTCCCAGGTTGCAATGAGCATTCCCAGGGATGCAATGAGCATTCCCAGAGGTGCAATGAGCATTCCCAGATTTGCAATGAGCATTCCCAGGGATGCAATGAGCATTCCCAGGTTGGCAATGAGCATTCCCAGATTTGCAATGAGCATTCCCAGGTTGGCAATGAGCATTCCCAGATTGGCAATGAGCATTCCCAGGGATGCAATGAGCATTCCCAGGTGCAATGAGCATTCCCAGATTGCAATGAGCTTTCCCCAGATGCAATGAGCATTCCCAGGATGCAATGAGCATTCCCAGATTGCAATGAGCATTCCCAGATTGCAATGAGCATTCCCAGATTGCAATGAGCTGTCCCAGGGGGGTGCTCATTCCCAGAGTCCAATGCAGCCTATCCCAGATTCCCTAAATGAGCATTCCATTCCGCCCTTCCCAATTGAGCAATGACATTCCCACAATGGCTAGGAGCATGCCCAAAAATGAGCATTCCCACTTTTTGCATATCAATAAGCTTCAGTGATATGGAATCATTTCCCCAGGGGCAACAGAGATGCAATGAGCATTCCCAGGTTGGCAATGAGCATTCCCAGAGTTGCAATGAGCATTCCCAGATTTGCAATGAGCATTCCCAGGGTTGAGTGAGCTGCCTCATCCATAGCTGGGGGTGCTCATTGTGCCCAGCTCAGCCCCCCATTGCAGCCCTATAAAAAACCTCTCCTCTAAAATGACTTTTTCCCCATCTTCCCACACTGACTGGCAACACAGCCTAATGATCTTCCCATCAGAAGGGCTGGGCAGGCCTCAAAAATGAGCTCCCACCACAATGGGAAGCTAAAATACAGTTTGATATGGAAGAAAACATTTTGTCCTGCCAGAGAGGCCACAAAGACTTCCAGGTCAGAAAGTCTTGGAAATGTAGGTGCAGATGGTTGTTTTCCAGCAATGCACACAAAAAGCTCATCTCAACACGGCACAAAGTGCTGCAGCTCACAGAAAATCAAATCAAACCTGTGTAAAACCACTCCTCCCTCAAGCTCTGCTCTCCTAACACGTTTTGGCGCCCACTCAGCAGACAAAGCTTTTGACACATGGAGCTGTAACCGAGCCAAGCTGCGAGCGAAGGAGCAAAGACCACTCAGGGAGGGACAGGAGGCAGCGCCAGCAAGGAATTACCCGCCCCAAGGCAAACCCCAGGCTCCCAGCATCCCCTGGCATGACGCACGGGCAGGGCTTTTTTGCATCCCTCCTTTTGTTAATGATACACTCAGGGTAAATTCTCACTTGGAAATGATTAAGCTGTGAGCCCATTAAGGAGCTATTTCTCACTG
Source organism: Zonotrichia leucophrys gambelii (assembly GCF_028769735.1). Classification (NCBI taxonomy): domain Eukaryota; kingdom Metazoa; phylum Chordata; class Aves; order Passeriformes; family Passerellidae; genus Zonotrichia; species Zonotrichia leucophrys. Next base: position 31,834,919 of record NC_088176.1, on the reverse strand, counting down.
CCTTCAGCTGTGCCACCCCACTCGTGATAACAGCAAATTCACAAATGGCAACCTGAATTACACAGCCTTTTTCTTAATGGATTTTTGAGGAGCAAAGTGTGACCAAAGTACAGGTTCAAGCATTCACACAGGCCCTGCGTGCCCCTTATCTTTTGGGGGCACATACAGCTGTGAGTTTATCTAAAACACCTGCTTTCAGATAGGCTTTTCATTTCTAAAGGCACCCTCCAGGATCAACATCAGCCCAGTTAAAACAATAATAACTAAAAACAAAAAAAAAGCAAATATGCCAGAATTTGTCTTGAAAACCTTCCAGAAAAACAGAACTCCCTGGCCTAAATCTGAGCTGCAGCTGCAGTGCACATGTGTGGGCAGTGTGGGGTGGCAGCACCACTCCAACCACCGCCAGCAGAGGTGCTCTGACCACACCAAGGTGGTTCTTTCATTCCCCAAGCCCTGGAGGGACCAGCATGGAAAGGAGAAGGCATCCATATTAAAAAACCTGCAACTTTTCCTGGCTTTTCTTCCCTGAAATCCCCCAAACTGAAGCTGTCTGCTCTTACAGAGCTGAGTGTGGTTATTAACCACTGCTCTGGCACACTGGCAGCCCAAGTGAATGAAACAGCAAGAGACTGGAAAGGGAACTTGCTAATAGCGAAGAAAAGGAGAGAAAGTTATAATTAACAAAGCAGCAGAAGTTAATCACCTCACCTTTCCATGGTCTCTGAAGAAAAGAGATATAAAGCAAACAAAGTAATAGAAAATCAAGCAAGAAATCTCAAGCATGGGAAACAATCACCTTTGGATGTCACGGTGCAATGAGCTGGGCACTGTGCTCCACAGGATAAATCATGCTGTAAGAACAAGCAGCCTGTGGCTCGCTGGATAAAACATGAGCTGGAGAAAACTCACTTTGTGGAGTGGCTCAGTGCAGAGCAAGCCAGGCCAATTCCCTGAAATCATGGCTTTGCTGCCCTGTCCCCCAGGCAGTGTCACTGCAATGAGCTACTCGGGACTGCTTTGAAAATAAACAGCTTTCAAGTTGTTTTGCTCTTCACTTTCAAGGCAACAGTTAAGAGTAAGTGTGAGAGTGATGAACGCAGGGTTTGGGTGTTTTAATAAGCTTTTTCTTTCATGTTGCTTGGCAATTAAATCGATGGAGATGTACATGTGTTCCTGCTCTGCCTGGGGTATCACTCAGTCCATCTGAACTCTGCCCTGCAGCTCTGTTTTTTCCAACATGAGAGTAGTTTTTAGGCAAAGAAGCTAAACCTCTTTCCTCAGGGTTGATTTGATCTTGTGGGTTTGTTGCTGCTCTTTAAATAAATTTAAATAAGCCCACATCATTTGCACATAAGCCGTGCACAAACACAAGTGTGCCAGCAGAAGTTCCTGTGGGGATGTGGAAGCACATCCCACTGCCAGCCAGGGATGCCATGTCACAGACATCTTCTCATAAAAATCCTTTCTTCAGGATTTTCCCTTCTGGGAAGCTGAAGCCCCAGAAAAAGAATGTAAACCATAGTTATCTGCTGCTGTAGGATGTAACAAGTAGATCTGTGATTGGTCTCCTGTGGATGTTTGGATTTACTGAGTACTCACAGCAGAGCTGGGTCTCACCCTCTGCTGAGACACAGCCCTTTGTTATTCATTCCTTTTTCTATTCTTAGCTTAGCTAGCCTTCTGAGAACTTTCTATTCTTGTAGCATAGTTATAATGTAGTATATATATCATAAAATAATAAATCAAGCCTTCTGAACATGAGGTCAACATTCTCGCCTCTCTCTTCAAGCCCTGTGACAATGCCACACCAGCCACACTCCTGGAGATGCTGCTGCAGGTGACAAAGCTGGAACACTTTTGGAAAAGGCACTTTCAGTAGTAGGGCTCTCATTCTCCCCAAGCAAAGCAAAGAGAAGCTTCACTGGGGGCTGGACTTGCAATGCCTCCATGCCCTGCGATGCGCTGAGCTGCACTCCCCACGCAGCCCTGGGGACACGAAGGCACGCAGGGCAGGGCTGTGCCTCTGGGCTCTGTGCGAGCTTCCCTGGAGCACAGTGCCCCATCTGTGTCCTGCTGGGCGTCAGGAAAGCGCCGCAGGCTCGGCGGGCACGGGCAGCGAGCTGCGGAAATAGCGCGGTGCGGGAGCAGGAGCTGAGCCCTGAAAGCCGCGCTGTGCAAGAGCCCAACAATGAACAAGGGCAGCCCCACCTCCCTCACCGCACTCCCTGCTCCTCAGAGAGAGCAGGGTTTGCCACCGAGGCACACAGGAGGGACATTGAGCCTCGAAGGTCATCGCTGCCCAAAAAGCATCCAATAAATGCTTTTCTGTCAGGGAGGGCTGGGACAGCAGGGAACTGCCTGGCACGTAGAGGACTTCGTGCCTCTTGCAGCGTGGAGAGCAGAAATGAAGGGAGCACAAAGTGTTTCCACATTAACCAGCCAAAGAGAGATTCCTGCTCACCAAGACTCTGGTCCTCACACAAGGCAGAATTGAGGTGCTGTGCTCATTTTTAAGGACACCACATGCAGAAGCAAAAAAAAAAAAAAAGTTTTCTTCTTTACACCTTACCATAATAACAACTAATAAATAGGTGTGCAATTAAAGCATCCTCACATCAGATTCAAACTCCAGAGAGCATTATTCAGGCTGAATTTAGGGTTTAAAACCTGGGCTTCTAGTTATTCAATTTGTCAAATAACACCGTGGTCCAGCTCACTGCCACTGCTGTGCCTTTCCAAAACTGACAGCTGAAAGCATCACCTGCAAAACCCAGCTCTGACATCCCCTCAGTGAACAAAGCTGGTAACATCCAGCCTCACAAAACCCGGTCTGTGGGACAGAGAAACTGTGATAAAAAATGAGGTTTTAGCAGCAACAAGGATTTTTAGGGGTAATAAGGATTTGTGTTACTGGGAGAATGAAGAATGAGGAATAAGAAGGGGCAGAAGAAGGATGATCCTACTGCTGTATCAATAGGGATCTCAACAGGACAAATTATTGTCCTGTAGAGATCCCTATTAAAATGAACCCCTGGCTGTTGCAGCTACAAAAAGTATATGTGGGCACAAAAAAAGGTAAAGCACCCTGAACAAAGTGAAATTCCTTATCCAGGCCTTTGATACCAACTGGAGATGGCTGAAATCAAGAAGCTGCTGAGGTTGCAGTTTGGAGAGAGAACTTCCTTTACACTCTGTGCAACCACATCTCCCTGGCAAGGCACGGGAAGATCACTAATGGGACATCACCGTTTCACCATCGCTCCCCAAACCTCCTGTAATTAGCCAAATCACGCCTTTTCTCACCCCTTGGATACCTGGCAGATAAGCACACCAAAATCCACCTACAGCTGTCAAGCTGATAGCATCTGTTTTGACAGCCACGGCACAAAGGTCAGCCACAAACTTGCTTATAAAGGTCATTTTTCCAGCCCAGGGTGGAGGCAAAGGAGAGGGATTATTCTGGAAGTTCAGCAATACCTCTCTCCTGTCACAGCAGTGAACAGAACTCCCATACACAGCTCGCACCTCCCCTGCCTGAAATAATCCCTAAACCACAGGTTTTTGCGTTTCCAAGAACACCCTGCTGCACAGGCTCGCTTTGTTCCGTGTGGGTTTGGGTGCATTCCTCCCCGGACAGATTGCCACTGTGTCCAAAATGCATCAAATCCATCGGAAAAGTTTATGGCAAAGTTAAGGAAAAAAAAGCGAATCAACCAGCAGAAAGCAGCCCTAAGGACTTACGTCAAGATTTCTTCTGGTTCTGATTTAAAACCTGGAAAACGCACACACAGCCAGAGGGACCCAGCCCCGAGGAGCAGGGGAGGGCAGCTGGCAAGCGGAACGCGATGTCTGCCTGCCGTGGCTGTGATTTGCAATTCGAATTTCTCACTGAGCTGCGATTCCTTTAGCTTTGCCGCGATGCTGAGAGCCTGACGGCGGCGGTGAGCGAGCGCCTCGCCTGGCACCGGGACAGGGGACACCCAAAAAGCCACGAGCGGGGCAGGACCGGAGCTCCGGCCGTGCCTGGAGGGACCCGCGGGGCAGGTGCGGGATGCGGAGGATGCTCGGGCAGCCCAGCCATCCATGCCGAGTGATGGATGGGCTGGCGAGCTCCCGAGCGGTGCCGGAACTCCCGCTGCCCGCGGATCCCAGCGCAGGACAGGGAGAGGGACCCGCGGGAACAGCCCAGCCCCGCTCCCGGCGCGTCCCTACCGTGTGCTCGCGGCTCGCCATGGTGCTGCTGCTGCTGCGGCTGCTGCGGTGGGCCCGGCGGGGGAAGCCCTATAAGGGCTGCGGGACACGTAGCGCGGCCCTGGGCCGGCCCCTCTCGCCCTGTGCCCGCCCCCGCCACCGCCTCCTCCGGCCCGGCCCCCGCGGGAACCGGGCAGGGCGCTCCGGCCCTCAGCCCCCGTGAGGGGCGGGCAGGGAGCTCCGGGCAGGGAGCTCCGGCCCTCACCCAGTTTAGGGGCGGGCAGGGAGCTGCGGCTCTCATCCCCGTGAGGAGCGGGCAGGGAGCTCCGGGCAGGGAGCTCCGGCCCGGCCCCCGCGGTAACCGGGCAGGGAGCTCCGGCCCTCATTCCCTGCGGGAACCGGGGCAAGGAGCTCCGGCTCTCATCCCCGGAGGAGCGGGCAGGGAGCTCCGGCCCTCAGCCTCCGTGAGGAGCAGGCAGGGAGCTCCGGCTCTCACCTCCCGTGAGAGGCGGGCAGGGAGCTCCGGATCTCATCCCCCGTGAGGGACGGGCAGGGAGCTCCGGGCAGGAAGCTCCAGCCTGCTTCCCGCGGTAACCGGGCAGGGAGCTCCGGCTCTCAGCCCCCGTGAGGAGCGGGCAGGGAGCTCCGGCACCGTGCCTGGGAAAAGGGACCTGAAATGAGGAGCCTGGGGCTCTGCTGCCACGGCCAGGGAGGGGAGAGGGAGGAGGAACGGCAGCCCACACAACGCTAATGAGGGAAAAGCAGCTCCTGAGGAGGATGAGGATGGTAAAAGGGATGTTTAAAACAAGCGGTGCTGGAGGGTGGTCGCTGAGGGTTTAGCAAAAATACAAAATAAAGTTGAAAGGAAACACAGAGGAGCCTCCCAGCACACAAAGGGCAGAAGGTGAGGGGAAGAGAAACGCCGTGACTGACAGCTCTGCCCCAAATCCTCAGTTTTCCACTGCTGGAAAAGCTCAGGTCCCTGAACTCTGCTGAAACAGAGGAAAGGAGAAGCAATACCCTGGTGGAGAGAAACCACAGTACACCCTGGGATGGCTCCTGAGCCAGGGACAGAGAAAGGAAGATCCTGGTGGGTAATTCTGCACCTGAGGGTGAACGGTGCCATCCAGCATAGCACTTGTGGTCCTGGACCACTGCCTCCTGCTCCACACCCATCCATGGATCCATCCCAGGGCCACAAGGATGGCTGTGCCAACTGAGCTGCCTCTCCTCTAGGAGGAGATACCTCACTTCTTGTCGTGCCTGCAAGAGCAAAGCTCCCTCCAGGTCCAACATGCTGAGCCTACTTTAACTCTTCAGCACATGATCGCCAGCAGTCCATAAAATATTCCTGTTTCATCTCTGTCCTTCATTCCAGCAGAGTTTAAAATCATGGATGCCCTGAGTGAGCCCCTTGAAAGAAAAGGAAAAAGGTGTTGGGATTTTGCAATGCTCCCAGTTCTTCTGATGAACTCTTTAAACAGAAAATAGGAAACCCCAAGGGATAAATGGGGTTCCCCAAATGAGATCTTGCTGCAGGAAGAACAGGGCCCACTGTGGGAAAACAGGGATGTGAAGGAATGGGGCTGGAAGGAGGCAACAGCACCTGCTCACCCAATTCCCAAAGCCAGGCAGCTATTAGAGTGTGATCAGCTATCAGCTGGACTAATCCCCAGTGTAATTCCAGTTAAACCCATGGCATTACATTCAGGATTAACTCAGCTAAAGAATACCAGGCTTGCTTTTGAGCATCTCTCGTTCCTTGCTTTTCCTCATATTGGTTTTCTCAATTAAGGGCAGATTAAATTTCTGCCATAGAAACAACACAGCAAGGTTGGAAGAACAGGGAAAGAAGGCTGAACACAATATCCATTGGAAAAGTCCATTCTGGTACTCTTAAATTCACATCTTTGTGAATTACCTTGCCTTTCTGAACCTTCAGGAAAGCAGAAGGGTGGAAAAGGTGCCCAACAGACCAAGGCCAGCAGGGAAACACATTTACTGAAGAACCAGGAGCAGCAAAAAGGGGATTGTGAAGAAGAACAGGCACAAAGAGGGGCTCCTGTAACAACAGACCACTCTAAACCACCCTGGCCTGACACACAACTGGCTCTAGAGAGGGCATTTTTGAAGGAAAACATTTCTTTTTAAATTAAAAGTGAGCAGTAGAAAGGAAAGGGGAAAGAGCTAAAACTAGTATTACAATGTAACAGAAAAATTAGCATCCAGAGCATGTAACACCTCCATGTTTCCCCTAGATACCCATCAGTGAGACAGAAAGTGAGTCAACATTATCTCCATTGGTTGCATCATTCTTCACTTCTAACTTCATCAAAGTGATTTCCCTTCTAGGAATTAAACTGACTGCTCATAACCTTCCTGAGAATTCTAGCAAATATTTGGTGCATAAGAGATCTAAGGGTTTTTTAATCTATTTTTCACTTATTTTTCCCAAGCACAATGGAAAGAATGGCGTGAACTTTCATTACATTAAAGCTACAATAAATAATAATAAATAAATAAATATATTTGGATATTGTCCCAAGTTTTAATTTGTGTGGGGCTTTTCAAGGAAGTAACTGATGAAACAATTAGAAACTAAGTGAGAAAGAAAAAAATCTAGCTGCTTACCTCAAGAGGCACACAAATTGTGACACTCAATTTTCATTAAAGAACTTCTTGGGTTATTGAACAAGAGCTTCACAGAGTCAGAGAAAGCAGCAGCATCCCAGCAAAGCAGGCAGGGGCTGCCCCTGGATCCCTGGAAGAGCCCAAGGCCAGGCTGGATGGAGTTTGGAGCAGCCTGGGACAGTGGAAGGTGTCCCAGGGTGGCACAGAGTGGAACTGGATGAGCTTTAAGATCCCTTTTAACTCATACCCCATTCAGTTTTTCTATGATTACAGGGAATATTTTTATTTTTGGTGATTCTCACTCTGTTTACAGGAGCAAACTGGGATCCCTCTCCTCACTGGGAAGGACCAAAGAAAGCCCCATGACCTGCCCTTGTGCACTGGGATTCAGCATTTTCCTGCATTGTGCTGCTCTCACACCCTGATCTCAAAGAAACAATAAATCCCTAGAGAAAGAGCTCTCTCAGGAGCCCATTGTGCAAGCTGCCACACTAGCAGAGAGCACAGTCTATATATATATAACTCCCCCAAACAGGCCCAGCAAGCAGCTGCTTGTGAGGCATTTGCTCCATCCACCTTCCCCATTCCAAATCACCTTCTTGCTCCAAATTCCTGTCCCAGCACTACCCAAGAAATTGCCCCAAAGCACCAAAACTCAGATCAACATTGCCAAGCTGGCCATGACCAGTGGGATATCTTCACTAACAATTTCTGCCACCTACAAGGTGGAAAGAAGAGGCCACATCCCTTGTGCTCTATCAGCCCCAAAGTGCTGCAGCCCCTGGGCAATGCCAGGCAAGGAAAGAGCTGTGCCTGGCAGAGCTCTCCCACAGGGAAAATACAGGGGGAGCTCACTGGCTCTGAAATTGCTCAACTGTGCTCTGAAATCCTTGCAGGAATTCCTTCATCTGATGACTGCTAGGTGGAAAAGCACTCCCCTACTCCCTGAATTTAAAACTACTCCAATGCTGCTGCCTCTGCTCTTGTTAATTTGCTTTCCTAGCACCAGGAACCTGCAGAGCAAGTTCAACTCTGGGGGTCCCAGTTTTTGGTGTCTCTGGGTCTTCATTGAAGGCACTGAGACAGTAGCTCATCTTCAGACTCAGGTGTTTATCAGTGAAACAGCCTCACTACTGTGAGTTCAGCAGCTTTTCATTAGAAGACACAAAATGGCAACAATCTCTTGTCCCAAGGGCTTTTAAGACTAAACTGTCCAGTTAAGAACTGACACCTGGATTATTTCCCTTTTAACCCAATAACTGATCCCACAGAGCTGCAATGGGGACTTTTCTGCCCAATTACAAAATGCCATCAAACTCATGGAGGAGGAAGAAGAGGCATGAAGGAGAAACCCAGGGTGACACCCTGTGCCCTCCATCTTGCTTCCATCCACAACACACTAAAAATCCCAAACCCTCAATTTCTCACCAAGTGATGCACCTGCACTGCTCTCTATAATCTATTGCACACTTTTGTGGGTTCTGGTCTATTCTGGAGTGTAGGAAACTTTCTCCATGAAGGTCAAAGTCAGTGCTGCCCTGGGGTCAGGGCACCCCAGAGCAGACACAGAAATATTCCCACTGCTCTGGGTTTCCACGAGTGCCTTGCTTAGTTTTACAAGTGATGGAGGCACAGTTGTTGCCTTCAGCTCCGTTTCCTCTCAGATTCTCTGGCTTTGTTTTTCCACAGTGCCAAGGGAAGCTGTCACCAAGTTCATGGAGCATCCTGCAGTCACAGGGAGTGGGGCAAATTCTGTTCATCCTGTCCCCAGTGCATGAGGTACCTTTGAAATCTGAATATTCCCCAAATGAACACACGTAAGTCCTCAGCCTGCAGAGATACCAGAGATACTGAACTGCCCCAACAAGCACTTCCAGCTTATCCAGCTCACCTTTCACCCTTTGCACAAAGGGGGTTGAATTCTGTGTGTAAGTCAAGGGTGGATCTGCAGCCCTAAAGCCTCACTTGTGAAATGTCAAATCAGAAATGAGCCATGAAAGGCAAGCACAGATTGCTGGGAGCACCAGAGATCCCAGGGTAGGGCATTACCTCCTGGAGCCAGCAATCAGCACTTTAATGACAACAGGAAACGTTTTTCCTTTCCTTGTTCCATAATTCAAACACAGGGGATCATCCCCAACTTCCAGAAAGCTGCTTGAGAGAAAAAGAGCTCCAGAAATGACAAGAAATCAGCCAGTGGCAACACCCACTGCTGGTGGGGACTGCCACAGCCAAAAGCTGAGCTCCAAACCAGTTTGCCAGGATTTCACAATGGGAGAGAGGAGCCCAAGGCAGGAGCAAGCTCTGCACCTGCCTGGCTCCTGTCACAGCAGCCCAGGCCAGGTTTTAGTGCCTCAGTGACACCAGCACTGCTGCTCCCCTGCAGATCCTGCTTTCCCACACACCCTCTGGGCTGCACTGAGCTCTGAGAGATCCCAGTGCAGCTGGTCCAGCCTTGGGGATGGCATCACACACAGACCAAAACCCCACAACCATGAGGGAAATGGTAAAAATGCAAAATAATCAATCCCACAGCTATAATTTTCATTTTTAGGGTGGGTACAAACCTGTCCTGTTCTCCAAGCACTGCTCAGCACAGGATGCCAGGGTGTGTGAGGCTGAGGGAGCTCAGTGGGCACCTGGTGTCACCTCCCTGCTCCAGCAGGGCCATCCCAGAGCCCAGGGCACAGCTTTGGGTGAATTGCTGGCCATCAGCTTCTGCCCAGCAGATCTGTAAACTAAGTTCTGACAGGGGTCCTTGATTTTTCTCACTCACCTATTTTTAGTTATTTCTTTTTTATTTTTAATTTTTAAATTCATATTTCTATTTTCCCTTTTATCTCTATATATTTATCTATATATAGATAATATATATATATATATATAATATATATATATATTTATCTATAAACTTGCAGTGCCTTCAAGGTTTCCTTGCCAGTCCCACAGAACCCAGAGCAATCCCAGCTCCCACTTGCAGACAGACCTTATGCTCTCCTTCTGATTGCACACCACAGCTCCAAGATAAAAAATATATAAAATAAATATATAAAATATAAAATAAATATAAAATATATAAAATATATAAAATATATAAAATATATAAAATATATAAAATATATAAAATATATAAAATATATAAAATATATAAAATATATAAAATATATAAAATATATAAAATATATAAAATATATAAAATATATATTCCTGCCAGGGCCTGGACAACACTCTACAAGGAAGGGAATATTGATTGATTTTACAAGTATCTTTCCTTGGAGGCAAAACAAGGATTCTTATCCTTTTGTGGTGTGTCATATTGCAGTAAAGATATTTATTTATTGAGTGTAATTATCTGCTCCAGGTCTGTTCCCTTTGCCCTGTGTGATTTCTTATCCCTATCACAGACTTTGACCCATATCCCTGCCTTGTTCCTTTTACAATACCAGAATAAAAATCCCAGCTCCTGAATTTTTTTTCAGACTCACTTTCCCTACAGTAATCTGGGAACTCAGGAAGTCAGATTAGAAACCATCTATGTCTTCTTCTAAAAGCAGGCTGGCAGAAAAAAGGCCAAAGATATCTACAGAGATACCAGGCTGGCTAAAACTGCCACCAGGACTGGGGATTGAAGTTAAGGAAGGGCCAATTTCAAACTCAGCCTCTCCAGGGCCAGGCAGTGCTGGAGCTGGACAAGCCCAGGCAGGCAGGGAAGTCAGCTCCTGTCACATTTTGAAGTGTGATTTCATCCTAATCCTTTGACAAAGCAGCCAGCTGGGACAGCAGCTCCTCCTGTCACTGCCTCCATCTCCAGCCACTGGTGAGCAGCAGCACAGGGCAAAGCCCACGCTCCTCAGCCCTGTGCAGAAGCAGATTTAGGATCTGCACTGCACTGCTGGAGTGCAGCATTTCCCCCCTGTGCCATTCCCCAGCGGGGTTTGTCACACAGATTCCCAGACAAGCTGTCACCCATGGCAGAAAAAGTTTCTCACAGGAGAACCACGTGAAGGGAAACTTCTTCTGGTTTGCTAAACTCAATTTTGCTGTTTTTAGAATAATCCAGAGAAGCCTTTTTGCCACTCTCATAGAAAAGCCACTCATAGGTAGAAGTGATAAGCTTTAAAAATCAGGGTGATATTTACTGTTTGTGACAGCGTTGGGTGCTTTATTCAAACACTGATTTGGAGGGACCTTAAAGCCCATCCAGTGTCACCCCTGCCATGGCAGGGACACCTTCAACCAAGCCCCAGTGCACAACCTGGCCTTGGGCACCTCCAGGGATCCAGGGGCAGTCACACAAAGTGGCCCAATAACCTGACAGAGCTCCAAGCTCTCCCTTTCTGTGCAGGATGGAAACAATTCCTCATTTCCCAGCAGAGCTGTGTCCTGCAGCTCTGCAGGCTGTGTGAGAGCTGAACAAGTAGGTCACACGAACCCCTGATGTTCCTTGTCTTGCCTCATCCAGCTGGCAGCTCCAAGCACACCCCCAGATTTGGCTTTGACACCCAACTCTGTGCCCAACACATGCAGCACCTCGTGGGGGAAAAGAAAAAGAAAAGAAAGAACTTGAAGCTATCAAGAAGTCCCTTGAGTCAGCACCTCTGTCCTGCCTGAGCAGGGACATGGAGCACAGGGCAGCCATGCTGGGAGTGGCACTTGCTCCCAGTTCTGCCAGGAAAGGATGCAGATGGACACTGGGGGATCCACCTCACCCAACCTCAAACCCAGGAGAAGAAAGGCAAAAATGTCACTGTCATATTTTCTGAAAAATCCCTTCACCAGGATTTTTCTCCTGAGAGGCCTCAGAAAAGAAATGTAAACAACAATTATCTGATTGCTTGGGATGTGATCTGGAAGTTGCTTGCTTCCAGGAAGGTGCATCTTGGATTGGCTCCATGTGAATTGTTTTAACTTAATGACCAATCCCAGCCCAGCTGTGTCAGACTCTGAGTCTATCACAGGTTTTTATTATTCATTCTTTTCTAGCCTTCTGATGTCTCCTTTCTCTTTCTTTAGTCTATCATTTTCTTATAATATAACATAATAAAATAATAAATCAACCTTCTGAGAACTTAGAGTCAATTCTCATCTCATCCTGGGGACCCTCACAAACACCACAACAATTAATTACCACAGGAAATTATCCCCATGGATAATCAACCCCTGGAAAGCCAAACACCCTCAGTGGTGGGTTCAGGGCAGAGCTGCAGAGCAAAGATGTGCTGCTCTTTGCCACATCTCTAGATGAAGAACAGCCTGATAATTCTGGGTTCTGGGAGATGAAATCTGAGCCCCCAAGGCTTTCCTGCAAGGCCAGGAGCCAGCAGGATTTTGCATATGCTTCATGCTTGAGAGGGCTGGGAGCCCTGGGGAAGCAGGTCCTGGATAACAAAAGCAGCAGGCATGCAGGCAAACAGAGAAATGCAGGACAGAGTTAGCAAAAAAACTCTTTATACTGCAAAAAATCAAATTTGTTCTACATAAATACACATGCAAGAAATGAGCTGTGGCATCTGGTGAGAAAGTTCTGCAGCAGAAAATGGGAACCAGAGCCCAAAACCTCCACAGGGCCACAGAAAACAGCCCCTGACCAAGCAAATAAATACAAAAACCTCACTGGCCTAATGATTAACCTTCCTGAGAGAAAAAGGGGTGGACCTGTGTGCTGGACCTCATCTGGAAAACCAAGTCCAATGGTGGTCACTAAAGTTCAGAAGAACTGAAGTGAAACAAGGCAGCCCACACATGAAACAAGCCAGGTGAGGAGGAGAGATGGAGAGGGACCAAGTTATCAGATATAGCAAAGCCAAGGCTGAAATGAGATGCAAGTGGCACCTGCAGAGGGATCAGGGCAATGCCTGTGTCAGGACACAACAGGGACACAATGATTCATTTCAAACATCCATAATATAAAAAAAATCAGAATATTTTTAATGATATTTTAATCATTCATAAATATTAGAAAGTTGTTCCAATTTTCAGAAGTGTTTTTAGGCAACCAAAACACTCAGAGAGCAGCAAAATAACATTAATAGCAAGAAGGAGCAATGCATCATACACAGAGGACATCTTTGGGATGCTGTTTTATGTGGGGGAAGTGTGAAATAAAAACCTAGAAAAGTTCACAAGAATTATCATTTCACTCCTTTTCAAGTCAACAGCACAGCCTCACCTTGAACAGTGTGTGCAAGCGTGGCCTAGGAAATATATTTATAGGCACAGGGTAAAACCAAGCCAAAAATCAAAGCAGCAATGAGAACAGAATAACTTCAGCACAAGGAATAAAGAAAATGAGGCCCTCCCATGTGAGGAAAAGAAAATCAAAAGTCACCAGTAGCAAAGGGTGATGCAAAGAGGTCAAGTATTTAACTGCTCTCCCAATAAAAGTGCTCCAAGGAATGGGATGAATTGCTGGTATTGAGGAAAAGAACACTGAAACAAGATCAGTATCAGCAGAGCTGCTCCAGAACACATGCCAAGCCCCAGATTTGCATATGGTAACTAATTCTGCTAACTGAGAATGCTCTGGTTTCAAATCAGCTGCTGGAAACGTGGCTGAAATTCCAGGCTGGCAGGAGGCTCAGCTGAGAGGAGCTGCACCTTCCCAAAGCTCCAGCATCCACTCATCCCACTGCAAAGCAAGGCATGGAATCACAGAAAGGTTTGTGCTGGAAAGGACCTTAAATCCCATCCAGGGCCACCCTTGCCATGGCAGGGACACCTTGCACTGTCCCAGGTGCTCCAAGCCCCAAAGTCCTGCCAGGGATCCAGGGGCAGCCACAGCTGTGCCAGGGCCTGCCCACCCTGCCAGGGACAATTCCTCATTCCCAATATCCCATCTAAACCTCCTCTCTGTCAGCATGAAGCCATTCCTCTGGTCCTGCCACTCCATCTCTTGCCCAAAATCTCTCTCCACGTTTCCTGCAGCTCCTTCAGGCCCCAGTTTGGTCACCCCAGAGCTTCTCCTGTCCAGGTGAGCCCCCCCAGCTGTGCCAGCCTTTCCTCCCAGCAGAGCTGCTCCATCCCTCTGCCCATGCTGGTGCCTCCCCTGGGCTCTCCCTCCTGTGCTGGGGTCTCACCTGGGCACAGGGGCAGAATGCTGCCTTTGGGTTAGCAAAGCACCAGGAGAGCTGTGTAGAAGAGAAATTCCTTAAGAAAAATATATAAAGCTAAACACAAATCTGCTGTAATTAGCTCAAAGACCCTGTAGCCACAATCAGGATGGATGGGGAATGTTTGCTCTGCCCCTATGCTCAAGGCACCACATCCCACCAAAAGCCAGAGGGCACCAGGCCAAAGGACCCTGAGCTGATCCCACCTGGATCCCCTTTCTGGAGTGGTTCCCACACCACCTGGGCACCTCCTGTTTCTGTAAGAGGTTCAGGATCTGCTATCACAGCCAGGGAAGCATTTGAAAGCTACAGGTCACTAATGTGGACAGGCCTGCAGAGCTTTTCTGACCCCTAAATAAATAATGCAAAATTCACCTTGCTCCCTCCACACCGTTCTTTGCACAGTGATCCCTTCCCTGAAGACAAGGGATTTGTTTCTGCTAACTGAACACAGTAACAGGCGTGCTCCAACCTTTCAGCAGAAACAATGGTCCCTTGGAACTCAAAGGAATTGTTAAATTAAATAAATAAATGAGTCTACCACATGATGTTAGCCTGAACCTCCTCAGTCCTGACCTTCACTCCAGGCCCGTCAGGTCAGGAGAAAATCTCTAATTTAAAGCCCAGGAAAGCAAGAATGTAACACTTTAAAGATAAGCCATTACTCCTGCCTCAGCAGCACCTGGTAATATCACCTTCCCTTTGAAGGGTTAGACAGCAAACACAACTCTTTAATGTACTAAAGACCCAAAAACCAGGGAGAGGGAGAGATGGATGGTGGTGATGGTGTTCCTTCCTCAGGGGTCTCTGTGGAGTCTTCATGTGAGAGGATTTCCCTCTTCACCTGCACAGTCTGGGGGCTTTTCCCTGCTTTAAACAAAACATCCTCTGCTGTTTTCCATCTCCAGCTCTCTCACAGACTAATACACCTTCACAGAAAATACAGGAACAGCCCTCCATCAAAGATGCTGCCATCCCAGCCACAGCACCCTTTATGCATCTGCAAAAACCTTGTCAGGAAATTGTTGCTGCTTTTTATACCAGGGTTCCTGGAAACATGAGTAAATCTTTAGTCCCCTCAAAATGTGAGCATAAAAACCTAATTAAGGTTAGGTTTTTCCCTAATTAAGTAATTTTCTATTAACCACTGAGAAATCTGATGACTTAAAATAATCAGAGACACCAACACAGTTAACAGCAACCTCCCAAATATATTTTGAAGAAAAACAAAACCATGATTCCAAAGATCATTTCATTATTGCTGCTCAGAAAACAGATCAAGAAAGTGTGCAGTTTTATTTCACAGCATTAAAAATCCACATTTCAAGTTCTCCAAATTCATCCAGTTAGAACCAGATCATTACAAACCTGCATCTGACAGCTCCAGGCTAACCAGAACAGCAGCACTGGGCAGCAAAAATTCACTTGCCAGACAGATGAACCATTTCACAAATTAAAAAGTACTTCATATACATTGAAGGCCAGCATACCAGAGCACTGTTGGTATTCTCCATCAGTGAAAGCTTCCAGTTGCAGAGAGTCCTTGGCAGGTGTGTGAGATGAGGCTCCAGAGGCACAGGAAGGAGGAGGAAGCATTATTTGGCTTGCAGGATGTGGCAATGTGCCCTGCCAGGAGATGTGGCAGCCTGATCAAACACTGCTCACTGAGCCAGTGCACAACTTTGGAGAAGTATTTGGATCCATTTTAGTTTGTTTTTTTTTTTAATATCTAAACAAATGTCTTTGTTTATCAGACAAAAGCATCAGCACCTCCCCAGTGCTGAACCAGAGTGCCTGGAGTATTTACATGTCCCAACACTTCTATAGAGCCACAATGGTGTAAAATTTCCACACTGAGCCTCCAATTCTGCCAGAGGAGTGAGTCAGAGCATCCTGAGCCCCAGCAGCACGTTTTCCTCTCCAGTTAGCTGCTGACAGCCCTGAAGAGAGATCTGCTACAGGGGTTTGAGGGACCAGGCTCCAAGGTGAACCAGGGAACAGCTTCTGAGGCATCACCCCCAGAATTTAGAATTTAAACACACAATCAACCTGCTAATGCACAAAGGGTACCCACAGCAGGAGTTTTTTGTTGCTGCACCTCACCTGGCACACAATCAGAAAAGCAGTCAAGTGCAAGGTATTCCTCCCTCCATAAGGAAGAAGGATGTATCTTTTAATAAATGTGATGTCTTAAAATCAGTCTTGCTGAACTGACAACAGAATCTTCCATTCATCTCACACAGTCAGGCTTTCATCCCTTCTGTTCATGAATCATCACTGACTCACAGAAAAAAAATATTTGTTCAAAGGTGGATTTTCTCACTCTCCTATCTGCTCTTTCCAAACATAACTGCCTTCAAACAAAGGCTCATTTCTTTATAGCCTGACTCAAATGTTGCAATAAAGTTCTTAACTGGGCTCTGTCACAACCATTTCCATCAGTTGCCTTCGTCTCCAGGTAGGATCATGTGCAAAAGCAGCCATGCAAAGGTGATTGAGCAGGAGCCATATGCAGGGGCTGACAATTATCCTGACCTATATTCCTCTGCTTGTTGCAGCACTCAACTCCTCCCTAACCATTTCCCCAACTTCAGAAAGAGCTGTGGATACTGATTCAAGTATTTTTCAAAGGCAAGTGCTGAAATATTTGAATCAGTATCTTCAGTGATCTCTGCAGCAAGTGGTGCACAAACCAAACAGGGCCCTGCAGCCACAGGTAGGGAAATGCCCTTAACCCAGAGCAGCAAAAACCAGGTGTTCAAATGCTCCTTAACTTACAGGATATAAATATGAACTGCTTTTACACAAGGTATATTAAGAAGAAAAAAGTGACCAAAGGCTGAGTCCTCAAGAAAAGATTTTAAAAACCCACATACACTCAGTGTAACTTCTCAACCTGAAGTTTGGCTTTTTTCTGTTTTTGTTTCTGCAGCAGTGAAGTTCCCAGTTCTGGGGGTGAGCCCACAAAAAGCACTTATCAGGTGCACTCCAGACATTTATACCCTCAAGTGCTGCAGGCCATGCTGTGGTCATCCCTTCACCTCCTGCCCAGGAAACACAGCCAAACAAACCCCACTTGACAGGGTGAGCTCTGGATGCTCATTACATGGTGAGAGTGCACACTTCAAGAGCTGCCAGCACCAAAAATCCATCCTTCATTTGCTTTGGGCCAACCTGGTCAAACAACCATTCCCTTGCAGGTGATGAAGGAATCTTTTTCTGACATTTCTCATCAGCTGTCTTCAGTTTTCCTTTTACTATCACACTGCAGAGCTCCAAAATACTTCCCAGCTTTCAGGCATAAGGGAACCTACCTAAAGTGCACTTCCTTTCAAACATCACCAGTCCTTCTATGCCATTCACCTCTTTAAAACCAGCTGCATTCCAAAAGCAAGGTGGCACACCAAATGTGTAAGGCCTGCATAAGTGGCAGCTCGTTTGGTGCCTTAAAGTCAGCAGAAATCAAGCCTCAGCCCAATCTTTATACAGTTCAAAAAACTGGATTTAGAGTCAGCAACAATTCCATTTCTAGCAGGAGGCTGGAGACATCAGAGGTGCTTTCCAGCCAGGGCTGGTAGGGAAACTGTCAGCACCTGGGCAGGACCAAGAGATTGAGAGCCATGGCCCAAATAACACCAGAAATGGATGGTGTTACTGAAAGGACACTCCAGAGTATTTAGACAATAACTGCTGCATTTCCCAGAGCACCTAAAAGGAAGAGTGGCTACTTTCCACTCCCTCACTTTTATTTCTTTTTTTTTTTTCCCTACTTCTTTGTAAAGATAATTTACTTACCCTGGAGACTAACTTGCTATGCAGGATGGGTTGATGATGACCTTAAGACTTTTAATTCCTTGTCCCTTTTCAAGCAGGTGATGCATGCAGGAACTCCTCCTGCTTTAAAATGCCCAAAATGGTGCTGTCCAGGCAGAAGTTGTTCAGCTGTGGAGAAGAACTATGTACCCTCTCCCTTCTAGAAGCTTGAGAAAAGGATCAAAAAAAGGTTTGAAATATTTCATGCATGGCACAGGAAAACAGCAGCTAGAAAAACAGGCAGCAGAAAGCAACACTGAATCAGTCCAACCACCTTCAGATTCAATAAAATAGAAGCTGCCCCAGCTCTTAAATGCATCTGTGGCCCATTCACAAGAGCAGTGACCAATGAAATCAGCTAATTTGCACACATAAACACACAGGTATTTGTGTCTTGCATCACACAGTTGTTACCACTTCCCTGTGACAGCAGTTGTGCTTATGCAACAGAGAACCAGCGCACCGAGCTGAGACAACCCCCCAGATCTGCAAGGTTAGAAAGTCAACACAGCAGCAGCAAATCATCCAAAGTGCTTGTCCCCAACAGCTGTGGAACTGAACCCAGAGCAATCTGCAGAACACTTCATTCCCTCACAGCTCATCCACGGCAGTGACGTTGTGCTGGGGCAGTTCACACTCCTCCTTGAAGTGGCAGTTCTCCAGGATGTCCTTGTAGTAATCCTTGAGGTCAGTGTAGGTGGAGGTGGTCTCGTTGGAGTGCAGGAAGGGCAGCAGCCTCTCATTGAGCAGCAGCTGCACCTGGTACTCGTGCTGGGAGGCGTTGGCATGGTCGCAGTGGTAGAGCACGAACACCAGGTTGGCGGCGTAGGGCACGATGCGGCCGCTGCGGAACTTGCGCCGCTCCTGCCGCGCGAAGTTGGTGGCCAGGAGAGGCTCCTTGTCCTTGAAGTAACCCATCAGGGCAAGCAGGGGCTGCAGGGTCTCTGCGTGACCCACCTGGACGATCAAAGGTGAGGAAATGGGTTTGGAGCTACAAAAGAAAAGAACCAGAAGGGATGAGCAAAAGGTTGTGCCTTAAAACAAAAATCCAAAGCGTGGCACAGCTGCCAGCGACCATGGCTGAGGGACACCTTGAACCTGTGAGAAAAACCTCTTTGGGAATTGCAGGCTGGTACAGACATTTTAAATGCAGCTTCCTAAACTTTGTCCAAGTATGGATCCTTCCTAAACTTTGTCCAAGTATGGATCCAAGGCCAACACAGTGAGGTTCAGCAAGTGCCAGGCCCTGCAGCTCCAGGCTGGGCACAGGGGCTGGAAAGGGCCCTGGGGAAAGGCCCTGGGGGCTGTGCCAGGGCTGGGCAGGAGCCCAGGGGTGCCCAGGGGGCACGAGGCCAATGGGCCCTGGCTGTGCCAGCCCAGGGCAGGGCCTGTCCCCTGGGCTGGCCCTGCTGAGGGACCCCAGGGCTGTGTCCAGTTCTGGGTCCCCCAATCCAGGAGGGACATGGAGGGGCTGGAGCGTGTCCAGGGCAGGGAATGGAGCCCCAGGAGGGGCTGAGGGAGCTGGCAAGGGGCTCAGCCTGGAGCAAAGGAGGCTCAGGGGGCCCTTGTGGCTCTGCAGGAGGGGACAGCCAGGGGGGGTCGGGCTGTGCTGCCAGGGAACAGGGACAGGACAAGGGAAAGGGCCTCAGGCTGGGCCAGCAGCAGCAATTCCTGCATGGAAGGGACTGCAGCTCACACAGCCAAGCCCTTCATTAGATGTAGAGAGTTTCCTCCAAATCATCATCAGCATTTACCAAATTTAGCCTGAAGACAGAAATCCAGACTGTCCCTGCCCAGTTCAGCAGCCCCAATGACCAGCAGAACACTGCTGTTACCCATCCCTGAGGGCACCAAGCAGTCCAGGAGGAGATGCTGCTCCCTCAGGAACAGGTCAGCAAATCAAGGCACTGCCTCGAACCATGACCCAGGACAGCTTATGTAACAAAAGGTTACACACAGTGCTCAGCCAAAGGGGAGATAAGAGCTGGCTGGCTGTGCCAGGAAACTCCAGCCAAGAGGAAAATCTGACCCTTGCTCCAGAGCAGGATGATGGCTTTTGGGGACCAGTTCCAAGTGGCCCATGTAAATCCAGCACAGGTAAATCCAGGTTCAGCTTTCAGGAGATACATCTTGACTGCTCTGAAAAGGAGGAGTTTCCTCAGCTCCCACCCAAAGCAATGGAGAAATGGTTAAGTGGGAGATTTACCTGGGGATTGGAGCTTTGATCAGCTCAGCAGGAATTCAGTGCTGGGCCAGGATGGTGCACTGGTGTTTGTACAGTCTGACACACACCTTGGAGCCTGAGCCCTTCTGACTCCACTCCTCACACTCTCCCCTTAGACAAAACAGCCCTTAAAAAATACATCCAAACCCTGCCTCTGTTTTCTGTTCAAACCACAGAAAGGTTCTCTGTGGAGGACAGTGGATTTTTCCCCACCTATGCCTCTGTTGCACTAAGATCTTTACATTCACCACACTCTTCCAGCCCCTCCAAAATCAATGCTCCTGCTTGTCTTCTCCCATTGCTATTTATGATTCTTTCACTCACTTTAAAATGATAAAGCTTTTAGATCCTTGAATCCCTTTCTCTTCCCTTCCCTCTCTGATCCACCTGACCAGTTCACATGTATCCTTCCCATCCACACACACCTGCAGGGAGGTATTTTTAGTTTTTAGGACACATTGACATCCCTCCTGTCACAGCAGCCAGACACAGATGGCTGTGGAAGGAAACAGGAGGCCACTCCTTTGATCTCCTGCAATTTCCAGCTCAGAAGTCTCCAGGGCCAGAGGTGGCTCCCAGGTAATGAATCCCAGCTTTGCCAAATCTCTCCCTCAATCCACGTGCATTTCTGGCACACACAATGTCCTGTGGGGAGGAGCTGCACAGCTTCACACACTGCTGGTAATTTTTCTATCTGTAGATTCTATGTCCCATTTAATCCATTCTGACAGCTTTGTAATAGTGTTTTTTCCAAGCTGAGAAATCCTTCCTCGGTCATTTCACAATTTTCCACATCCCTTTAGATCAGAATATCAGAATGCACAATACTCAAGAACCATAAGCTACACAGAAATCAATGAGCTCTCTGCTTAATTCCTGATATCCAACAAGGAATGATTTGGACTGGGACCCTAAATTTCATCTCATTCCAGCTCCCTGTCCCTGTCAGGGACACCTCCACAGGCCAGGCTGCTCCAAACCCCACATGCCTGAAGTTTGAGATATCTCAGACAGCTACAACAACCTCCTAAGAGCCCCTGAGCAATAGGCTCTCCCAGATCCTACCCAACAGCTGATAAGAAAATCATTTTTCCCCATGTGGATTACTTGACAGCTCTGCAGTTTTCCAGCCCAGTCAGTCTCCCCAGGTCCTTTCACAATCTCCCTTGTAGAAACACTTCATCTCATTTATCTGGAATAAAACTGCCACATTTGCAATGCCACTGAACTTGTCAGCTCTTCTCAACATTCCAAGCAGGTCAGATCTTTCCAGCTCTATCTCTGCTAGGAAAAATCAATCAGCTGTCCCTTACCCTCATTTCTTGTAATTTTATCAAGTTTTTCCCTCTGTAAGGACCTTTCCCTGTAACCCCAGCTGCCTGATTCCTTTAGATAAGGAAACCTGTTCAGAAGGATGTTTGGAAACCATAACTGTAGCTACCAACCACCCTATTTTATATTTGCTGATCCCTCCCAAGAGCTCCAAGAGGAATGGTTTCCTTTTAAAGAGCCACCCTGACACTTCTGAGGTGTATCAGATTCATCAAGGTGCTCAGCAATACTAGTCTGGAGCATTTTTTTATTTCTACAAGACTGGAATTCTAATTCTCTCCTGGAGATGCTTTTTCAATATTTCCCTTATTTAATTATTTGTGTTTTCATGTCTTCCCAGCTGCATAGTGGTCTTAGTTTTGGGAATGCAAATATGCTGCTAGAATCTCCAAAACAACCTTACACAGGCATTACTGACCCCACAGGGAACGGATTTCACATCTCACCACTCAAAAAAGGCTTCAGAAATGCTAAGACAAAAATAAATTAACATTCTGGCTATCAATGCTGGCTTTAAGCAAAGTTCAGCTTTACTTTCCAGGTGATGCTAAGCAGGAATGTTGAAATGGAAGTAAATCACAAAAAAGAGAGCAAAAATAAATCATAAAAAACCAGCAAGGCATAAGTTTGCAAAGCAGGAAACAAATTACAGCACAGACAAGTTTTTAAGAACAAAGGAAGAAGTGGGAAAAGAAGGACTGAACAAGGTGCTCACTCTCAGTGTACCTTGAGTTTTTCCTTCACTTCCTTTAGCCTCATAAAATCCTCATGCCAACAGGCCAAGCAGCCTTGGGAGGCAAAGCAAACCTCTCCCACTGAGCACCATCCCACTGGATTAGTGTAATGAAGATTAAAACTGTTTCCTGATACAGCACAAACCTGAGCTCCCCACAGGCTCCTGAACCCAGCAGCACTGGTGATTTCCCAGACTGTTCCAGCACTCCCTGTTCAGGGCCAGGGTCTGGACTCCAGCTCAGATGAGGTTTCCTATCAGCCAGCAATGACAATCACAACAGCCATCAAGGTTACCCTGCAATAGTTTGAATTGTGGGGAGAATGATGACAGATGGTCTTCAGAGAATACCCACAGGCAAAGGTTACCACCGGCCCTGCATTCCTTGTAAGGGCAGAACAAACAACAAAGCAGTGATAAACAGCAGCACAGGTTAATAAAATATTAATGGCAGATGTTTTCCATGCTCACTTTGCCTCACAATCTATCAGTGACTCAGTGTCTTGCTGGAAGCATCAAAGTTCTCCACATTGCACTCTGGCAATTACCTAATGGCATTTCAATCCACCTTTCCTCTCCTTTTTATTTCCATGGCTGGGGAAAGCCCACTGAGGGAATCTCATTCAATCCCCACCTTTGAAGGGATTGTGCATAAAACTCTGCCATAAATATCAGCAGCTTGTGTGACAGGGATTGGTTTTATATTCATTTCATGGGCACTTGCAATGAGCAGAATGGGCTCTCAGGAGGCAGAGCACAGGAGGGTTTCACTGCAGAGATCTGCCAGCTCCTGAACTGCCCACTTTTGGGGTTTTATGGGGTTTTTTTTACCTTTGAAGTAAGTCTGGCCACAGAAAGTATTGAACAATTCAGCAGCACAACCCCAAAAGCTGAATCTCACCATGGGGGGAAAAGAAAAGGCATCATGGAAAATCACAGATGTGGGATTTATCATCCAGGTACATTCCAGTTCTCCTGGATCTCAGCAGGTTTGGGTTTAACTCTGAATCTTCTGCATCAGCTCATCCAGAGCAGATCATTCCTACTCTTCCCAGTACTGACAGTTCATTTTCCATATGGAAAAAGTGAACTTTCTTTTAACCAAAGTTTATTTCCTAAGCACTGACTGGATTTTCAGTTAGAAATAACTCAAACCCCACGAAACAAACAAGTGGGATAAGATGAAACATTTCCTGCAGCAAAGCTCAACCAGCCAACCCTCAAACCTCATGTAAAAATCCCTCCAACAACTGCACAGAAGGTAAAATTTACACCTGTTTAACAAGCAAGCTCAGACTACATTCTGTCCCTTTTCTCCCTAATAAAAGGGGCAGGTCAAAGGACTCCAAAACCTGCTTTCAGCTGTGGGATGAATTCTCCATCCTTCTCACTTCCCCCTGTGATTTATTTCATGGAAAAAGAAGCTGGACAAACCCTAAACATAGCAGGAAGCAGCAGAAATATTTAACAGTGTTAAAGCTCAGAGGGTTTCCACCAGTGGGAAGGAAGAAGAAAAAAATTTAAAATATATATCTGTCAAATAGTATTAAGCCCTCATATATCCAAGTTTCCACCATAAAGACAGCCAATCATTCCCAGAATCAGCACCAAAACAAGGAAATGCACCACTAATACTGACAGCAGAAAATCTTCTGTTGCAACAAGGAACAAACTCACTGATGACAAAAGGAAACTTGAAAAGCTGACTGGACTGCACAGAACTCATTAAAAGCCTTGATTAAAAGGCTCTTATCTAGTCCTGCAACACTTTATCAGCTGGAGGTAATTAGGCAAGGCCTCCTTGTGTTTCACTGGGAGCTACTGCACTTTCAAAGGCTCTTTCCTGGCTGATCTCACCTCTGCCATTGTTTGGAACCTCAGAGGTGAAATGCCTTCGTGCAGCAGCACCACAGAAATGCTCAGTGCTGATCCAAAACCAAGCCAAGAGGCTGCTGGCACCTGGCAAAGCCAAGGGGGGCACTGGTCAGAGCAGTCCTTTTGTCTGTGACTGTTCAGTTTCTCTTTTTTATTCTTACATAAAAGGGCAGGACTCCATCAAAGCTGCTCAGATACCTTAGCAAGGATAGATCTGAAAAAGTATCCATGAACTAATTAATGGGATATTGAGGACATGCTGGGGAGTCTGAAAGGCACAAGAAACTTTAAATCTCTAATTCTGGGTAGACAGATGGACAGGCACACTCTCTGGGAGAAGATTTGAGAAAGTGAAACACACACACATCAGAAATGCAGGCACAGGGATGCTGCTGACTGTGCCACAAGGATCTGGGGTGAATTCCACACCTCTGTCCAATTTACAACTCCTTTCAGTCATGTCAGAAATCCCACTGCTGAAAGATGGAGCAATCAAAGCCCACCAGAGCTGCTGACTGAGACATGGACTGTTAATTAATAAAAGCCACCCCAGCAGCAGTGAAGGGGTTTCCATAAAAAACTCAGGACCTGAGCAAAAAGGGGATTTTCAATCTAATTATTTCATTGCTGCTGCATATGTAGAAGCTTTTTGCTCACTTCCCTTTGTGGAGTTTTGAACTGTGCAGTGGTTTTAGATCACCCATTAGACTCCTTTGTACTGAGTCATAGCTTTGGAGGAATAATTAGGGCACAGCAGTAATTGACTCCTGAGAGGTCCCAATTGTGTTGGGAAGTGACCTGCAAAGAGCAAGGCAAATTACATGCAACAATAAAAGCTACCAATAAATTGCCAAATTGGTCTGTCTACCATAAATCACAAAGATCACCTTCAATTGATCTTGAATCATATTCAAATTATTTTTTTTTTTAAATACCTTGGAACCATTTACTCTCTAAGAGGAAACCATCACCAAATATTTTGCAATGCATCTGTACAACACTGGTATTATCAATACACTGCAAATACTGAGATGGCTGCACAAAGCATCCTCCCAATTTCCAGAGCCTCATGGTAACCCATTTGGACAGTACAAATAATATTTCATATTCTTTCATCAGCAGGAAATAGTAATGTTAAATATTTGAAGCTAGAAGGAAAAAAATGGAGAGTCTAAAAGAGCTTTAGTGAATAGATGTGCTTTAAAGTGTGCCACAACTGATTTGCAAATCCACCTCTGCCCAAGCATGCAGCTGCAGAGATTTTTAAAAATCAGATGAGCAGTTTCACATTGCATTAAGCACCAAAATACCCAAAATTGTCATCAACATACATAGACTTCCCTGGGCAAAACACTGTTCATTAAACTGCTGGGAAAAGCAGCAGTGAAAAGTAATTCTGCATCAGCTTCCCTGGTTATTTTCTATCCCCTTGGGAGAAAAACCACAATTCTTTATAAATGTGAAGACATAAGAAAACTGCCCAACTATGCCATTTCAGTAGAGCAAATCACATGGGTTTGATATGGAACAAAAGAAACTTTCAACCAAAGTCTATTCCTTAAACAGAAATGCTTTCATTTTATATATATATCTCATTGTGTTTTTGTAACTAAGAAAATTGGTATGGAAGAAAAGAGAGTCCTGGCCCCCAACCTTTCCCTTTCAGAGCTTTTAACAGCAAGACCTGCACAGAAGAGATTATTCCCAGTTTAAACCCCAGAGTTATACTGGAATTCATGTGGTGGGAGAGCCTGAAACCATCTGAAACTTCTGCACTGCAAACTGAAAGTGGGACTGATCAGCAGTGGGTATTTATTACACCTTCATCAGGTTATTAAGGACAGACTAACCAGAAGGAAGAGTTTTCTACCAAGGAAATAAAAATCAAGCTTTGATAAGACAATAAATTTGGTGATAAGATTGCAAGGGCAACAATCACTTCATGGCAGAACCAGGTTTCTTTTTCATTTCACTGGGAATGAAAACAGAACAAAGCTATTGAACAAAGGCATAAAGTGTGCTACAAAAACACAGCTTTGCCAACACTGCTCTCCACTGTCCAGTCTGAGCAGCACAGATAATCCAGATCCCTCAGCTTCTTCCCAGAACAGAAATGCTTCCCTTTTACTTCTGGATAGCCCAATCTAAGCTTTCCAAAAAAAAAAGAGATTTTGGGGTGAAGATAATGCCCTGGAAGAAAATTTCTTGTTCTTAAATGTTTTAGAGTAATTTCTTAAATTTTTAGAGCAAGCAGCCAGTTATAAATCCATGGTAAACACTGAAACAACGTTCCACTGAAAGACATTTCATCATCACTAAAGTTCATTTGCTGAAAAAGCTGCAGAAATGTTTAACCTGCTGCCTTGAAGTTGACCATCACTATAAAAAGAAAGACTTTTCTATATCTTATTTGTATGTTTTCTCATTTTCATTGTGCTCTCCCAGTGCCACTCTATGAAAAAGAGCTAAATCTCTCTCTGTAGATGAACTGGGATTAGCTGCACCTCTGCTCCCTACATTCCAAGGGAGACGAGCTGGCTCTGGCAGATTCCCACGTGCTCTCCAGGTTATCCAACCCCGTTCATTCCCAGCTCTCCAGTGCTTTACGACTGCCACCTTCTGTTGTGGAAGGGAGTAACACATTCCTGTAGCACTCCCGCTCCTGTTTAGGATGAGGCTCATCCTGGACACTGCTCACCCAGCTCGGGATTTCACAAGATTTATGGTCCTGATTCTCTGCATTCACTGCCTGCTTCCCTCTGGTGTTGCAAATGAACTTCCACAGCCAGCACTGAAAGAAAGTTACCACTGTGCTTGGGAGCTCGGCCTCAGACACCTCCCAAAAAATCAGAAATCTCCATCTGTACCTCTTTCTTCCAACTACAGCCCTTGGATTTTTAAAAATTGTTGTTATTAAACTTACAGGGATGTTTGATAGACACACAGCTGCCATTAGTGTGTGTAATATAAGGATTGAAAAGCTCTCACTGCTCAAAGAGGAAATCACACTAAAAGGGAACAAAATTGATCCCTCTCCTTCCATTATACAATCTTATGGCCCTATCCTTGATATCCTTCTATAAAATTTCCATACTAATCTGCTAAGGTGTTAATTCATGTGACTGATTATTAACCATGAATTTCTAATTGTTCAGAACATGAACACAGACTGTAAGTTAACATTTAAGCAACAAATTATTTTTAGCAAGGACATTTTTAACAAGAAAGCTCTATTATTTTAATTCATTGTCTCCTCTCAAACTGCAGGAAGAGAACACCACTATCAAGCAGCAGTTCCCTGAAGGCCTGTGTGGATCAGCAAGTTAAAAGATGGAAATGCTTTAGCTGAGCACAAAAGCATCAATGAAAGCAAAAAATGTACTCTTCAAAGTAATACTGCTCCAGTAAAAATTGTGTTCCATTAAAATTCTCCTAGCTCCAGCTCTCCTGTTGTTGCTACATTCAGAAGTAAAATACTGAATTTCCTTTCAATGAAACCCAGCTCAGACTGAGCACAGAAAGCTCACACCCAAAGCACTGCAGGCTCTGGATTTACCTTTTGCTCTCCTCCACTGCTTTGTCCAAGTGCTGGAAGATATCCTGGAATAAAATGCAGCTGGAGCGACTGTTGATGTCGTAGCCATATCCTCTCTTCCAGTACTGCTTCAGGTCATTCAGGTATTCCAGCACCTAAAATTGGAGTTCACAAGTTTTTATTGCTGCACCAAAAAGCTCACAGCCTGGAGAAATGACACAAAAACAACCACAAACATCAGGGCTCCAGTTCAAACCATTTCAGCATAAAACCACGTCACTGTGATATTTTCTGAAAAATCCTCTTTGCCCAGGATTTTCTCCTGGGAAGCTGAGAAGCCTCAGAGAGGAATGAAAACAATAATTATCTGATTGCTGCTGCTGTGTTTGCTGCTTGGGAATGTGGCTTGGACATTGTTTACCAACAGGTGAATGTTTGCTTGGCTATTAAGAAGAAACAATTCACATGGAACCAATCACCATCAGCTGTGCTGGACTCTGAGTCAGTCACAAGTTTTTATTATTCATTCTTGTGAAACCTTCTGATGTATCCTTTCTCTATAGTTTAGTATAGTTTTAGTATTGCATTCTTTTAATAAATTATAATAGCATAGATAATAAATTGGCCTTCTGAGAACAAGGAGTCAGATTCTCATCTCTCACCTCATCCTGGGGACCCTCACAAACATCACAATACCAGACAACAGATCAAAGAGTGACCAAATTCAGCATCTGGTAACAATCACAAAAAAGCCCTGAGGTGCTGCACATCACAAGACAACCACTACCCACTGCTTTTTCAGCACTTCTGATTTTGCCCTTCTGTGCCATTCTTCTCACAGAATCCATCCCACACCTTCAGCCCAGCTTGTTTTGGGTCTGTTTCCACATTCCAGAGCTGTGCACACATCTCAAGCAGACAGAACTGTGCCTTGGAATTATTCAAGAGCACGCAGTGCTCTCCTTGTTCCCTGCTCCTTTCCTGACAGTTCCTGGCATCAAAGCCATTTCCCACCTCCCTGCTGAGTTATTTATAACCAGACTGAACAGGGCAGGGCTCAGCAGAAGCCCGTGGTGACCCTGATCCTCTCAGACACACCCATCTATGAAAAGGTCTCCTCTTTTCCCAGGGGTGCAAATTTCCTTAAGAGCCTTGGGGGAGCTGTACTGAACATCAAAAAAAGTTGAAAGAAGAGGAACAAACATTTGTCTCATTTATCTGGGTTCTGTCTAGGTTTATAGAGCTGATAGACCCCAAAACCAGAGAGTCTTGGAGGCCCTGCAAGACCTCATTTGATGTACCCTGGAGTGAATTTTATCACGTGGTTCTATCATGTAAAACCACACATTATAGAATTATTTGAGATGGAAGGCCCTTGGAGAGCACCTCATTCCAAACCCCCTGCCACAGGCAGGGACACTTCCCTCCAGAGCAGGTTGCTCCAAGCCTCACATACCTTGGCATCTTCTTCACTGAAGAGTGAACACCATGGGGAGGTCACATTTTTTATGGCCAGCTCATAGGAGCAGGTGAGAAAAGCCACTTGAACAAGATCTGCAATAAATCCAACAAACAAGCAAGAGATAAATAAATCACTGCTAGATAAGTAGCAGCTTCCTCTCCTCAGTTTACCTCTAAAATGAATTGTAATTACTGTTTGGCAATACAAACAATGACATCCAATAAATATTTGGCAGGACAAAGACCAAGCACCAAAAATACACAGTTTAACAGGATTATTGTGCAAAACCCAAATTTTGGACTGCAAGTTCTTGGCATTACATCATGCTAAGAGGGAAAACAAGAGCATTCCACATTAAATGCTGCCCATCAGCTGATGTGAAACAGGTGTCAGCTGCTGGTGCAGCCCCACAGGTCAGAGGAGTCAAAGGGAAGGTGTGAGCTCATGGACAACACCCCCTCCACATCAGCAGTTGTGTACAAGCAGCACCAGGTTGAACTTTGTCTCCAGCATGTCCCTGATGCTGCAATCCCAACAGCAGCACTTATTTTGGGGTGCTTTTCCCCCCAAAACCATACAGGGAAATCCAGCACTTCTGTTCTGAACAGGAATTAAAAGCAGACCTGAGGGCTGCTTTTCCTCAGGTCATTTATGTGCTGGAGTTGTAGTGGGTTTCACAAAACAAAATTAAAACATTCAAATCCCTCCAAAACCAGGTAAAGCTGATTTTATCTACGGGAAAGATGTTTTCATGCATCTTTTTCTTCTGACCACTGTCCAACAAGCATTCATTACTGCAACACCAACAGACTTACAGTCTCTTGCATTTAATTAGAGACTGCATCTCCAAGTCACAGCCACTCCAAATTACCTCCTCTGCATAACTACACATGTTGGAAGCTGCTCTTGGCCAGCCTTGGAGCCAAAGCCACCTGTGACAGGAATTCCTTACCTGCATTTAGCTCCTCCACTGGCAAACACAAGGCACTGGCCACCTTCTCCAGGACCTTCTTCATCTCAGGCCCCTCTTTGAAGGCGTTCACCTGGCCCATGGCCGTGTCATTCTCCTCCACCAGCACCACAAACTTGGCGCAGTGATCAAAGAAGCGCATCAGGGAGTCGTTAACTTCAACCTCCACCTCTGAAAGAAACGTGGGTGTCAGAGGGAGCAGCACCATCCCCAAAGGCACCAGGACGTGACACCCACCAAGGGACAGGCTGTGTCCCCATGGAGGGGGTGCAGGGTCCCTCTCAAACACAGGGAGAGCAGGGAACATCCCCGATGCCTCTGAGAGCTCCTTCAGGGAGGGATTCTTCCAGCCACCCATCAGGAGTCCTGCAGACCCTCAGGGATGGATCATGGCTCCCCCGGCATACAGGGAAAGCACAGGGCTCCCTCAGGACAGGGATGGAGATCCCGCAAAGAGGCTGTGAGGCATCCCCATCCCCTTTGGTGGGGCCGGGATTCCAAGGGGCTGCCCCAGTCCCTCAGGGAGGACACGGGAGCCATTCCCTCAGGGCATGGGTCTCCCTCACCCCTGAGGGAGCAGGTCCCCAGAGAGCACCTAAAGAAAGCACGGGAATTCCCCCATCCCCTTGGGACAGCTGGGACGCCCTCAGCCCTTCAGGAAAACCCTCAGGGAAGGGGGCGGGTGTCGCTCACTCACCGTCGCCGCCGAAGTCGAGGGTGGGCCCGAGCCCGCGGCGGAAGGCGGCCCCGCTCTGCAGGCAGCGGTGCTTGGAGCTGCTGGCCAGCGCCAGGCGGCGGCGGGCGGCGAACAGCGCGGGGAAGCGGGCGGCCATGCGCCGCGCCAGCTGCTCCATGTCGCGCCGGCCCTGCGGCGCCAGCCGCCCGTCCAGGCTCTCCTCGTACCACATGGGCCATTCGGCCAGGGCGGCGGCGGTGGGGCAGGCGGCGGCTCCCGCGGCCCGGCGGAGCAGCCGGGCGTGCAGCTCGCCCAGCCGGCGGATCTGCCCGGCCGTGGGGTAGCGGGTGCCGTGGCGGAGCACGGCGCGGAGCTGCAGCGGAGTGCAGGAGGCGGGCAGCGATCCTCCCGCCCCGGGACCCAGCGACAGCGGGTCGCTCACCAGGTGCGGGTTCACCTCCTCGTAGCGGGACTTGGTGCCGAAGTAGCCGCTCAGCCCCGCGCTCGCCAGCGGCAGGACGAGGAGCAGCAGCACTAGAGCGGCTTCCCCGCGAGGCGCCATGGCTGCAAGTGCGCGGCTGCCGCAGGAAGAGGCGGAGCGGGGCCGACTCTTCACGGCTTCAGCGGCCCCAGGGCCCGCCCCAGCCCCTCCCGCCCCTTCACGGCATCACTCGCCTCATCCCAGCTCCTCATGGTTCCTCACAGCATCACCCGCTCCATCCCAGCTTCACCCGACCCCTGTCGGCTTCACGCGTCCCCTCACGGCTTCGTCCGCCCCAGCCCGGAGCCCTGAGGGGAGCCATGGGCCGTCCGACCTACTTTGGTATCTGCTCTGCCTCTGTGGGGCCTCGCTGGCTTCACGGAGCTCAGTAAAAACAAAAAAAGTCGATACACAGTCAGACACGAAGGGAATGGTTTAATTCTTCTGTACAGGTAGGACAACTGGATGGACTGCAGTAAGGAAACAGAGACAAGGTATGTTGTCTTTCTCTGTATGTAAAAATAAGAGCAAACTCCGTGAAGCAGATGGGCTCAGGACAGCCCAACCTTCCTCTTGGTGGTCAGTGTCCAAGATGTGCTAGTTCTGAAAAATTTGAAATTGCTGCTCTTTCTTCTCTACAGTTGTGCAATGTATTACCAACTCTAAGGTTTACTATTACCAAAAATGCACTTTGTTTAGCTAGTAACAAAATGTGCTGTTGTCCCTTGGAGTCCTGTTTTAGAGAATCTACCTCTTGACATAAAGCAACAGCAGAAACTTGCTAACAAATCCCTACCATGTTTTATTCATAAAATTAGTCTAATTAGCATTTAAATTTGCGAAATATTAAGACCACTTCAGTCAAAACCCTGGGCCTAGGCTGTGCTGGGAATGGGGCAAGTGAGAATGTGGAAGTAAAGCTATCACTGTTTCTCAGAGCTCTGTGAAAACTTCAGCTATGGTGTGAATATCTCCCTCATTAGAGAAGCTCTGGTATAGATAGATTTTTTAAAAGTTAGTACAATCTTTATTGCTTCTTCATGGGAGAAATTCATCCCAAACCAGGAACACTGCCAGGGACTGCAGCTCCCCTCAGAATTCACTTTATCCTCCAACATGAGCAACCAAGGCCAAGAAGGATCTTTCACAGGTGGTTTTGGCTCTTTTTTTTTTTGCTAAAAACCAGCTGGATGGCACTCAAGGTAAGGTAGTGATGCTGTGAGGGGATGGGAGGTGGCTGCTGCAGGGGGTGGCAGCGTGGGGCATGTGGAGTTTCCAAAGGATCATAGAATCTCTTGAGTTGGAAGGGACACACACAGATCACCAAAGCACAGAATTCCAGGGTCATTGAGGTGAGAAAAGTGGAGTCCCAGCTGTGCCCAGTGCCCACCTTGTGCCCAGCCCAGAGCACTGAGTGCCACCTCCAGCCCTTCCTGGGACACCTGCAGGGCTGGGCACTGCAAAGCTCCCTGGGCAGCCCTGGCAAGGCCTGAGCACCCTTTGCATGCAGGAATTGCTGCTGCTGTCCCAGCTGAGCCTCCCTTGACACAACTTAAGGCCATTTCCCCTTGTCTTGGGACCAGACTCTGATGCTCCCCAGGCTGCACCATCCTGTCAGGGAATTATGGCATGATAAAGACACTTTCAGAGGAATCCAACTCCTTTTAACTCTTTTAGTTCCCAGCAAGAGCAGGTAGGAATAAGCAGCTGTGTAAAAACAAGTGGGAGCACAAAGTCTGCAGCCAGGGATGCTTCAAGAGCTGTGTCCAGAGAGCCACCAGTACTGGTTATAAACACAAAATCCCAGGGTGTGTGAGGCTGCAGGAGCTCAGAGGGCACCTGGTGTGCAGGAATTGAATTACTGCTCCAGCAGGGCCATCCCAGAGCCCAGGGCACAGCATTGTGTGCAGCCAGCTGTGCCCCAGCCCCAGGGAGGAGAGCCCCCAGGCTGTGTGGGCAATGTGCTCAGGGCTGGGCACTGCCCAGGGCAGAAGCTGTGCCTCCTGTGCAGGGCAATTGCTGGGCTCAGGCCCTGCCCGTGGCTCTGGTGCCATTGCTGGGCCCTGCTCTGCCCCTCCCTGCAGCCACTCACTCACAGCCCCCTGGCACTGCTGGCAGCATGGAATGATGGCATTGTAATGACCCATCCAGAAAAGCTTAGAGAGGCTTAGAAAAGCAAAGAATAAAAAGAGGCATCCTGTGGAAAAGCCTGAGCAGCACGGTGGTGACACATCAGGTTATAAAACAGTTTGGGCAAAAGCATAAGCAAAACATCCCCATGCTGATTACAGCCATTTTCAGCTAAAGCCTCACTGCTGAATAGATACCAGCTTGTAGCTAAGGAAACAGAGTCATCTGAGCTTTTGGCCCACAGCACATCCTGGGCAAACCTGGGTTTTGTTCAGAGTCAGACTTCCCTCCCTGCCTGCATATTCAGGCTATTGTACAGCTGAGACTTTTCACTGAATAAATAAACTTTTTATGATTTTTCTTTCCGAATTCTGTTGGAAAGTGTGTACCTCACCTGTCTCCCACCTCCTCAACATGCAAAAGAAAGTGTTAATGCAAGAGTGTGCTAAGGCTCAAACAGGGTAGGGAAAGCCTGTAATGGTGAAAGAGAAAGGGAAAAGAAAAATGGGAATAAAAAAGTGGGCAAAGTTGTTAGAGCAGGGCAGTGTGACTCAGCTGTCTCCCAGTGACTCTGTGCAGGGCCATTTGGCCCCTTTCCTCATTCAGTTTATATTAGACATTTCTCCCACAAATCACTTCTAGCACATCATCCTTTATAACAAAACCAGCATGAGACTACAGGCTGTGTTGCTTTGAAACCTATTGAGGGTATTTTATAAATACTGAGAAAAATACCCATTCCATCTTCTGCATAATTATTCACTACAGTGAATCTGTAGTTGGTTTTAGTAGGAAAAGGATTTTGCATATTAACTATATTTTTTCATATTGTAGTGTGCCTGTGAGCTGCTGTGAGGGAGAAGAAGAGAACTCAAGGAGTTTTCTGTCAGAGACAGAAACTGTCATGATTATAAACTTCACTGTAAATGTGAAGTTCAAAGGTAATGAAATAAAAACTGGTTTGTGATCCCAGTTTCCGTTCCACAAAGGGATTTCTGTGTTCTGAGTTGTCAAGGGCTGACAGTTACCCCACATGGGATCCCTTCCTTGCTCCTCTCACATCACAGCCTATTGGATCCCATGAATGTATTTTGAATGGTTTCACAGGATATTTTCTATTAGGACAGGGAAAATCTCATCAAGAAGATATCATTCCATGAGGAGTCACAACACCTCCAGCTCATATCCCAAAACTCTGGACAAAGCATTTACACAGCAGCCACATTGCCATTTTCACCCTCCACAAGTGTTGTGATGTTCTTTTTTTGGTTCTTTGTGTCTTCTTTACATCTAAGTTAGAGGCCAAAACCATTTACAAATGTTCCAAATGCAACATTATGTTTTCCTTTACTGGTTTTTTTTTTCTTTCCATCTTCAGTTCTGGTGATGCTGAGGGTGGTGAGTTCACAACTCACATTTCCACAGCAGCATTTTTGTTGTTCTCTTGCAGTGCAATCAAATAGCCTGTCCTGAATAATTTCCTTGTTTCTGCTCCATCTATGGATTTTCTCTAGAGGTGCATCTATTTCCAAACCAGGCTCTATTCAAAATGCAACTGAGAAAGGTAATGGACCAACCTCTTCTAAAACACTTTTTTTTTCATATAAACCCTTCTGCTCCTCACTGCTTTGCTGGCCTGTAATTGCCATTAATTTTTTTAGCAGTGAAAGGAGAGAAAACCCAGATTTTCCTGTGTCCCCCAGCTGAGTGTGTGCCAGGTTCCTGCTGCTCCTTTTGGGGTGTGGGCTCTCCAAAACCATTTACAAATGTGCCTGTTCCAAATGCAACATTATTAGATTGTTTTCTCTTCTGTTTTCCTTTATTGTTTTTTTTTTTCTTTCCATCTTCGGTTCTGGTGATGCTGAGGGTGGTGAGTTCCTGATTCACATTTCCATGGCATTTTCTTTTTTTGTTCTCTTGCAGTGCAATCAAATAGCCCTGTCCTGAATAATTTCCTTGTTTCTGCTCATCTATGGGTTTTCTGTAGAGGTGCATCCATTTCCAAACCAAGCTCTATTCAAAATGCAACTGAGAAAGGTAATGTACCAACCTCTTCTAAAACAATTTTTTTTTCTTATAAACCCTTCTGCTCCTCACTGCTTTGCTGGCCTGTAATTGCCATTAATTTTTTTAGCAGTGAAAGGAGAGAGAACCCAAATTTTCCTGTGTCCCCAGCTGAGTGTGTGCCAGGTTCCTGCTGCTCCTTTTGGGGTGTGGGCTCTCCACAAACACTTTCTGCTCTTCTGGGCAGTCCTTTGCCCTGTGTGTGGGTGTGTGAGTAGGGACAGTTTATTCTCACAATTAAAACAATGGTTTTTTCCATATCTGATGCCACATTTTGGTTAGCAGTGAGAGAACTGGGAAAGGAATGATACAAATAATTACTGCTTTCTGCAGAAGGGGCTGAATTCAGATCTCACCCATGATGGACAGAGAGTGCTCCACATGCTCTCCCCTCATGTCCGGTTATCTCGGCTGTTTGAGGGGCCTGGAAAGGCCCGGAGTGGCCTTGGGGCAGCCCGCGTATCGAAGGACGAGAAGAGGCTTCAGTTCTTCTTTCTGGTTTTATGTTTATTAATTGTTTATCTAAAAGATGTTCTTTCAGCCGAACAGAGATCTGCTCAGCAGTCAGCCATGGGCACACTGTGTCTGCCCTCCCGGGCAGCCACGTATCTTTATACCCTTTGTTACGTGTACAATATTTATCATTTTTCCCCAATACCATTTATTCTTATAACTCGGTGCACTCTCAGTAATAACCAATCCAAAGGTGCCACCGTGGCCAAAGAAGATGGAGGAGAAGAGGAAGAAGAAGGAGGACAGGACACGCCCCAATTCCTCCATCTTACTCCTCTAAACCCCCCTGTACATAAATCCTAAACCCTGTGTCTCACTCTCTAATTAACTAATCCCTTCACCATTCACCCAGTGAAGCCCTCATCCTTGTCGTCTCCTGTGTAGGATCAAAGTCCAGCCACCAGACACTTCTGGCAACATTCCAGGACTCCCGAGACCCCCAAGGTGGTCTCGGTGGCTCAGCATCTCAGGACTGAGATCTTGAGATCCGACACCCTCAGGCACAGCCCCATTTAAATGTGTGTGACACAGCCTGTTCTCCCAGAAAACACAGAAACCTCTGGGCATCCTGAGTGGTTTGACCTCTTTGCAAGCAGAGTTTCTGGTCTTGCAGTGTGGCTTCACCCTGTGTGGGCAACATTGGCAGCCTGGCCACCCCATAATTATGTGGTTGCCTTGCTGGAACAGGGCAGGCCCTGCCAGTTCTGGAGCAGCATGACCCCATGTCAGGCTGTGGAACAGCTTGGAGATTGAAAAACCCAGAGATAAATTCAGAAAGCCTCAAACCCCAGCCAAACTGGGTTTTTCAAGGGTAAAAGTAAATTTAAATAAGAGTTTCCTTTTCCACATAAGTAAGAGGAAGACAGTACAGAAACTGTGTGGATCTGTGCTTTATATATGAAAAGGTAAATTTCTTGGTTGTATTTTCACCAAAATACAGGCACAAAGAAAGCTCAAAGATTCAGGCATGCTACAGGCAGGGGACTATTCAGGTTAGTTAGGACTGGGACAGGACAAGGGGAAAGGGCCTCAGGCTGGGCCAGGGGAGGCTCAGCTGGGACAGCAGCAGCAATTTCTGCATGCAAAGGGTGCTCAGGCCTTGGCAGGGGCTGCCCAGAGAGCTTTGCAGTGCCCAGCCCTGCAGGTGTCCCAGGAAAGGTGTGACAGTGTTTATAGGGGTCTTAGGATGAGGGAAGAGACGAGGATCTGACTCCATGTTTCAGAAGGCTTGATTTATTATTTTATGATATATATTACATTAAAACTATACTAAAAGAATAGAAGAAAAGGTTTCATCAGAAGGCTGGCTAAGACTAGAAAAAGAAAGAATGATAACAAAAGCTTCTGTCTCGGACAGAGAGTCAGAGCCAGCTGACTGTGATTGGCCATTAATTACAAACAACCACATGAGACCAATCCCAGATGCCCCTGTTGCATTCCACAGCAGCAGATAATCAATGTTTACATTTTGTTCCTGAGGCTTCTCAGCTTCTCAGGAGGAAAAATCCTAAATAAAGGATTTTTCATAAAAGATGTTGGTGACAGAAGGGCTGGAGGTGGCACTCAGTGCTCTGGGCTGGGCACAAGGTGGGCACTGGGCACAGCTGGGACTCCATGGGCTGGCTGGGATTTTCCAACCTCAGTCATTTTGGAATTCTATGAACCAGCAAGAACAATTAATTAATCAATTAATTAATCCAGTTCTTTTTAGTATGCTTCTATCAGACAGGGTTTGAGCTTGGATGGCCCAAAGAAGACCATGGTGAGGAAGTTTGCTGACAGCACAAAGCTTGACAGTGCCCCAGTACAGAGAACAAGTCAGAGACAGGATGGAGTTTAACAGAGAGAAATTCTTGCAGCAAGCAGGGATTTCTGCTGCAAACTCCAAACTCAGAAGGACAAAGGAAGAGAAAGGTTTGAGCAGACCAGCAGATCTCCAGGCAGCTGGGAGCCCTGGGTGTGGCACGGCCACCTAACGGCAAAGAGGATTTTGGGCAGGTGAGAAGTGACATTATCAGCACACAGGGAGAGATTGACACTCCCCACTGTGGGTGGCCACAGCCACCCACGGGCAGGGCTGCAGGGAAGCACTGAGATGGTGCACAGCTTCTGAGAGGGCACTCAGGTGGCTGCAAACCAACATGAGTGAGCAGGGATCATGGATGGGACATCAGGAGGAGTCTCAGCTGGAAAGGGACATTTTGGGAGCAGCCTTCCTGCAGTAAATTGTAGCCCCACATTTCTCTTCACAGAGAAAAGCAAGGCACAATTCTTCCCAAGAATATTGCTGGGATTCTGTCATGGTTTGAGCCTGGCACAGAGCCAGTGCCCCCCATGAAAATGCCTCACCCTGGTGTCTGCTGTGAGATGTGACCAGGAATAAGCAAAACAGGCTCTAACTTAAACATAAAGACCACTTTATTACTTAAACTACAGGGAAATAGGGAGAGACTATAAGGAAAAAGAAGAAAAAAGAATTGAAAACCTTACAAAAAAACCATTTTCCTCCTCCCCACCACCTGACTTTCCCAATCCAATACATTCTCCCAAAACAACTGCCCAGCCTTGGCCCCACACGTTAGTATACTCAAACTGCAGTTCATGAAGAGGAAAGGAGTCCTTCTTGTTCCATAGGCTTCTCCTGGAAACACACTGAAATCCCGGATGTTTCCTTGTCACTTCGGCACCGCCCGGGGGGAAAAAAAAAGTCCTTTTGCCGCTTGTGACATGTTCCTTCCATGCCCAGTGCTCTCACCACCGAGACATGGCCAGAGCTGCTTTTAGGGTGGTCTTTCAAGGATGCCTTGTCTCACTCCAAAAAGGCACAGTCTCTGCTTTTGGGACATCTGTCCCCCCCATATTTTTCCAACCCCCTGGGGCCGGGGGGTCCTCACAAATGAACCCTCCTGGTTTTGAGGCACTGCCTCCCCCTAAATGCAGTCTGTGTCACAGGAACAACTGAGTCCATGGCTACAAGAAAAAGTCCAGCCAAAAGGCCACTCCAAATCATCTCTCCCCATCCAATCATCTCCACAATCTCCGGGCCAAGTCATCTCATCTCTCATCTCCCTTCTTATTCAGCTTCGAGGAGGATTAGCATTTTTGTAAGGCCCCAATTATGCAAGAAAGGGTTAAAAGTTTCAGTCTCTGTCTTTCTTAGAACGATGATACTCCCACACTTGCTGCCACTGCGGCCAAGCAGTCTCCCTCCTTCTCCTCCCAGCTAGCTGCTCTCCTGGGGGGGGGGAGGGGGGGCTGGCTGCTCGAGGGCTGACTCTCTGGGATCTTCCACCCTTCCATCCTCGAAGCCCCCCCCCGAAGCCCTCTCAACCCCATCTCTGTCCAGGCCCCGGGCCTACCGCTACCGCATGGCCGGCCCCTCCCCCGCCCAGCAGCAACAGGCTGGGCGGGGGAGAGAGATCTGAACTCCTCGCCGCGATGTCCAAAAGAGGAAGTGCCAGGGCAGTGCCCTGCTTTTAACCCCTGTGTATTCTCGGAGGTGTGTCCAAACCCCACTGGCTACACCAGGTGTCAGTATGAAACCCAAAACCTTCATTGGTTTGACCACAGCTTCCCAGAATTCCCACTCCTTCCTGGTCAAACCATGACAGATTCACATTCTTTGAACCTTAGAGAAAGAAAACACAATTCTTATCATTTGCTGTGCCTGTGTTTGTGCAGAAGTAAAATGCAATATGGAGATTGTTTACCCAAAGTGATGGGGTTTTGTTTCCTTGGCCTGTCAGGTGTCAGTCATGAGATTCAGTGCAGGGTGGGCAGGGTGGAGTGCTTGGCAGATTCAATTCTAGATGTACAGAATAATATAGTATAATAAAGTAATTAATTAGCTTTCTGATATCAATGGATTCCTCCTCATCATTCCTCCTTCGTCAGGACCCTCACAGCGTTGCTAGAGTGAATGACCCAGCTGACCTCAGGTGAATTCAGCAATCTCAGTGAGGTGTTTGATTATTGAGGAGCTGCTTGGTGACAGGGGATGTTTCCATCCTGTTCCCTGTTCTTCTACTCTGCTTCCAGCCAGAGGTTCCAGCCTGCAGAGCTCTTTTACAAGCCAGCTCTTGCCCAAGACAAAAGGGATGTTATAGCAACAACAATAGTGTGATTTCCCCTGACCAGTGCCATCCATCCCTGCAGGAAAACAGGGGTGGAAAAGCTCTGAAAGAGCTGCAGAAAAAATCAGTGTCAGGAGATGGCATGAAACAAATCCAACTGTATCACGCTGCATTCAAAGCCACATCTTATTAAATCATTCAGCACCAAGGACTGGAAACAGGGGCAGCTTGCCAACTTATTCAGCAGATGTACACTCACAGCTGGTCAGCAGCTTTCTAAAATTACCACAGTCATCTAAGACAGATTTTCTTCATGACCAAGGCAGGTTTTTAATAGATTCAGGAAACAAAATGTTGTCTGGTAACTTTTCTCCTAATTCTAGGGCAGTAAATTATCTTTGTGATACTGCTTTTCAATTCCTTCTGTGTTTTCGATTGCAGTTCAGAATTTTTATTTTCTTGTAAAAAATGCTGATCACCTTCACTTACCCTTAGAAGAGTGAAGGCCATGCTGACTTCTGTCTAGTTGTAAAAGACTGGTTTAAAGGGAATGATTTCAAGAAATTTGGAGGCAATTAAGGTACAGTTCAAAATTTTTTTCTGATCTGGACGAGTTAACTTTTGTCACTTTATTTTTTCTGCAGGATGTAACAACTCACTGCTGCTCACTTTGCTTCTCTGCCTGCTCTTCACTGCCCTGTTTTGTGAAGTTTAGCTTTCATTTCCTCTGGCCTTAAAGAGAAGGTGAGGCATTAGGAAGCCAAGGAAATTACTGTACTTGCCAATACACTCTTACAAGAGGAGAGGCAAATATTGAGAGTGAACTCCCAGTCCCTTCAGCATTAGAATGGAGACAGGTGCTTGTTGTTGGCTGCAGCCATGCCAAAGTTATCTCATGGTTATGGAAGCAAGGGCAGTCCATACCAGCTGTCATACAATCACAGAAACACAGAATCCCAGGGTCACTGAGGCTGGAAAATCCCTGCCAGCCCCTGGAGTCCCAGCTGTGCCCAGTGCCCACCTTGTGCCCAGCCCAGAGCCCTGAGTGCCACCTCCAGCCCTTCCTGGGACACCTGCAGGGCTGGGCACTGCAAAGCTCCCTGGGCAGCCCCTGCCAAGGCCTGAGCACCCTTTGCATGCAGGAATTGCTGCTGCTGTCCCAGCTGAGCCTCCCCTGGCCCAGCCTGAGGCCCTTTCCCCTTGTCCTGTCCCTGTTCCCTGGCAGCACAGCCCGACCCCCCCTGGCTGTCCCCTCCTGGCAGGGAGTTGTGCAGAGCCACAAGGGCCCCCTGAGCCTCCTTTGCTCCAGGCTGAGCCCCTTGACAGCTCCCTCAGCCCCTCCTGGGGCTCCATTCCCTGCCCTGGACACACTCCAGCCCCTCCATGTCCTTCTGGATGGGGCCCAGAACTGGGACAGCCCTGGGGTTCCCTCAGCAGGGCCAGCCAGGGGACAGGCCCTGCACCCATGGCTGGCACAGCCAGGGCCCATTGGCCTCGTGCCCCCTGGGCACCTGCCCAGCCCTGGCACAGCCCCAGGGCCTTTCCCCAGGGCCCTTTCAGCCCCTGTGCCCAGCCTGGAGCTGCAGGGCCTGGGC
This sequence comes from Zonotrichia leucophrys gambelii, assembly GCF_028769735.1. Classification (NCBI taxonomy): domain Eukaryota; kingdom Metazoa; phylum Chordata; class Aves; order Passeriformes; family Passerellidae; genus Zonotrichia; species Zonotrichia leucophrys. Next base: position 31,793,509 of record NC_088176.1, on the reverse strand, counting down.
TGAGCCAGGGCAGGACCCAGCACTTGGCCTTGCTGAACCTCAGCCCATGGATCCAGCTCTGCAGAGCTCCCTGCCCTCAGCACAGCCACACTGCAGCCAGCCTGGTGCTGTCTGGGAAGTTACTGAGGGCACCCTTGGGAACTCTCACACTCAAATCTGTTCCCTGCACTCACCCTCTGGTTTTGGCTCTTACATATTGTGCAGTTTTTATGCTCCCCAGGCAGTGTGGCTTGCAAACAAAACATATCATCCATCCATTTATACTTTTGGCAAAGTTCTGCCCCACCCAAAGCCAGGCTGAGGCTGGTGGCAAACAGCTTTGCAGAGGAAATGTGGAAATGTGTTGTGTGCTCCCAGCTCTGCCCAGGGCTCAGCTGATCCTGGGCTTCAAAGCACAGATTCCAATAACAGGAATGAAGCAGCACATCAGTCACCAGGCCCTTTCTTTTAGCACTGTTAGCAGTTACACCACAAAAGGCAAATGAACAGAAAGAGCCATTCAGCTGGGGCTAGCTGAGTCTTGGTCTTTTGTCTGGAAAATCCTTAGCATCCCCATTGAGGGCTGGAGTAACAAATTAAAAACTTTTGTGTGCTTGCCCCTCACAATCAGTGTGTGTCAGTAACACTGGGAGTGTGGATAAAGGAAAAGGGAGTTGCGGGCTGGCTTTACCATTCATTAAGGTAAAGTCATTTACTCTTCTTTACACAGGCTTGAAAGGGCTGCCCAGTGCAACAGTGCTTGGGGCATGGATCTGGGCACAGCAGGGGTGGAGCATTGGTGCTGCCATGTCCTGCTTTGGGAATGGCTTTGAGTCCTGTGCTGAAAGCAGAAAGCTATGAAAAATATCTTATTTTCTTTAGGTGTGCATGGAGAATCCACTCAAATTAAACAATGAATGGGATGTTTTACCCCTCTTCAGGATGCTTGGTGTTTGCAGGTCTTTGGTTACAGAATGGTCAAAGCCAAACCTTTCCTGGTAGGGACAGGGAGGGACCGATGGCCCCTGAGCCCAGACTGCAGCTGGGGGGTTCAGGGTGGGAGTGGGCTGGCACTCCTTCCATGGAACCACACAATCACACAATCAGTATGGCTGGAAAAGGCTCCAAGGTCTCCAACCTCTGATGGAACACCACCATGCCCACTGAGCCAGCAGCCCCAGGACACACACCAGGAGGGTTTAGGAACCTCCCTGAAACAGCCCATGGATGAGGGACCAGTGCAAGACTGGATGGAAGAGATGGGAAAGCTCCTGTGAAGCAAAACTCAAATACCTTCCTTTGAAGGTAACTCAAATTCCTGTTTGACAGCAAAACCAGTGTTTTTCTGTTTTCAAGTTTTCGGAGTTGTTGTGGCTGAGGAAACAAAGCCCTGTGCACAGAAACAAGCTGCATGTGGGAGGTGCTGCCTGATAACATGGTCAAAGCCCAGCAGTTTTCCTCCTGCTTTCTGTGGGAGGTTGCAGGGCCTGTGGAGGCTTTGTGGAAGGCACTGCTCCATTCAGGAGCCATGAACTCAAGCTTTAGAGTTTCACAAGCAGCAGAGTGTGAAACTCTCTTTTTTAATCACTGCTTTTATGTCTTGGTGCTGTGTAGAATGGAGTTCTTATTTCTCTTGGCTTTCCTGACACCTACCCTGATTGAATGTCTGTTTTTATTTCACTCCTGTCAGGATAACATCTCTTGGTTTTGGCAGATTCCCCATGCTGGAATTCAGTTCTGCAGCTGATACGTTAATGGCGCACGGCTGCAAATCAATTTTGTAAAACATTTTACTTAAAATGCCAGGATAATAATTTACCCTGCTTGTCATTAGATCTCTTTTTGCTCAGGCACTCCCTGCACTTCTTGAGCTGTGGATGTGAAATAAGGCTCAGTGAAATCTGGCAGGATGTGAGCTGCAGCATTAGTTGTACGAGGTGGTTGTACCCAAACCCATCATTTGGGAAGTTTCAGTGCCTCTCCTCCATAAGGTGCTGTTACAAATGTTCACTACATGAACACAGGCACCTTTGTGGAAAATGTTCTTCAGCAGAGCCACAATGTATGACTGTTAAATAAATTCACTTGTGAACTGATTCTGTGTAAAAAGGGAGCCTTATACTCATTTATCACAATGAAAGGAATTCCTTAAGCACTATGGAAAACAGCCACCTACAATTATCACTCAGTAATTTCAAATGCCAGTTGCTTTCCTTTCTGACACAGAAAATATATGTCTATGCATGCAGTAAAGGTAGTTAATGATCACATGCTGCATTAACAGGATGGGAAAATTAATCCCATCCAATATAAAAGTATAAATATCATTAGCTGAACCAAGATGAATGTGACGTTCTTGGTGAGTGAGTCTATTTTTGGGAAATCACGGGGTTGGAATAAGATTAAAATAAAAAAAGGTGACACTTGGCTCTTCTAACTAACTGTAAAATACTCCCTTTTCCACTCAGAGGTTACAGCTTGTTCCTTTCATAAAGCCTCTGGTTTAGCCTCTCTATAATTTCAGCCTGAGAAGAACTTTAGGGTTGAAGGACTGCAAACCATGGAGTGACAGGACAAGGGGGAGTAGGAGTAGATCAGCTATTAGGAACAAATCCTTCCCTGGCAGGGTGGGCAGGCCCTGGCACAGGGTGCCCAGAGCAGCTGTGGCTGCCCCTGGATCCCTGGCAGTGCCCAAGGCCAGGCTGGAGCAGCCTGGGACAGTGGAAGGTGTCCCTGCCATGGCAGGGGTGGAATGGGATGAGCTTTATGCTCCCTTCCAACCCAAACCCTTCTGTGATTCCATGTAACCAGTGTTGCTTATTTTTGCAGAACAAGTTTACAAAGCAGCTCAGCTTGTGCCACCCATAATATTTCTCCTGACCTCTGAGACTACTTAAACTTCTCAGAAGGTAAAATTCATTTGGTTGGACATAGCCAAAGCTGTTGTTTATCTCATGGAATATTTTAAAAGCCAATCTGTTCCCTCTGTTGGTGTATTTTTACTCTGATTTAAATAGACACAGAACAAAACACTTGTGGTCTGTGTGTTTAATGGGCTGTGTGTTTAAAGATCCTGCCCTGCCTTTTCTGGTCCTACCAAAGCTGCTGATGGCAGCCTGAATATCCTTTTGTCATTACAAATCTTCCTGCTAATGAACAAGGCCGGTTCCTCAGAGTTTATTTAAGCAGGAGAAATGCTGGTTGCATTTGAAACCATCTCACCATTATGATTTTAAGCCCCCAGGTATTTTGCACAAGGAAAAGACACTTTGCAAAGCTTGGGTCAGAGATCTCCTCCTGGAGGCTCTGACTCCTGCTGCACGTTGGCATTTGGCTGCTGAGGCAGCAGCAGCAGAGTCAGGGAGCCCATTCCAGCACATGTGCTCAGAGCAAGGGCTAATTCATCCCCAGGAATAACTTTGAACTGACACAGAAAGTCAGCACTTCTCCCTGCTCAGGGAAGCCAGCTCATTCTTCCCAGGCCTTATTTTTAGCTGGAGATAACCATGGGCTGTTAAACACCCAGAGAAGCTGCTAGAAGCCCTGTGGCACCAGGAGAGCCCTGCTGACTACACCTGCACAACAGCCCCCATGGCATGGAGATAATAAAGTGGGGTTTGAAAAAAGAACCTTTCTAAGGTAACTGTTATAATATTTATACATATATATATTTTTATATGTATGTATATATATGTGATTTTCTTTGCTGCTGCCAAGCAGATCAGGGCAGGAGGCAAACCCACCTATGCCCCCCTTGGGGAGAAGGGTTCAGCAAATCACAGGCAGGATTTGCCCACTGATGTGTTTGGATACAGTAAGTGGCAGATCTTAGGTGGAGAAAAATGTTCTTTAATCAGTATCTTTTACTTTATCACCATTAACTCTGTCATGCTAATACAGTGTTACTGATTAAAGCTCCTGAGCTTCCCTGTAATAGTCCTGAATTACTGTCAGGATAATGAGATTTCCATTTTTTCCATTTCCAAACGTCCTGTTGGTGCCATCCAAATCACATCTGCATTCAACAGGAATTATTCTCCCTTCCTGCATCAGAAATACCACACCACACTCAGCTGGAAGCAGCTTTCCCCTGGTTTAGTGCTTGGTTCAGGATTATTATTACCAGCCCTGGGTTATTCTGCTGTGTATTTAAAGAGGCATTGAAGGACATTGGTGCACAAGGCTGAGCTCTGAGGGGCATGGGGTACTGGGTGACACCAGATAAATTATTTGTGCTTATTAATCATAAATCCTCCTTGCACCAAGGGTGCTCCTGCAGTGGTGATAATCACACCCAGTGATGGTCGGGCATGGAAATCAAATTGCTGCTGCAGAAAGAATTGTTTCCAGCCAGGACAGAGGCAACAGACAATGGCAGTGCCACCAGAAAAGAGAGAGCAACAAAGGGAATGATGGCCAGGAGGTCTGGCAGTGAAGCCACCACACTGGCAGTGGCATTTGATACAGCCCTGTGACAATCCCCAGCTCCAAATGTGGACTCCAGCACAGCCCATCTAACAAGAGGTGTTTCAGCCACCTACAGCTTGTTTTAGGGTGAGGCTCTGTGGTGTTGTGAGGTCCCCAGGATGAGGTGAGAGATGAGAATTTGACTCCAAGTTCTCAGAAGGCTGATTTATTATTTTATGATAATATGTTATATTAAAAAAAGTGATATACTAAAACTGTACTAAAGAAAGAGAAAGGATACATCAGAAGATTATAAAGGAATGAATAATGAAAGCTCGTGACTGACTCCTCAGAGTCCAACACAGCTGGCTGTGATAGGTCATTAATTAAAACAATTCACATGTTTGGATAAACAATCTCCAGACCACATTCCAGAGGAGCAAAGCATGGAGAAACTGAGGCTTCTCATCTTCCCAGGATTTTTCAGCAAATATCACAGTGGCAAGGCTGCTGTGTTAACCTGAGCTTTGGGTGACCTCTCATGATGCCATCTCCACAATCTGCATTTTTATCCAAAAAACTCAGGGCAGCCTCTTCCTTTGCTGGCTGCCAGGTCACCTGGGTGTCACAGCACCCTCCAGGACAAAGCCCAAGCCTTGGCTGACTTGAGGGGCTTCAAATTTCATTTTGTTCCAGCTGTCTCATTCCAAACCAAGAGCAAAATAATGTTTAGAATTGTATTATTATCAATCAAAAGACTGACAGATTTATGTTGTGAACATATTGACATCTGCTTTGTGCAAGCAACAGGGTTTGGTGACATGAATCTTACACCTTGTTCATGCCCCTGTTCCCCTGTTGGTTGTTCTGGAGCTTCATTATTCAGCCCCCTGTTCCACTGTTCCTCTTGTGTAACTTCAGGTACCCTATTGAAATCAACTTGAATTTGTATGGTTCTCTCATTAGAATATGGGAAGACAAAGCATAAAAGATTAAACCAATCTCTAAAAAACCCAGCAAAATACCAGTTAACAATCATTCCTTGGCATGAAAGCAAAATCAGATTATGATCTGGAAGAAGAAGAAAGTGCAAATAGGATTTCAGAGGATAAATACAATAATGGTTCCCATTCTCATGCAAGAGTAAAATTCCAGAAACAGCTGAGTACAAATTAGTATTCTTTTCTTCCATCTAGAAGTGCTTACAGCCAAAGAAGTGGATCCTGCAAATAGAACACATTAAATCCTTCTGGGCTCCCACTGATGGCTTCCCAATGCAGAAAAGATTAAATTAATAGCACAAACATGGGGAAGCACTAAAGGCACCAATAAACACATAATATAGTATTTTTTGCAGTTATTCTTAGATCAAAATTTATTTTTTAATGCAGCTCCTGAACTTGCTTTAAAGGTATATGATGAGTTCCAGAGAAAGAGCAGAACAACAGAAGATTTCAGCCCAGGTAAGCTAAAGTTAAGGTAAAATCTATTTGCAATACCCACTGCTAAGCAATTAAATGTTCAGCATGACTCTCATTTGTTGAACAATTATATAGATTGAGAACTGAGGAGAAAAGAAGAAATCACAGCAAAATTTGTTTGCTCTGATTTCGGATGTAATAAACATTAAAAAGATGGTGGTTGTTATTAATGACATGGAAGCCTTTCATAGGTGTTATTTACCCTAAGATTGGATTGGAGCTAACACAATTTCAAGGAAACATTCTCTGCTGTGATCTCCAAACACAGTTACACATCCTCCTTTATGCTCCTCACAATATTAGCCCCATTTGCAGAACAAACACATTCAACCCTGAGCCCTGGGGCCGTGACCCGTGAATAACAGCGCTAATGGGATTGTGCTCCACACAAAACCCCCGCAGGATCTGTGGGAGCCGCCCCGCCTCCCGCCTCCTTCCCACACACCCTCTGCCATCCTCTCCTCCGGGCCCCAGCAATGCCTCAGCCACCACGTTGCTTTGAGCTGCCTTTTCTCTCTTTAGCACAGGTGGAAATGATATTTTTTTACAGTTATAAATTGTGTGGCCCTGCTGAAGGGGTCCAGGCTCAGCAGGAGTGAGGAGGTTGTATCACTCTGGGCTTTCTATGGCTTATACTGCTTTGCAATCCCACCAAGTACTGTACTCTAGCTCCACTTGGACTTGGGTGTTAAATCTTCAATTTACCAACATTTGCCATCAAAATGAGAACCTTATCATCAGCTTCTCCTCTTGTTTCCTTTCTTCTCTGGGTGGCTGGCTGCCTGCTGAATTTCCACATGGCACAGGATGTCCCCCAGACCCAAGCTGCCACCAGTGCCAGCTTGGGCTGGTTTGACAGTGCCAAGTGCCTCCTGCAATCTGCCATCAGGAACCTGGGATGGTGAGTTTTGTTTCCCAGAGAAAAGGGCTGGTCTTGGTGTTTGGGGGCCTGTGGCCCTGTGTGGGTGACTGCTTGCAAGGATTCTGAAATCCACAAAGCCCAGAGCTCCAGGCACGCTGCAGCTGCAAAAGGCATCCCAAGGGGAACACAGAACTGCCACAACATGGCTCCCACCAGAGCTTTCTCCTTGAAGCAGCCTTAGCCCAAGGCTGCATTTACTGCCTAGGGTTAGGGTTACAGCCAGGGTTAGGGTTTTGAAACCACAAAGACCAGAGCTCCAGGCACCCTGCAGCTACAAAAGGCATCCCAAGGGGAACACAAAAGGATGCCTCCCACACCCAAGCTGCCACCACTGCCAACTTGGGCTGCTTTGAGAGTCCCAAGCACCTCCTGCAAACTGACACCAGGAACCTGGGCTGGTGAGTTTTGTTTCCCAAGCAGCACCACATTATTGCATCCAGAGGCTGTGCAGGGAAATCTGTAGAAGCCCCTGTAGAAGTGGGAAAACATTTGATGCTCATCCTCACATGGAGAACCTGATGCTCTCAAGGTTTATTTGAGTCTGTATGTTTATCAAGCTCGTAAGAGGATATCCATCTGTTTTATCTGATGTTTCCTTGAAAGGATGAGAGGATCCAGACAGAGATTTCATCTGTTTTAAGGAGAGAATCATAGAATACCCAGAGTTGGAAGGGAACCACAGGGATCATCAAGGCCAGCCTTCTGACCCTGCACAGACACCCCAAAATAGTCTCACTGCTGCCTGGGAGGGCTGTCCAAACACTCCTGGAGCTTGGGCAGCCTTGGGGCTGTGCCCATTCCCTGGGCAGCCTGGTCAGTGCCCAGCACCCTCTGGATAAAGAGCCTTTCCCCAATACATATCTTACATTTCCCTCACCTGAGGCATGACCACAGCAGTGTTGGGAAGGGAGCTCTGGAGATCTCCACACATTGCCTGCAATCAATCAGGACACTGAAGAGATATTTTATTATTAGTATTGTTGTTGTTGTTATCATCATCATCAAAAGAAGCTTGATTTATAGACCTTATGCTATTTTGAGGAATGGAGCTGGATTGGGGACACAGGGTACAAATCACTCAGCTTTAGGCACTGAGTTCAGCATGGTAACTGCTAAACCCACTTAGCAGAGGCTCATTCTGACCTTAGTCCTGTTATCAGAGCTGCAGTTACTGGGAACAGGAGTTTGTTTTTAAATACAGATCTTTCTCTCCTTTTGGGCTGGCTTCAAAGGCAACTGCTGCCCCTACAGGGAAAACCGAGAAAATCCAGCTTGGCAATGAAACTCGTGCCCTCCCCGGGTGCCAGCACAACAGGAGCACAGAATCCCCAAACCTTTGTTTGGCAACGGCAGCTCCCAAAATCACATGAGGTGAGGGACAAATAGAGGGGATGATAAGAAAAAGCCTCCAGGATGGGATCCTGAGATTGAGCAGGAAGGAGACCTGGAGCCACTGGTGACTGCAACACCTCTGGGCTCAGCAGAAAACCCCACAGAGCTTCAGTGGGAGCCTCCAGGTGTCCTTTTGCTCCTGCCCCTTGAGCACCATGGAGGTGACACGGTCTGGACAAGGGGAGAGCCAGGTTTTCCTGGATCTCCAAAGGAGGTGACTCCAAGATGATCTGGAGGCATCATCCTGTTTGTCAACTTGACATCAGGTTAAGGAGGGACATTTCCTCCTGTTCTGCACTGGGGAGGCCGTGGCTGGGCACTGGGACCAGTTTGGGGCTCCAAGGCATCTCCAAAGCAGAGTGAGCCTGGGGACACCCTGGCAGGGGTGGGGACAGCCAGGGAAAGCAAGGAGAGGCTGTGGGAACCAGAGAGGAGGAGGGGGAGGTAAAGAGGATTCCAATGGCCTCTCCTCTGCTCACAGACATCTTGGGGACATTTGGGATGAGCTCTGCTCCGCGGGGCACAGCTGCATCACAGGAAGCCCCAGCCAGTCCCAAGAAAACAATTCTTATTCTTACAAATTCACTGTTAGCCCCTTGCCTCAAGAAACCTGCCTCTTCCCAGCCTGTGCCGTGCTGTAAGCTCAGCCGTGAGTGCTGGCAGAGCCATTCCCTCCTGTTTTTCCCAGGATTTCAGTGTGTTGCTTGCAGAACGAACCTGCTGGCAAAGTGAATACAGGGAGCATCCGCAAGGTAATCTCTCCTGAAAGCCTGGAGCTAATCAGGCTTCCCTGAGTCACTGCAGAGCCACAGCACTGCTAAAACCCCACCTTGGCGCTGCTGGTTTCCCAGAGCAAGGCTTTCTTCTCCCAGCTCCTGCCTGGAGAGCTAACTGAGTTTTAATGACTCCCTAATTAATGGCTTTGGGCGGCCGGACCTGCCCGAGCACGCAGGCTCCGTCTGCAGGGAGGAGGATGAGGAGGATGCAGCAGCGCGGGCTCCGCTCCAGGCTCAGCTGAGCCCTGCTGGTGCGTCTGGAAATCCCTTCTGGGGACAAGCACCGGTTTTCCAAGGAAACAGGCACGCCGGGACATGCAGCACAGCAACGATCCACATGCACTTCAAGGTTTATTTAGTCACAGTTCTTGTAAAGGGGGGAGGAAAAAAAGCTTTTTCATTGTGGGAAGAACCAAAGGGCTGCAGCACGTGAGGCATTGTTTCTGTAGGAATTTCACAGCAAATCAGATCCAAACTCCAAACTCCACAGAGATAATGGCCCCGTGGAGCTGCTGCTGTCCCTGTCACCCCGTACCACCTGTGACAGAGAGAGGGTGGCACCGTGCCCTCCTTGCTGACTCAGCAGAGGGCTGCAAAGCACATGCAGGTGTACAAGGGGGTTGTTAGGAACACCCTGCTCCAGGAACGGCTGCTGAGGAGCTTTGCCAGCCCGGGAACGCCGGGCGGGTTTTTACAAGCCTGGCTGGGAGCAGTGCTCGCTCCTTGGGAGAGGAGGTAGTGCCAGAGCCAGGCACGGGAGAGGAAAGGTGGTGAGCGATTTGATGAGCCTGGGAGCCACCATTCTCAGGAAATACAGCACTTCTGGAAGCTGCTTTTACCCCCTAAGAGGAGAAGCAAACCCCGTTAGCAGCAAAGGAAAGAGGGAGCAGAATCACTTCCCGGGATGCTGGAGAAGCTCGCTCGCTGAAGGGGCCGGGAGTGGGGATATCTGCAGCAGGACACCTGGAATCCTCAGCTCCATCCTGCTCCCAGCTCCATGGCCACTCATCATCCTCAGCACAGTGGGAGCTGCAGCTTTTATCCCAGAGCCGTTTTTGGGATCCTCTGTCACCCTCTCATCATCTCACCGGAAATGCCTGGCATGGGGCTAAAGGAAATGCTGTATGGATCCACCCAAAGGTACAGATGGTGCTCCTGTTTCTAGTCCTGAAGCCCAGGGACACATCCAATCCCCAGGACCCTGGGGAGAGCAGTGCCCAGCCCAGCCAGGATTGCTGGGCTCTCCTGGAGCCGTTTTTCAGATCCTCTGTCACCTGTTCATTAGCCCATGGGAAATGCTGTATGGATCCACCCAAGGCATGGATTGTGCTCCTGTTTCTAGTCCTGAAGCCCAGGGACACATCCAGGACCCTGGAGGGAGCAGTGCCCAGCCCAGCCAGGAGATCTGGACTCTCCCAGAGCTGTTTTTGGGATCCTCTGTCACCCTTTCATTATCCCATGGGAAATGCCTGGCATGGTGCTAAAGGAAATGCTGTATGGATCCACCCAAGGCACAGAATGGTGCTCCTGTCCTGAAGCCCAGGGACACATCCAGTTCCCCAGGACCATGGGGAGAGAAGTGCCCATCCAGGAAAGCTGGGCTCTCCCAGAGCTGTTTTTGGGATCCTCTGTCACCCTTTCAATATCCCATGGGAAATGCCTGGCATGGCACTAAAGGGAATGCTGTATGGATCCACCCAAGGCACGGAATGGTGCTCCTGTTTCTAGTCCTGAAGCCCAGGGACACATCCAGGACCCTGGAGGGAGCAGTGCCCAGCCCAGCCAGGAGATCTGGACTCTCCCAGAGCTGTTTTCTGGGATCCTCTGTCACCCTTTCATTATCCCACAGGAAATGCTGTAAGGATCCACCCAAGGCATGGATGGTGCTCCTGTCCTGAAGCCCAGGGACACATCCAGGACCCTGGGGGCAGCAGTGCCCAGCCCAGCCAGGACATTCTGCTTCCAAGGGATGTTCTGGCAAGGCAATGGCAGCCTGTGCCTCTGGAAAACCCACCAGTCCCATCTGGAAACCTGCTGATTGATTTCCCTTTGGAATTGTCTTGTCTTCCTTCTTTTACCATCTTCCATACTTCGTTTTTCTCTCTTCTGTTTAAATGGGGAAATGTTTTTGCCCTCTCTCCGCTAAGAGTTTCTCCTTTGATTTCCAATTTTGACGCATTTCCCCCAGACGTGCTATTTTAATCAGAAGCAATCAGCCATTAACGCCAGATTAATTAAAGAAATGAGTTTACGTATTTTCCTAATGATCTGAAACAATCTTGCATTTCTAATGCTGTTTGTCTGCAACCCATCACTGCTTAACATCCCTGATCAGAGAGGATGACGCCACCTCACCATTAATCACTGCTTGAATAACAAAGTAGCAGAATCGGGATCTCCTGCATCCTTTGGAACGCGGGGATTTTGGTCTCTTTTGCCATTTACACTGCAGCTAACAGCTCTGCCCTGCAGTTCCTTAAAGCCACAGCATGTGGATTCACTGTGCTCTTTGCTCAGCTCCATTCACCATGTATTTAATTCTGATTTTTGGCTCTGCTGCCTTTTTCTGAACAGCCCTTGCTACCATCAGGGGACAGGGACAAAACCCTGTGGGACTCTTCCCATTTGGAACAACGACCTCTGTGTCTGTTTCTATTTCTAAAGCTTTTAAAACCATCACAGTCAGTACAACCCCATTAAACATCAGGGTTTGGTGTGAAGATGCTGAATTAATGGGTCAAAATGATCCCAAAATGACACCTCAAAGACACTGAGCTGATGGTGCTGTTTGGTGTAAATGGTGTCATGGATAAAGGCATTAAATGAATGATGCAACCCACAGAAATGATGTCATAAATACCATCAAAGGGGGAATGATGTCATAAATACCATCAATGGGGGAATGATGTCACCAAGTGGTGGCATAAGTGATGGGTATGGGGTCATTGCTGCCCTCAAAGAAGGACCCATGGTGAGTGAGGTAAGATGAAGGTAATTAAAATTTTACTTAAGTTAGCTTAATATTATTTCATTAATAAAGTGCCAGCATGCTAATAATCAGCATACCTTTCTAAATAAAAATCTCTCTTCCATTGGAACATCATTGATTTATGGATTATTGATCAGTGCCTCATGATTGTGACCTATTAGCATCTCACTGTTGATCCATTCCCATTGATTTTCCATTAATCAATTTATTCCAAGCTCCTGCAGAAGAAACCCCCCATGGGCAGGGACACCTTCCAGGGCTCCAAGCCCCATCCAACCTGGCCTTGCTGGAATGTCCCCCACATTTAGGAGCTGGTTGTAGCCAGGCAGGAAATGCTGTTTGCAGAGGCTCAGCAGGATTAAGCCCCGGCAGCAGCTCAGGACAGCCATTCCTAAGCCTCTTGGATGGCCCTTTGTCATTCCCAACAGGGAGGTCAGGCTCCCAGGGAAGCAATTTGCACAGGCTTCAGGTTCCTATTATCTGCAGGAAAACGCCCATCCTGGGGGAACAACCCCGGCAAGGGGGGATTTATTGTACAGGGAAGTGTCAACAACATTAATCCTATTAGAGCATTGTGAGATGGGATGGCAAGAAACCATAGTCAGGAAGGAAACAGCGCCTGCTGAAAAGCAGGAACCCCCTGAACCCCCCCTGCCTTGATGGCATCGCACAAGGGGAGCAAATTGAAGGATAAATTGGAATTGGGATTGCCAAGCCCTCCACTGCCCCAAGGGAGATGCAGCAGCACCCCCAAAACCTTCCCTATTCCTAAACTTTTCCTGGTCTCCTCTTCCTCATGCAAGCCAGCCTGATCAACCTGGGAAAAACCAGAACAGAGCTGCCAGTATGAGATCTACTCACAGATAAATCCCTCCTCAGGGATGAGAGAAGCAAAGCTGCTGGCACTCTCCTGGACTTCTCCAGAACCCTTCTCCAAAGCCATTCTCTTCCATCTGCATTTCCCCTCCTAACTACCAAACAGTTTGCACAGGGTGAAAGCTGTTGCCTGGATCCTGAGGTCAAACAAAACTTGTCCACTCTTCACTGGCACTGATGAAAATCTGTGAGGAGCTGCAGGTCACAGCAGACTTTAAATAACTTGCAAGCTGACTCTAAATGTGCATTTTATTACACAGAGAATTTTCTCTCAGAATGGCTCAACTCCATTTTTGGAAAGTGCAGGATCTGACAGCTCTTTACAGAGGCCCAGGACACCATTGTGTTTCACCCGTCCCACTGCATAAATTACTATTTATTCAAAATTAATTCTTAATTTTGCTTGGGTAATGTCTGCAATCACTTGTTGATTGGGGTACGTCACGAGGGTTTTTTTTTTTATATTTTGTTTTGTTTACGTGCCAAGATCAGCAAAACATGTCTCTTGCTCGGTGTTACTGAAACACACCGGTACATCCAGTCCCTCCCATGTGTGTTGTCATCCTCCCATGCCTGGGACAGGGGGAGCTGGATGTGTGGCTGTGCTATCTGCACAATCTCCTGGCTGGAAAAATGCCTGAAATACAGGAAAAGTTTTAATCAGACCTTGCAGATTTTCCCAGGCTGGGGAACAGCCCTGCAGGGAACCAGGCTCAGCACATGCAGGGACCCCTCTGTGGGCACCAGGAAATGATTTTGACCTTTTGGAATGGAAATAAAACCCCCAGTTTTGTGTTAGAAGTCACAATTTATGAAGCACAAAGTTTGAATTGGATGTTAGTGCTCACAGGACAAAATTTAAGCCTCTTTCTGCCTGGAGATGGTGACACTCAGGGGTTGTCCCTAAGCTAAATTGTCCCATGAGTTTATTTTAACTGAGATTTTATTAATAACAGCTGACTTGTCACATCTCCAGAGCTGACAGAGAACTGAAGCCCAATGGCCAGTAGAGTTCCTGCAGAGTGAAATAAAGGCAGGTAGCAGAGTTTGCTCCAACACCCTGCACTCTGCTTTTGGGGATTTTGGTTGTGGATTTCCTATAGGTACTGGAAAGCTGCCAGAGGGATCTAGGAGGAGAATTCACACACTGCTATTCCTCAGCTGCTCTGAGCAAGCTACAATGATGGCAGAACTTCATATTTTGGGGACACCCTCCTAAGGGTTCAGGGTGGCTTTTTTGAGGGCTGTGTCCAGTTCTGGGTCCCCAATCCAGGAGGGACATGGAGGGGCTGGAGCGTGTCCAGGGCAGGGAATGGAGCCCCAGGAGGGGCTGAGGGAGCTGGCAAGGGGCTCAGCCTGGAGCAAAGGAGGCTCAGGGGGCCCTTGTGGCTCTGCACAACTCCCTGCCAGGAGGGGACAGCCAGGGGGGGTCGGGCTGTGCTGCCAGGGAACAGGGACAGGACAAGGGGAAAGGGCCTCAGGCTGGGCCAGGGGAGGCTCAGCTGGGACAGCAGCAGCAATTCCTGCATGCAAAGGGTGCTCAGGCCTTGGCAGGGCTGCCCAGGGAGCTTTGCAGTGCCCAGCCCTGCAGGTGTCCCAGGAAGGGCTGGAGGTGGCACTCAGTGCTCTGGGCTGGGCACAAGGTGGGCACTGGGCACAGCTGGGACTCCATGGGCTGGCAGGGATTCTCCAGCCTCAGTGACCCTGGGATTCTGTAAAACACAGCGAGCCGAGGCTAGTCCTGTGCTGGGCAGGGGAGGCTGTGGATCCCTCGGGGAATGGGAAAGGGGATGCGAATGGGAATGGGGATGGGAACAGGAATGGGGATGGGAAAAGGAATGGGGATGTTGAGGCGCAGCGCTCCCCGGCACGGAGGGACGGGCACAAGATGGCGGCCGGGATGACACGGCGGTCACGTGGCGCGCGGTGCCCCCGCCCCGCCCGCGGCCGCCGCACGGGACACGGGACACGGCAACGGGGTACTGGAAACGGGACACGGGCAGCGGGCTGGAGCCGCCGCACCGCCCGGGGACCCGCCCGGCGGCCGCACCCACCCGGCCCGCAGCGAGCCGCGGCTCCGCACGGTGAGTGAGCGGCCAAGCAGCGGCCTCCGGCTCGGCGCAGGCCCGCGGCTGGCGGCGGGACGGGACACCGGCGGTGACAGCGGGGACGCGGCCGCCGCCGCCCCAGCAGGGACGTGCCGCGGCGGGTTCCGGCTCCTCGTCCCGGCGGCGGCCCCCGCAGCCCCGCGGGGTGCGAGGAGAGCTCCGGCCCCCGCAGGCTCCGGGGGGGCTTCGGGCGGTTCGGCTCGGGGGTGTGACAGAGCTCCGGCCCCGCTGCACGGGCGGGTCTGGGCCCCGGGCGCACCGCGAAGGTGCGGTCTGCTCAGCCCTGGCCGGGCTGGGAGCGCCGCTCGGGGCTGCGGCCACGGCAGCTCCGGGAGCCCAGCCCGGGGCTGCGGCCATGGGAGCCCACGGCAGCTCTGGGAGCCCAGCCCGGGGCTGCGGCCGCAGGTGCTCCAGGAGCACAGTCCGGGCTGCGGCCCCGGCAGCTCGGTGCTGTGCCCGGCGGAGCTCCGCATCCCCGGTTCGGGGGCCGCAGCCCTTCGTGGGGAGCTGCGGGTCCCCGAGCTCGTGGGGCCGCAGCGGGTCCCGGGGGAGCTCCGGGAGCCCGAGCCCGGGCGGTTGCAGGTGGTTCTGGGGAGCTCTGCAGCCCCCTCAGCCTCAGGAACCGGCTCTGTTCCCCTCAGCCCGGCCAGGTCTGTCCCTCCTCCGTTGGGTCTGGTGCTCCCTGCCCCAGAGGCTCTGTGGGACATCTGGTGTCCTTAGCTCCGGTGGCGGTGTGGGGGTGAGCCCGCTCCCCTCAGCCTGGGGGCTCCGGTCACTCTGCTTGCTGGGATGCAAAGGCAGGATGCTGCCTGCTCCAGAGGGAGCTGGAGGTGCCTGCTGTGAGTGCGAGCAGCTCCATCCCATCCCATCCCATCCCATCCCATCCCATCCCATCCCCATCGGAGCTGTGCTGCCTCGCTAGGTTTGTGGCGTGGCAATGGGATGATGGCTTTGTCCCCCTCTTGGTGATGTACAGAGCCGGGGTGAAAAGGAGAGATCTCCCCATCACAGGCACCCTGGCAGGAGGGTGTGCTCCCTGTTTGCTCGTGGAATGGTTTGCTGACTGCCTGGCTGCAGTGTTTGGATTTTTCACGGTGTATAAGGCATGGGGCTGTCTTTGTACTCTGTTCCTGCTGGAGGCCCTGTTTTGATCAAGGTTTCTAATTTATTCTGTCTTGTGTGAAAACCTCATTAAAGAGTGCCTCGGTGCCTTCAAGGCACCATAAATACACGGAGAGAGGATGGGAAGAGAGAGAAGAAGATGATTATTTGTAAAAAACGGGAGCTCTGCCATATTGACATGGTGCTGCTGAAGCTTGCTGATGCAGGCAGGCTCTCCTAGCAGAGCAGCACCGGGATGTCGATGAACGTCCTCGTGTCACTTTGGCTGATGGTGCAGCCTGGTGTCACAGCAGCATTTGTAGTGATGCCTTCAGACTCTCTTCTACCAGGTCCACATGGCTGAAAATGCCTTTTTTTGGCTTCTGTGAAGCAGTGCAAAACACAGAACCAGTGCAAACCACCTGGCTGGAGTCAGTGGAGGTGGTGCTGTGAATCTGGTTTTGGGCTTGTCTTATGTTTTTTTGGGGAGTGGATGCTGTACTGGGGTTGCATTCTGGTTTGTTTTGTGTCGTGTTTTGTGGGTGTTAAAATTGCTCCAGCTTTGTGAAGTTGTGTGGAGTTTGGAAAGAGAGGGCATTCGCCCTGGTTGGTGGCAGACAAAAGGTAAAGGCTGCTTTTAAAATATGGGAAATAAACTCCCTCTAAATCCAGAGAGATTTTTTGCTGTGATTTTTCTGAGTTTTTGGGCATGTGGAGCAGAACTAAATTCAGCTCAGATGCCTTTAGACTGTGTTTGTGATCTGTGCAACAAATGGTGATTCCCAAATCATTACACTTCTTTCTCCTTCCACATTATCAACCTGGGAACAGCGTCTCTCATATTAATTAGCTTTTGATGTGACAGAAATTTAATAAATCCAAATAGGTGGATGATTTTCTGGACTTGGAAGGTGTTATGGGTGTTATTTGACTGCTCAGAGTTAAAGGCAGTGATTTGTTGTTTTCCGTCGTTCTCATTGTTTCTGTCAGCACTCTCTGAATAGGTGCTACTTTTAATTAGATAATTTTTGAATTCCCTTGAACTGGACCCGTGCACTGTGGGTGATGGTGACTTAAAAGTTCTTCCTTCTTCTGGCTGCTGCCTCTGTGCATCACTCAACGTTGGTTAATTGGTGCACTAAATATGGGTGGCCTGGGACTTACTCAGATTTAAAAGCAATTTCAGCCTGGCCTTAAGGAATGGTTGTGGAATTAAAGGCTTTTTAATTGGGGCAGCAGGACATCCTGTGAGGGGAAAAAAAAAATAAAAATTGCTCAGAAATAATCCTTGTTGGAGAAAGGGCCTGTTTGAGCAATAGAATAAATCCATATAGCATCACCAGAAAGTGAAGGGGTGCTGCACAGATGCTTGAATGGTGCTGTTGTTGGCCATGGCACAACATCCCTGTGCCCTGGGGAGGTTTGCAGGCGCTGCTGGAGGGCAGGAGGGATTTCTGAGGCTGCCCAGGCAGGTAGGTCCAGGCTGTTCTGTGCTGAAGTGGAGCAGAGCACCTGATGCTATTTCAGTCGTGATTCAAGTGCAGCACATCAAACCCAACCGTGCGGCTCTGAAGTGGAGCTGAGCTTAAAAGGAGCTCAAAAACCTGATTTTTTTAGAGGTTTCTTGGATCTGGTGGTCACAGACTGAGCTCCCAGGTACTGGCAGTGCTTTCCAAGGGATTTTTGGTGTCATTGGAGGCTTTTTGGGGCAGGAGCCCTCTGGAAGGGTTGATGTTCTGCATGGAATCTCCAGCTTTTAATACAGCTTGAATTCCCAAAGTGTGTGGTGTGACAGCATTAAGTTAATTCTTAAATCTTGTCCCCCTCCTTCCCCAAAATGCTGGGGGAAATGCAAAAGACTGAGGAACATGTGAAACCTACCAGCTTTTTGGGATGATTTCATCATCACATTTTATTATTTGATGATTATGATGATTTCATCATCATCATCATATTTTATTATTTTGAAAATTTGCTTAGCAGAGGCAGTGTTTGGTGCAGGTTACTTTGTCTTTTCGTGAAAGAACATCCATCCTGATAAGCTGCCAGGTGTAACTGTGTAGTAGGGCTTGGTGGGCATCCCTGCCCATGGCAGTGGGGTGGAAAGAGAGGGTCTTTGAGGTTATTTCCAACCCAGATCATTCTGGGATTTAAACATCTCTAAAATATTTGTGTGTATTGTTTCTGGTCTTATCAAATGTGGTGTTGTAATTGAGGGGAGAAAAAAAACCCCACCAAATTCTTGAAAGTGACCCATGAGCTTTGTTCTGATAGTCCTTGATCAAGAGCAGGAAAGAGAAAACTTAATTTTGGAGACTGTAACGTGTTTCTTAAAGAAATGCAGTTATGCTGTTGCTGGGCTTTGCAGTTGACTCATCCAAATCAGGGAGCAAATCTCGAGTGGGACAGATGTCCTGTTGGTGTTTCCTTTGTGTGCTGCTGCTGTCCTGCTCTGCTGCCCAGTTACACATCCATAATCAAAGAAAACCACTAATAAATCCTTACTGGGAAAGCATCTGCCCTAGCTTTTGCCTGATTTGCTAATTTGCTTGGAGTTAAATGCACAACAAAATAAACCTCCCTCTGCTTAGAGCCATGGCTCCAAGACTAGTTTTCTCTCTGACTTCCCAGCCTTGTGTCTCCCTGATTTTGAAACTGTTTGAAGGTAGCTTTTTGTGTTTAAATGGAACTAAAGCAAAGCATGTGCTAGTTGGTAAAAAAGGAATCTCTGAAGTGCAGTAGTTTTGGGTTTTTCTAGTGCAGGAAAACTGGCGGCTTCCTTAGCAAGCTGGGTGAGGGATTAATTAATTTAATTAATTCCTTACCCAGGTGTGGTGTCAGAATTGCTCAGGTGGCTTTGCTGGCCTGGCTCTTTGGGGTGTGTGGGCACTGTCACATCCCTATCAGCTGTGTGGGACAAGGCTTGGGAATTTTATCCCTGCTCTCTGTGTCTGGGGAACAGCACACAGTGGGGCTGTGTTGTCTAAGCTTCATCAAAAATGTAGGAAGAAGCAGAAGTAAAACCAGGTAAATCCTGTCTGAAGGACTGAAAGAGCCTTAAAAATGCCCCTTTCTGAGCAGGTGGATCTGGAGAGCAGCCTTGGCTTAAGGAGGATTTTTCATAGCTGCCATCTCCTCCTGTCCACTGCAGCCTAGTCCTTTAATTTCCTTTCCTAAAAAAGAGCATTGCAATTGGGAGTGTTTTACAATTTCCCTCGCTGGTCCATTAGTGTATTAGCTTAGCTCCGTGTGTGTTGAATGCCACTAAATGTCACTTGCAAATTTAATGTTGGGAGCACTGAGATTTGTGCTAATTGAATTTAAAGTCTTATACTTGAATTTGTTAAAATGGCAGAGGCAGACAATTGAAATGCTTTAATGGGAGAGTGGAGGAGCACTTGCAAATCTGCTCTTAAGAGAATGAATCCAACATTTGTGTAGATGGAAGGGGAGACCCTGAGCAGACAGATCAGGGTTTGATGGGGTTTTAGTGTCCCTTTGCACATTGGTGACAGCTGGCAACATCCACTGTGTTGAAAGTCTTAATGCTTGTCATCTGCTCAGGGTCATTGTTGACACCAACTTAACCTGAACTACTTAAAAATGGTAAAGATTATTGAGCCTTTCAGTGCAATTTAAATTTCTGCTTCTCCAGCCATGGTTTTAGGCACTGCTGGAGAAAGGTGAATTGTTGGTCTTTAAACTCAGCTGTCTGTGTCTGTCTTCTGGGGTTTTTATTCAGGATATTAGCAACTTCTGCACCTGAGAGTTTGTTGTTCTGGGAGGGGCTGGGGTGGTTTTTGTTTGGTTGATGTTTTTTGTGTTTTTTTCTTTAAAACAGAAACTGTGGCATTAAACACTACTTTATTCTTCACTTCAACCAAATACCCAAGGATTGGCTAGGCACAGAAAAGGAGACCCTACTGCTGTGCTTTTTGTGAGGTAAAGTGTTAAAGAAATAACCCTGGCTTGGAAAAGAGTCATGAAGCTTGGTCCTTGGCTTTCCAAGTGTGTCAATCTGTGCCTCCCTAGATAGCACAGAGCTTTTAAGAAGTTTGTCTGGAAACACTTGCATTAAATCTCCTGATACCAGGCTCTGACCTTGTGCCACTGAGCTGGCATTTCATACAGGCTCCTGGCATCAGCCCTCCTGCCACTTTCAAGTAAAATCTTATCAGGCATTGAAAAGTTTGACTCTGCAGTCGAGCACTGTGCCAGAGCTGTAAAAGCCCTATTTGTACACAGAATGGATTTTTGCTTGCTAGGAGGGCTGGGGTAGTGCTTCAGTAACTGCAGGAATGGCTTTGAATCTACATAGTAATGAAACAGCTCCATCAAAATCCAGTGTCTCCTCCTCCTCCTCCTCTCTCAGCCCTGCTCTTTGTCTTCTGTGTGTCCCTGCCTGGAGTTTTACACAGCCAGCTTATATTGCTCTGGCAAAGTTTCTCAGGGAAAGTTAATTTAAAGCTGTTTGAAAGGCTTAAAAATGGCTCTGCTGTTAGGATGATGAAAAAGACCTTGAAAGTGCCTTGAGGGTGATTGCTGCTGGAATACCTGCTTGGCCATGTGAGTGGTGAGCTGTTCGCAGAGGGAGCACTCCAGGGTGTCCTCCTTCAGTGCTGGCAGCCACAAAAATTGTGAAATGTCCCAGGCCTGGTTGGACAGAGCTTGGAAATGTCCAAGGCCTGGTTGGACAGGGCTTGGAAATGTCCAAGGCCGGGTTGGACATGGCTTGGAAATGTCCAAGGTCGGGTTGGACAGAGCTTGGAAATGTCCAAGGTCGGGTTGGACATGGCTTGGAAATGTCCAAGGTCGGGTTGGACAGGGCTTGGAGGTGTCCAAGGCCGGGTTGGACAGGGCTTGGAAATGTCCAAGGCCAGGTTGGACAGGGTTTGGAGGTGTCCAAGGCCAGGTTGGACAGTGCTTGGAGGTGTCCAAGGCCAGGCTGGACATGGCTTGGAAATGTCCAAGGTCGGGTTGGACAGGGCTTGGAGGTGTCCAAGGCCGGGTTGGACAGGGCTTGGAAATGTCCAAGGCCAGGTTGGACAGGGCTTGGAGGTGTCCCAGGCCAGGTTGGACATGGCTTGGAAATGTCCAAAGCCAGGTTGGACAGGGCTTGGAGGTGTCCAAGGCCGGGTTGGAGAGGGCTTGGAGGTGTCCAAAGCCAGGTTGGACATGGCTTGGAAGTGTCCAAGGTCGGATTGGACAGGGCTTGGAGGTGTCCAAAGCCAGGTTGGACAGGGCTTGGAGGTGTCCAAGACCAGGTTGGACAGGTTTGGAAGTGTCCCAGGCCTGGTTGGAGAGGGCTTGGAAGTGTCCCAGGCCTGGTTGGACAGGGCTTGGAGGTGTCCCAGGCCAGGTTGGACAGAGCTTGGAAGTGTCCCAGGCCAGGTTGGACAGAGCTTGGAAATGTCCAAGGTCGGGTTGGACAGGGCTTGGAGGTGTCCAAGGCCGGGTTGGACAGGGCTTGGAAGTGTCCAAGGCCAGGTTGGAGAGGGCTTGGAAGTGTCCCAGGCCTGGTTGGAGAGGGCTTGGAAGTGTCCCAGGCCAGGTTGGACAGGGCTTGGAGGTGTCCAAGGCCAGGTTGGACAGGGCTTGGAAATGTCCAAGGCCGGGTTGGACAGGGCTTGGAGGTGTCCAAAGCCAGGTTGGACACCAAGGCCATGCTGGATGGAGCTTGGAGCAGCCTGGGACAGTGGAAGGTGTCCCTGCCATGGCACTGATTGGATTTTAAGGTCTCTCCCAACCCAAACCATTCTGGGATTCTGTGCTGCACCAGAACTCAAAACCCACTTGCTCAAAACCCACTGTGAGGGAAAATCCAGCACTTGTGGGTGAGCAGGGAGTGCCAGTGGCCTGAGGGATGTTAAATACATTTTTAGTGGAATAAGAAGGTAACCCAGACTTAGAGGAAGGGAGAGGAACACCCATGTTCCCAAGGGCTGCTCAGCAGAGGCAGGGAGGGGAGGTGATGCCCAAAGCAGAGCTGTGAGCAAGGCAAGAGGGGACAGAGAAGGGAGAGTGCAAGCTCATGTGAAAATCCCCGCTAAATGACTCGACAGAACACATTGTTCCCTTTCCCTGGGTGCTTTAGGGATGGCAGGATCCCTGTTTAATGGAATCGTGGTTTTATGGAGGCTCTCCACCCTTTGCCAAAAGCAATACTCAGTAATGGGCTGGGGGTTCTTATCCACTCTCCATGAAACACTGCAAAAACCTTATTTTGCAGTAATGAGCAATTACCCACAAATTAACAAAACTCTTTGTCAGATATTGCCTTTGTTTTTGTGCCTGTGTAATTTCCTAATTCATTTTTTCTCTCTTTCAAAACATAAATAGATGGGTTATCGAAAGCCATTTTAAAAACAAAACCAGAGCCCTCAGCACATTCATCAGAAGGGGATTTTTTGAGTTCTGATGGTTTGTTGAGAGTGTCTGTGCTGAGAAGACCCAGACCCATCCAGCCACGTGTCTTGTGTCCAAGAATTAAAATGTTTTTGAGAGGGAAAGCCAGAGTTCAGGGTTGAGGAAGTGCAAGTGGCTGGGAGGACACTTGTGGAGGTGACAATCACAAACCACAGGCAAATCTATATGACTTCCTCCTCTGAGCAGGCCTAACCCCAACGAAATGTCAGGTTTCTCAGGGTCCCACTGGGGTTTGAGAATGCCCAGAGAAGGAGATGGGGAGAGAGATTCCCAGCTGGTGTGGGGAGATCCCTGCAAGCTTGGTTCAGTGCCAGGGGAGCAGAGGGAACCTGAGACCCAGCTGATATTGGATCCAGGTGCTCCAGATTGATGCTCTAAAGGCCATTTGCTGTTTTCTCCTCTGAGCCTGGCCAGCTGGGCTGATGTTATTAATGAACTACTCCTTAGCTGTCTTAATTTCTGACTGCTGCCCCTTAACTCATGCAGGGAATTGAGCAGCATCATTCATAACTGTCTGCAGGGAACTTTCCTTGGCCACTTTATTGAGTGGCTGCCAGTCTGAAATCCTTTTATGATTCTTCCTGTTAATGCAAACAATCTCCTTTAACCTCATAACTTTGTAATCACCCTCACACTGTAATTGTGCTTTAATGCTGCCCATTTGTAGCTGGCTATAAGCAAATATTTAAAATAATTGTCCGCTCTAGAAAATGTTGATTGATCTCATAGATTGTTTTGATTTCTGTTTATTAACTCCCTGGGGATGTTGTTTCCATGTTCAGGACATGAACAGACCATTTTAAGTCTTTCCAAGGTAAAAGGTTGGAAAGCAGATCAGAACTCCTAGGGAATGCTGTATTTCTTCACGTGGCTGTGTGTTGAAATCCAGCCTGCAGGATGTGATGTCATGCTAATAAATTAATGACTGGTGTTTATTTGAAGATTGGATAATAACCCAGGCACGGGATAATAACCCAGGGAGAGCTTGGTCCTTCTGCTCTGAGCTTCCCAGAAATTGTGACGTGGCTCAAGCTTTGCCTGCCTGTCTTGCTGCACTTTTCACCATGAGTGTGATGGGGTGGGAGCCTTGTATTCATAGAGACACCTTGTAAAAGGGGTTTGGATGTGTGCTGTGACACAGGCGGCTGTGGGGACACAGCCCCCAACCTTTGCACGGTGCAGGTTCCCAACTCTGGGTTCTGAACTCACCAGGGATTACCTTGAAGGTCCCTTCCAAGGCAGGATGGGATGGTTCTGTGCTCACTGTTGAATTTCCCAGCCTGGAACTGCGCTGTGTTCCCTGTGAGGGAGTGGTTGTGGTGGCTTGTGGCAGGCAGAGAGAGGTTCCCACCGTGGCACTGTAACCTCTGATCCCTATCACTCAACCTCTGCTTGCAAACCCAAGCTTGGGGTTCACCTGTTCCAAGGGAGCTTTCTGGCCTGATTTAATTAAAGAGCAGTCTTTTCTTCCCTCACCTTCTCTTCATATTCCACATTTAGAGGGTGCTCCGTGAGTTTTTGGAGAAATGCTCTGTGGTTTGCCTGGCAGGTGGGGCCTTATCAAGAGGGAAATAACAGCACTGAGGGAAAGAGCAGCACAAGATACATCAGCAATCTTCTTTTAGGTCTGGCTCATGCAAAGCTTTAATGACATTTTCTGCAGCCCTAAACTGGAGTAACTTCTGCAGTGACTCTGTCAGCTGTGTCAGCAAACTTTGTGTTTGGGACTGAGGTATTGTTGAGTTTTATTTTTATTTAAAAACTAAAAAAGGCAGCTTTATTCTTATTAAAAACAAGAGGCAGCTGAGGGTCTGCAGTGGGCTGAGCTGAAGTGGGTCTTGCTTTTGGGAGGACACTTGCTGGTGGTGAACAGCCAGTGCAGTGACAGGATGGAAATGCTCAGATTTGCTTGCTTCCAGTACTGCCCTAAATTAGGATAGCTGGGAGAGAGCCCAATTTGTGGCGTATATTCCAGTGTAACATTTGCACACCAGGCTGTTCCCTGTTCAGTTACTCCCTGTTGGGAAGAGATACTCAGGTGTTGTGGAGTCTCTTTGCCTGGGATTGTTGGATTTGGGGGTGCTGGAGCAGTGCTTGAGGGAGAAATTGTGGTTCTTGCATCCTTTTGTCTGTGTGGTGTTGGTGGTCATGGAAGAGGCCCCACAAACTTCAGCTGGAAGGGAGGAAAAGTCCATTTGTTTCCACAGACACTGCAGAGTGACAGGAGAAGAATTTGGAGAGCTGAACATGCTGATGCTGCTGTCTTTATAGCCTTAAAAGTGGGTGAAGAGTTAAAATAAATAAAAAGAGGAATGGTTTCTGTAGTGGCTTCTCTGGAGGCAATATTATCTTCTGGTTCTGAGGATTTGTTTCCTTTCCTGGTCTGCTTTAAAAACATTTCCTTTTACATAAAAGCAGTGAATTACTCCATGGACATTTATGTGAAGGAACTGCTGAGTGCTTAATAACCTACTTATTTTATTTGGGCTGGACTTTTTAAAAATGAAGTGTTCAAATCAGGCCCTTAGAAGACAGATTGTCCTGCCTGATTGTCTTGAGCAAAGTCCCTTTTTGGCTTTAATTGGGGTTTTTATTGCTATGATTTACAGTGGCAGGGTGAGGGCAGCACCGTTCCTGCAGTGCCTCAGACAAGTGGGAAGGGAAGGAGAAGGAGCAGAGCTATTCCTTATCTGGGCACTTTCTTAGGTGCTTCCAGAGCTGTGGACTTAAATAATTCCTCCATGGCAGTGTTGATGTGCAGCACAACCTTTAATACGAGTATTCTCAGCGTGACTTTGCAAATATTCCCGGGTTTGGTTTAACACCTCTGGTGCTGCCTCTTGGCATTGGAGTGAGGGGGGTTTGTGCAAGGCTCAGAAATGCAGAGAAAATCACCCACTTGGAAATCACCTCTGGGAGCAGTCCTTGTGCCTTTCCTGGGCTGGTCTGCCTGCTGTTCCTCTGCCCACTGCCACCTCCTCATGTCCACTGCAGTGTCCTGGTGCCCACTGCCACCTCCTCATGTCCATTCCCACCTCCTCTGCCCACTGCCATGTCCTGCTGTCCACTGCCATGTCCTGCTGTCCATTCTCATGTCCTGGTGCCCACTGCCACCTCCTCGTGTCCACTGCCATGTCCTGGTGCCCACTGCCACCTCCTGGTGTCCATTCCCATGTCCTGGTGTCCACTGCCACCTCCTTGTGTCCATTCCCATGTCCTGGTGTCCACTGCCACCTCCTCGTGTCCATTCCCATGTCCTGATGTCCACTGCCATGTGCTGGTGTCCATTTCCACCTCCCCCTGTCCATTCCCACCTCCTGGTGTCCACTGCCATGTCCTGGTGTCCATTCCCACCTCCTGGTGTCTACTGCCATGTCCTGGTCCCCACTGCCACCTCCTTGTATCCATTCCCATGTCCCCCTGTCCATTCCCACCTCCTAGTGCCCACTGTCACCTCCTCATGTCCACTGCCATGTCCTGGTCCCCACTGCCACCTCCTCGTGTCCACTGCCATGTCCTGGTGCCCACTGCCACCTCCTTGTGTCCATTCCCATCTCCCCCTGTCCACTGCCACCTCCTGCTGTCCATTCCCACCTCCTGGTGCCCACTGCCATGTCCTGGTGTCCATCTTCCCCTCCCCCTGTCCCATTTCCACCTCTCCATCTCCACTCCCACCTCCACAGACCCTCTCCTGTCCTGTGAGCCCCAAGTCCTGCCTTGCTTTGGGGCCCCTGTGCTGCATTTGGGGTTTTTGGGGACAGGGGAATTTGGCATTTCACAGCAGCTGCCTTTGGCAGGTCAGCCCCCTGTCAGTGTGTGCTGTTCCCTGTGCTCAGCATGCAGGAATGTTGGTCAGACTTGCACTCTCCTGTCATGGGCAGATGCAGTGAATTTCCTAGAAACTTCAGGGAGGGGATGAAAGTGATGTAGATAGTTTGTAACAAGTGGTGATTCAGTCATTGGAGCATAAAATGGATTTTTAATGTGCTGAAGAAGGAAACAAAGCCTGGTTTGGTAAGGTCAGCATCAGAAATTCAGGGGCTGTGTTGATTTTTCTTTTGTATCACAGCTTATGGAGGATATTTTATTTTTCCCTTAATTAAACTGCTTTTGCAAGGTGTGTCAGTCCATCCTAAATCCTCTGTAGGAAGATCTGTGGCTGTGTCTGATGAGGGCAGAGCCTTGTGCTGCTTTTGGGACTTCAGCTCCCCTTTTTGCAGCTGGCTTGTGTCATCCAAGTTGTTTTTCATCCTTTCCCCTGTCAGTTTGTTGAGCAAATTTCCAAGTGCAGGACTGTGGGCATTGGGACACCCCTCAAAATGCAGGATTGGGACATCCTTCCAAGTGCAGGATTATGGGGATTGGGACACTCTTCCAGGGAAACTGGGACACCCCTCAAAGTGTGGGTTGTGGGGGACAGGGACACCCCTCAAAATTTAGGATTGTGGGGGACAGGGACATCTCTCAAAGTTTAGGATTGTAAGGACAGGCACACCCTCAAAGTTTAGGATTGTGGGGGACAGGGACATCTCTCAAAGTTTAGGATTGTGAGGACAGGCACACCCTCAAAGTTTAGGACTGTGGGGATTGGGACACCCTTCCAGGTGTGGGGTTGTGGGGATTGGGACACTCTCAAAATTTAGGATTGTGAGGGACAAGAACACCCCTCCAGGTGTGGGGTTGTGGGGATGGGGACACCCCTCAAAGTTCAGGATTGTGGGGACTGGAACACCCCTCAAAGTTTAGGATTCTGGGGGACAGGGACACCCTCAAAGTTTAGGACTGTGGGGACTTGGACACCCCTCAAAATTTAGGATTGTGGGAACTGGGACACCCTTCCAAGTGTGGGATTATGGGGACTGGAGCACCCCTCAAAATTCAGGATTGTGGTGATTGGGACACCCCTCCAAGTGTGGGGTTGTGGGGATGGGGACACCCCTCAAAGTTTAGGATTGTGGGGACTGGAACACCCCTCCAGGTTTAGGATTATGGGGACTGAGACACCCTTCCAGGTGTGAGATTGTGGGGACAGGGACACGCCTGAAAATTTAGCATTATGAGGATTAGGACACCTCTCCAAGTGTGGGTTGGGGGGATTGGAACCCTCCTCCAAGTTTAGGATTGTGAGGATTAGGACACCCCTCAAAGTTTAGGATTTTGGGGATTGGGACACCCCTCAAAGTTTAGGATTATGGGGACTGGGACACCCCTTCCAAGTGGGTTGTGGGGATTGGGATACCCCTCAAAGTTTAGGATTGTGAGGATTAGGACACCCCTCCAAGTGTGGGTTGTGAGGACAGGGACACCCCTCCAAGTGTGGGATTATGGGGACTGTGACCCCCTTCAAAGTTTAGGATTGTGGGGATTGGGACACCCCTCCAAGTGGGAGGTTGAGGGGATTAGGACACTCCTCCAAGTTTAGGATTGTGAGGATTAGGACACCTCTCCAAGTGTGGGTTGTGGGGGACAGGGATATCCCTCAAAGTTTAGGATTGTGGTACTGGGACACCTAAAGGTTTAGGATTTTGGGGTACAGGGACATCCCTCCAAGTGTATTGTGGGAATTGGGATACCCATCCATGTTTAGGATTGAGGGGATTGGGACACTCTCAAAATTTAGGATTGTGGGGACTGGGACACCCTTTCCAAGTGGGTTGTGGGAATTGGGACACTCCTCAAAGTTCAGGGTTGTGGGGATTGGTACAATTGTGGGATTGTGGGGGACAGGGACACCCAAGTGTGTGATTGTGGGGATTGGGACGATGCTCTGCCACACTTCCTTCCCTTTGTTTAAGAAGCAAAGCACCGAGCAGAGCTGCAGGGCAGAGGAGGGAGGATCCTCGCCCTGCAGCCTGTCAGGGAACATGTCTGCCTTCTCCCCAAGCTCCTGTGGTGAGCCAGGATGGAGCTGGAGGCATCCCAGTGCTGCTGCTGCCAGGTCCCAGTGTCCCTGTGCCAGGCCCTGCTTGTCCTGCAGGACATCCCCTGTGTGTTCCCCTCCAGGATCCCATTTCCAAGGGGTCCCTGTGCCAGGTCCTGCTTGTCCTGCAGGACATCCCCTGCATGTTCCCCTCCAGGATCCCATTTCAGAGCTGCTTTTCCCAGGTGTCCCTGTGCCAGGCCCTGCTTGTCCTACAGGACATCCCCCTGCATGTTCCCCTCCAGGATCCCATTTCCAAAGGCTGCTTTTCCCAGGTGTCACAGTGCCAGGCCCTGCTTGTCCTGCAGGACATCCCCCTGCATGTTCCCCTCCAGGATCCCATTTCCAAGGGGTCCCAAGTGTCACTGTGCCAGGCCCTGCTTGTTCTACAGGACATCCCCCTGCATGTTCACCCCCAGAAATGCAGCCAGGATCCCATTTCCAAGAGCTGCTTGGTGCCAGGTCCTGCTTGTCCTTCAGGACATCCCCCTGCCTGTTCCCCTCCAGGATCCCATTTCCAAGGGCTGCTTTTCCCAGGTGTCCCTGTGCCAGGCCCTGCTTGTCCTGCAGGACATCCCCCTGCATGTTCCCCTCCAGGATCCCATTTCCAAGGGGTCCCTGTGCCAGGTCCTGCTTGTCCTGCAGGACATCCCCTGCATGTTCCCCTCCAGGATCCCATTTCCAAGGGCTGCCAGGTCCCAGTGTCACTGTGCCAGGCCCTGCTTGTCCTACAGGACATCCCCTGTGTGTTCCCCTCCAGGATCCCATTTCCAAGGGCTGCTTTTCCCAGGTGTCACAGTGCCAGGTCCTGCTTGTCCTACAGGACATCCCCTGCATGTTCACCCCCAGGATCCCATTTCCAAGGGCTGCTTTTCCCAGGGGTCCCTGTGCCAGGCCCTGCTTGTCCTGCAGGACATCCCCTGCATGTTCCCCTCCAGGATCCCATTTCCAAGCTGTTTTTCCCAGCACAGTGCCTGGAGCTGGAGTCAGGGCTCAGCATCCCCCCAAGGGCAGGGCAGGGAGGGAGAGCTGGCTACAATTCCAGTTAAGGGTGGTCCCATTCCAGCAATTAGGAGGAATTAATTGCTTGGCCAGAGCCCCAAGATATTGCAGATGGCTCTTAGAGGGATGGAACAGATTCCTGATGTTGAGGTGTGTCCAGTTTTGGAGAGGTGGATCCAGAAACTGCATTTTTGCCAGATATGAGGCCAGCTGGCTCGTCACATCTGCAATAGAAAAGTTTCTTTAGCTGAGAAATGGGATATCTTGTTCTGCTGGTATTTCTGAGGATGAGGGAGCTTAAATTTCTTGCTTACATTGGGAACTGAAAGCAGACAATCAATTCCCACAGAAATGGGGACAAGCAGCCATTTTTAAATGGGTTTGGTTATTGTGATGACTTTGGTGGTTTTATGCAGTGCTCCTCTTGCTGTTATGTTCCTGTTATCCCTTTTGAACAAGGCATCTCTGCATTCCAGGGAAGCTCTTTTCTGCTCATAGTGACTCCTTGCTTCTGAGCACAGGGTTTGTCTGCAGCCCCAGCAGAACTTTCCCATTTTATGGAAGATTGAGCTCAATTTTCCACCTTATTTTCTCATAATTTTTAGCAAAAATCTGTTGCTTTGTTCAGGTCAAATTAGCAAATTTGTGGAGCTCAGTTTTTCTCTTTCCTGCTTTTGCACCTTTCATAAATCATCTGATGAATGTTGAAGCTGGAAGAGAGTGTTTGGCATTTACAAAGCTGATGGAAAACTTGAGTAAAGGATGCTTTGCAGGAAATGGCCCCTCAAAAAGGGAAGTAGTGCAAAAACCAGTTCTATTTTCCTTGTTCACAAACTTGTTTGGAAGATATTGTGAATTAATCCCTCACATGTGTGCAGGTGCAGCCTTCAGCCTCCCAGCTGGCTGTTTTAACAGGAGCAAACCACAGCAGGGAATTCCCTCCCCTCTGTTCCAATCCAGTATTTTGGTTTCTTTAGGGAACTTGTGTCTCTTTCAAAAGCCACACTTTGGTAACTGAGTGTCAAAAGTTACCACAGAAACTTTCAGGTGAAAAAAGGGGAAGGCAGCTCCTGCTGAAACACCAAAACCAAATGTGAAAACTTTGGGGTGGGATGGATGGGACTGAAGGGGTCAGAGATAAATCACAATCTGATTCTGCTCAAAATGAAAGTGTGTGTTCACTAATTGCAGCTGTTGATGCTGGGGGATGGGAAATTCCAGGAAAAGCTGTGGAATTCCAGGAAAAGCTGTGGAATTCCAGCCAAGTGCCCCTGCAGAACAGCCAGCAGCACTTTGCCAGGTGCCAGATCTCATGCTGAGAGTGCATGGCCAGGTTTGCCTGTCCCAAAGGGATTTTTCCATGAGGAAGGCAGAGCCTTAGCTAACAGAGTGCTCTCCTGGATATATTTCTGAAAGGATATATTTCTTTTTATATGGAATTTCTACCTGTACACCCATCAAATCCTGGGAAATTCCATCCCTTACCATTTGTTTACCTGCACAGGAGCATTATTGCAGCAATGCCTGAAAGAAGCAAGATTAAAAAGCAATTACTGTAGCCTGGCAGGGGTGTGTTCTCCAGAAAATACCTTTTCCAAGTTAAATTCCTTCTCCAAGTTGATGCCTTTGAGGCCAAGACAGAGGGTAAAAAACCTCTGAAAAGATTTTTTCACATGAAACAAATTTCTGCTGCAATCTATGGGAACCTCTGAAAGTTGACAGAACTTCTGTAGCTGGAAGTTTCAATTTGTTTAATTTATTTTGCTTCCTTAGGGCTCAGCTGTACTTGTTTTGTCGAGTTAGTTTATTTATGGACACATTGTGCTGTTCTTCCACAGGAATGACCTCTCAACTCCAGCAACTTGTTAATGTTGGTGTCAAGCCTGTTTAAAATCTCTTCCTGAGGTTTGGAGGTTTTTTCCATCAGTCTGGGGAGGTGTGGATGGTTAGCACAGAGCAATTGCTGCTCTTACAGCTGCTTTTTACTAATTAAACACACAGCTGATTGGCACAGGTGTCATCTTGTAATGAACCAAGTGCAAACCCAGCTTGGATTCCTTGTGTGCAGGTGGCTCATTTGTTCTTTCTCTGCAGTGGCCAGAAGAATCTCTTTACCCAGGAGACTCAAACAGTGTCAGGAGAGAAATGTTCCTGCTGAATTTGATGTGTGGGGCAGCTGAGGGCAAAGCCTTGCTGGGAGTTTGAGGTCTGTGGTCTCTCCCTGGGCACGATGTCCTGGTAGGAGCTTTGCTGCTCACCTGCCATGAGGGAATAAAGCACTGCCAGCACCTGGAGAGCACATTCCCTCCTTCTGGACAGCCAGGGAACAGGCTCTGGTTGTGGGATTTGGAGAATAAAGCACTCCTAGTACATGGAGAGCACATCCCCTGCCTCTGGACACTCAGGGAACAGGCTCTGGTTGTGGGATTTGGGAGAATCAGCACATGGAGCACATCCCCTGCTCTGGAAGCCAGGAACAGCCTGCTCTTGGGAGACTACATCCCTGCCTCTGGATAGCAGGAAGCTCTGTTGTGGATTGGAGAATAGCAAGCACCTGGAGAGCACATTCCCTGCTTCTGGACACTCAGGGAACAGGCTCTGTTTGTGGGATTTAGGAGAATAAACCACTCCAAGCTCCTGAAGAGCACATCTCCTGCCTCTGAACACCCATGGAACAGGCTCTGTTTGTAGGATTTGGGAGAATAAAGCACCCCAACCTGTGCAGAGCCACCCTGGAATTGTTTTCTGTGCCTGTACCTGCACTTGCTGCCTTCCAGCTCCTCCCGCTTGCCTCTGATGCCTGTGGCACCAACAGGAAAAGCCACATGTGAGACAATTGGAGTGTAAGAGCAGAAATGCTGCCTCACTTGAGCTGCACTTAACCCCTGGCTTTAAGTGCCTGTGAGAGGCTTGTGAGACGTGCTTGATACGTTTAAGAAATGAAAAGCTGTGAGAGAGGGGAGGAAGGAGCTGCAGCAGAGCTTCAGGCTGCTGAAGCATTTCTGGGTGTGCATCCCTTCCTTGCTGGCTGCCTGAGGTGACAATGGGCTCTCCAGCAGGAGCTGTGCTTGCTGATGGGCACTTTGCTGATTTTTTTCTCAGTTGTTTTCCTGCCCTGTGCAGGATTTGCTGCCCAGGTCTCCCTGTGGAGCTCTTGCTCTGATGTGGTGTGTTGGGTTTGGTGGCTTGGAAAGGACTTTCACTCACTTCTGGCTCCTCACAGCAGACATTTCCTTGCTCAGGAGTCACCTGCTCAATATTCCTCCCCCACACCTGACCCAGCTTGTTCAATCCTGTTCTTTCCCTGTGAAGCAAGAGACAAAAAAAAAAAGCAGAATTTGCTGTAGTTAACAAAGCTCCCAGGTGCATTTAGGTTGGAAAACACCTCCCAGACCATGGAGTCCAAGCTTGATGCCCTATCCCCACCTCGTCACCAGCACTGAGTGACCTCCCTGCTCACCCTTTCCAGGAAGAAATTCCTCCTGGTGTGTTGTCTTCTATATTAAGAGTTCTATTATCATTATAGTGCAAGGATTCCATATCACCAGAGCTTCATACCTCCTTGATGTTTCTCATAGGCAGCTCCTCTAAGCACTGACTCTTCCTGGTCCTGCAGTAACCATCTGACTCCAGCTCCCACCAATCCACTCTTTTATAACTGTTCTTATTGGCTACAGCTGTGGCCTGTTATCAGGCTTGTCCCTAATCTTTAGTAATTGGTTCAGCTGCAACTCTTTAGGGGATAAGGTTACATTCTATATCACCTTCATTTACCCATACTGTATCCCCCTACAATTCCCCCTTTTTCTTCTAATTAAAGAGTTACAGCATTTCTAGAAGGACATATTCAAATAATTTAACATTATGACACATTTATGCATTTCATTTAGAACTAAGAGCTACACAAATGTTCAAACAACATATTATTGTACAGATATGTATATATTTAAAATGTTAGTTCAGTTTTATAGCTTTTCTCAGTTTACAAAGTACTTTAACAAACACTAATAGCTGTAATTGATATATTTTGCCAATAGTTTAGTATTCAAATCTGTTTTCTCCAAATCCACATGGCACTATAGGTTAGACACGAATCACGTCGGGGTCACCACTTGTTGTCTTATATATCAACAGTTCTATTATCATTGTAGTGCAAGGATTCCATATTGCCAGAGTTTTGTACCTCCTTGATGTTTCTCATAGGCAGCTCCTCTAAGAGGAGACTCCAGATCTGACTCCAGATCCCACCAATCCACTCTTTTATATCACTGTTCTTATTGGCTACAGCCTGTTAACATCAGGCCTGCTCTTAATCTTTAATTGGTTCAGCTGCAACTCTTTAGGGGATAAGATTACATTTTATACCACCTACATTTACCCATACTCTATCCCCCTGCACTGATGTCCTACCTGACCCTCCCCTGGCACAGCTTTTGGGATGGTGACAGGCTCTGTGCCTGCTGAGAAGCCACATGAGGAGGTGACACCCATGTGCCAGGACAAATCTTGGCTCCAGAAATACTCAGTGTGAGGTGAAGGTGTAGCTGTTTTAACAAAACATCAAGTGGAAATGGCTTATTTTTGGTTTGCTTGCAGCTGTTGTGCCCTTCTTTCCATCGTGCATCAGGAGTTATGACCTAAAAATAAATAGTGTTGTGCAGAGGAGTGGGAAGTGAGACAGCATCACTGATTTCAGGATTTATTGCTTTGTACACACACTCACACTCTGTGTGCTGAGAGATTTTCTGCTGGGGCTGAGCAGTGCAGGCTGTCACCACCCAGCTGGGGCTGAGCTCTGCTCTCTGGCCTGCTCTTAATCCACACCCCAAACTGAAAAAAAAACCAAACAGATTTGGAGAAGGCAAAAATGTTGTTAGAGTTTCCCTGAGATGAGGATAACCCTGTAGATCTCTGAAAGGGAAGGGACAGATTTATTTGCTGTGCAGTGGTTTGGAGAGGTCTCAGGTGAGGTGAGGTGGCGTGAGCTGCTCTGTCACCACAGAAGGGGCACTGTGCTGGGTTTGCTCTGCCTGTGCCACACTGATGGCTTCATTGGCACAGTTGTGTCACTCCACTGCTGTTTGGAGAAGAAATGGAGTGCACAGTCAGGCCTGAAGGTCACTTCTGTATTCCAACTTGTCTGCTTTAGTGTTGACATTAAATTCTGGGTCCAGGGCAGCTCTGCCTGTTGCTCTTTGTGCTTTGGCAGCAAATCTCTGTTTGAGCTGGCAGCTGCCCCAGCTCTGGGTTGTGACGGTGTTCACAGGGGTTCTTGGATCAGGGAAGAGATGAGGATCTGACTCCATGTTTCAGAAGGCTTGATTTATTGTTTTATTATATATATGTTACATTAAAACTATACTAAAAGAATAGAAAAAAAGGTTTCATCAGAAGGCTAGCTAAGAATAAAATAGGAAGGAATGATAACAAAGGTTTGTGGCTCGGGCTCTCTGTCTGAGCCAGCTGACTGTGATTGGCCATTAATTAGAAACAACCACATGAGACCAATCACAGATGCACCTGTTGCATTCCACAGCAGCAGATAATCAATGTTTACATTTTGTTCCTGAGGCCTCTCAGGATCTCAGGAGGAAAAATCCTAAGGAAAGGATTTTTTATAGAAGTTGTCTGCGACATGGTGCCTCTTGCATGATGACTTCTGTGTGGCTCAGAATTACTTTCAACAGCTTTGGAAGGTGTCTTTGGACAAAGACAGAGGGAGATCTCCTTTATAAAGGTGATGGTGGTGCTGAATGAGCCTTTTAGTGTATGACAAGCCTGCCTTTCTGCCCCTCCAGTGCTCTCAGAGGTGTAAACCAGTTCTTTCCCCTCCTTTTTTCTCTTAAACTAAGCACTGAGGATCTTGTGTGACTTGCTGATTGTGAAGTCTGTACCTCAGGAAGTGCTGCAGCTGGGTTGGTGTGTTGCATTTAGGCAAACCAGCTAACTTTGGTCCTTAGCATGCTTAGTGTAACTACTTTTCTCCCAGGTGTAAGGGAAAAAAAAGGGAAATAAAATCTGGTTTAAAAACCAGGCAAATTCCAGCTTGGAAGACAGCAGGAGTAAGTGAAGGTCTGTGTGGGTTTTTTTTTTTTTTTCTGTTTATACTTGGTTAATTCCACTGTTGCAGCAGAAAGAGGTAAGTCCATTAATTAATTAGGCAGTTAATGGATGTAAGGAGCTGGTGCAGAACCAGCTGCTGGTTGGGAATTTCCTGGCAAGGAGGAAAACAACCAAACCATATCCCAAGAAAAACATGGATCTGGAGCTGAGGGATGGTGAGCCTGTGGAGATAGATAAGGATTCAGCCCAGGAAAATGCAGTAATTGATAACTGCTCCAGAACCAGTGGGGTGGGAGATAAATGTCCCCTCCCTCTCCCAAAGAATTCCCCAGCCTCAGTAAGGTCAGCAACAAGGTCCAGCACATTTTATTTCCTCTGCTGAAACAGGGATTGTGGCTACTGCACATGAGAAGAGCTTTGAGCTGGAAAATGAGCTGCTTTTAGGCAATAACATTCTAAATATTCCTGTCCTGCAGTCCTGGGATAACTGGGATCAGCTGAATTGTGATTGTTGTTTGATGTCTCTGGTGACCACTTGATTCCTCTTGTTTTAAACAGCAGCCTTGCTGAGTGCTTGGGGCAAAGCTGTGTTTTAAGGTGGGTTTTAGGGTTAGAGAACAGCAGGTGATCTTCAGGCTGGCTGGATTTCACTCCTGTAAGGGAAATTCCCTTTATTATCATAGTGGTTCTCTAGAGCTGCTTACTGGGGAAGACCCCATAAGTTTTGGGTTTCCCTGCTGCACCCTCAGGTTTTTCCTGCTGTTTGATCAATTATCTGCTCTGAACAAGTGAGCAAGACCGAAATTACAGCCTTGCTGTGACAACCCTTTGCAGCCCATTACTAAAAGATGACACTTTTTGTTTGTGGCTTTGCTTTAACAAAATAATCCTTCATATCTGGAAAGCCTTAGGAAAAAAAAAGTTTCTGGCAATATCTGTAGGAGTTGCAGTTCTTTGCTGTGCAAATGCTGAAATCTACATCTTGCTTTAATGTTTCTCAGAGCTAAAATATTTTTGGATAAACAAAGCTTTTCATATACTGCTCAAAGTGCTTACAGGCAACCTTTACCCTTGGAGTGGAATGCAGCCATGGGGAAAAGTGCAGTGGGAACAAGGACCTCTAACAGAGCTGATGGCCAGGAGTGGGATGGAGTGGGGCAACATGTCAGATTTAAATGTTCATTTGGATTGGCATATCACATTCCAAGCCATTTATTGTATGAAAAATTACTGCTGTCCATAACCAGATTATTTTTTTGTTGATGGAACAGTCTGCAGTCAGCTTTTCTCCCCCAAATTTCCACTGGATATTGCTGGGTAAGTAATTAGGAGCTGCTAGAAATGTGCTGGGAAATCATAATGTGGCATCTTAGGAATCATGGAGGAACCTACTGAGCTAAAATCTGCTTTGCTTCTAGAGGAAAAGCACATTTCTTGTATTTGCTGATTTACAGTAAAGAACTTCCACTCTTCCTATTTGCAGAGTGGAAGAGTTTTTCCCCAACCTGCTCTCTGTGAGAGAGCAAACCCTCCCAGCTTGTTAGGCAGCAATTAAACATAGCTACATGGCCAGAAAAAATGATTTTTTTGCATTCTTGTGATTGGGAAAAGTAGGATGAGGCAGGCACTGGAATCCCAAGGAGTGGCAGTGGCACCCAGACTCCTCTCTTAAGGGACATGTCAGAATCCTTGCCAGAGAGTGTTGTGAATACAATGAGTTTCAGTGGGATCAAGTTGCAGGGAGTGGAGGGAAGCTGAGCAGCTCTTGGGATGAGAAATTTCCCAAAAAGTTGCTAAATCCAGGAAGCTCCTGGAGCAGAGAGCAGCCAAAGCCTCAGGCAGAGCCTGGTCTGGTTGGGGCAGTTTAGCTGCTCTGAAATGTTGATTTAACTGCTAAGGCTGAGCAGCTTTGAGGGTTTTGGTTTGGGTCATGGTTTATTTTTGCTTCTTCTCTGTGCTTTTGCTTGTTTGTGGTTTTTCTGTTGCACTATGAGGCTATAAAGGAAATAAAAACCCCTAAAGCTTGGGGTGACTGACTTTGAGGCTTGTAACAGTGGAGGCAAAACCCTGACTTTGCATTGAGTGTTTGCAGCACCACGGGGAATCTGCAAAAAGTCATCCCTGGTCTTGGCTGTGCTGACTCCTTCCTAGAGGTGCTATGGGGGCCATAATTTCCCTTTTCCCATTTTTCAGCCTTTCTTTGATGGAGTTTTCCTGGGCAGGAGGGTGAATTACAAAGGTTAACAAGGGACAGCTGCATGCCTGGGCTGATATCAATACAATTATTGATAAAATCCTCAGTGTAGATGAGACTCACATATGGAATTATATTTTAAGAGCTCAAAGAAGTCTCCTTTATAAATTTAAGTGCCAGCAGCACATTTTTTATACTCAGAAGATCTTTTAATTACTGGAAGCTGCTTGGGCTCATTGTGAGGTATTTGCCACATTGTGTGTTTTATCCCATTTCAGTGGAGCACTCCGGGTTCTTCATGGCACAAATTGTTTTTAGCTGTCCTGAAAGTATCCCCTGACCTCCCTGCCCAGGAGAACCACAGCATCCTTGTGGAATTGTGGAATTGGCTGTGCTCCACGTGTCCTTGGAGCGAGCTCTGTGCCTGGGGTGGCTCACAAAGGGGACATTGAGGCAGTCACCAGCTCAGGATCCTGTCCCCTGAGTCTGCACTAATGCTCTTAACCCTGCTGGGGCTGGAGAAACAGCCAGCAGCTCTGGGCTGCTGCCCTGCTCCTTTCATATTGCTCTGGGACTACATTTATCTGTCTATATTTATATTTATATATTTATATTTATATTATATATATAATTATATATTATTCTATTGATGTTATATATTATTATTATAATATCTATATTATTCTATTTATTATATTCAGCTATAAACTGTCCCCCTGAGTCTGCACTAATGCTCTTAACCTTGCTGGGGCTGGAGAAACAGCCAGGAGGTCTGGGTTGCTGCCCTGCTCCTTTTTTTGCTCTGTTACTACATTTATGTGTCTATATTATTATTATTATTATTATTATTACTACTACTACTACTATTATTACTATTATTTCCTATATATTATATACTATACATATATAGTAATGTAATATAATGTAATGTAATATAATTATTATACTAGTGATATTATTAAATTAATAAATATGATATAATATATTTATATATTAACAAATATAATAAGATATAAAACATATTAATAAATATAATAAGTATAATAAAATAATAAATATAGTAAAATAATAAGTATAAAATATAATAAAATTAAATATGATATTATTTTATATTATTTATAGATAATATATATTATTTATATATGATATAAATATAATGATAATATTATTTTAAATTATTATTATTATTATTATTATTATTATTATTATTATTATTATTATTATTATTATTATTTTACATTAAGCTATAAACCTTTGTATTTACACTTTTTATTTGTACCAATATTTAAATTTAAAGGGACTTCCTGTAGCTGGGGCTTTCACAGACCTTTCACCCTTGCTGCGGAACCATTCCTATAAACAGATTTTTCAATATGAATTGCAAGAACAGGTTGGACTATGTTGTGTGAGTAAAACATAAGTTCTCTAATGAGATGTGATCTCTGCAGGCTGTACATGGCTCTGTCTCTCTGCTCTGCCCACCCTCCCTTTGGGATCTGCAGGGAAGCCCCAGGAGCCATCCTGTCCCTCTCCTCCTTCCCAGACCATCACACCCCTGCTCTGCAGGAGTCCTGTTCCACTTAGAGAAGTCTCATCCTCCTAGGGATTGTTCTGGTGTCAAAAACTTGGAAATGTCATGGTTTCTCAATTCTCTGATCCTTGAGGACCTCTTTTTCTGGAGGAATTATTGTGATTTCTGTCTTTGCAATGGCTGAATCTCAGCTCTTACCTGTTAGAAGGTGGGATATGTCTGAGGTGCTGTTGTTTCAAGGCACTTGCAGAGTGGGAAGAGCTAAATTCAAACTGCTGTGGCTCATTTCTGAATCAGTGGATAGCTTGACAGGGTTTTGGCTGTGAAGTGATGGGTTTAAGTACAGTGGGAATTCTGACTTTATCTACAGGTCAAGGGGAACCATTCCTGTCTCCATCTCTTTAGCAGGAGCTTGTCTGGACCAAGCCTGTCATGGAGTCCTCAGCTCTCATCCCATCCTCCTGCAAAACCAGAATAGGTCACTGGAAAATGGTCCATGAGATGCCAAACACCAGTTTGATTGGTAAAATAAAGCTGTAGAGTAAGCAATGTGAAGTGGTTCCTGTTGGTGATGGACTACAGGAAACTTTCTGATGGCATTGCAGTCTGCAACTCTGGTCATTCCCTGAATTCCTTATCCCTGACATGTCTAAATGATCAGATTCTGGATTTTTATCTTGGTGGGTCTGGCTGTGCACACCCTGACAAGGCCTCAACAGTGAGCACTTGCACTGTGTTTCATGTTATTAATGTTTTCTGACCTAGCCATAACTTGCCTTCTTAGCATTAACCAATCTTTCCTTTTCTCTTCAAAGTATTTTTGGGTGAATCTGGGGAATTCTGAGCATCTCACCCTTTGGGGACAGTTGAAAATATCAATCAATGTGTGTACCAAGTCACTTCTCAGTGTCCAGGCATCCATGTGAGGCTGAGATTTCCTTGGCTCCCTAAGGGGTGAGAAGGGTCACAGCAACACTGGGGCTGGGTTTGTGGGGAGGAATGTGCCCTGGAAGGTGTTTTTTGGAGGGATGAGCAACAATAAGGTGACCTGGGGACAGAAATGATTATTTTGGAAACAGGGAAAGAGTCTCCTGCTGCAGCGGTCGGGTGTATTCAGGTCACCATGATACTGCAAGAGCTAAGAAAAAAAATAATCCCATGAGCAAATCCTGCTAATTCACATAATTATGTTGTTGTTGATTGCAGTAATAATTTGTTTCACTTTTTGGGACACTAGGAATGAGTTTGCATCGTGCTGGCAGGTCTCCTAGCAGCTTTCCATGCCCAAAAGATGGAAGGGATGTTTCTGAGCTGCCTCCCTGAGTTCATCACTGCACTATTTAGTGGTTCCCTAGTGCAGAGCTGTCTACTTCAACCAAATGAGGATCATTCCTTCCCTTTCACATTGCTATTAGCTGGATGATTTTATTGTCTCTGCAGGAAGAGAGCAGAGACAAGCAACTGTAGATTAGGAACAATTTGCAAAATAGTTCCCTGATTAGCACGCCTGTGGAGATGTTTTTCTGTCTAAGGGCTGCTCCACAAATTTTACTGACTCCCTACACTCAAAGAATTAACTGTGAGCAGGATTAAAATGACATCTTAGACATCAGCTAAATGTCCTCTCAAAATCCCTTACGTTGTCTCTAAATCAATTAATTTGATTTCTTCAATCCACAAGCAAACTGGGTTGTGAACTTATATGAGTGATCTATTTAGGCTGAATTTCTCCAGAGTATTTTAAAGAGCACTTCAGTGAAATGGTGCAAAAAAAGAGCAGTAAAATATAGAAATACCCTGTGCCAGGCTGCTCTAGTCATGGGGGTTCCTTCTCCAAGCAGCTTTCTTCAGCCCTCACAGACATTCCTGATCCCTGCTGGTTAAATGGAATAATAACATAAAACAAGAACCTGCTCTTGCTCTTTTTGCCACGGTGCTGTTTTTGTGGATGTGGGAAGTGGGAAGGAATAGACGGAGGAGAATCCTCAGCTCCAAAACTTTGCTGATGAGCAGCACAAGGAGTTCTGTAAAGTCCACAAAAGTGGCCCTCAGCACTCAGATGTGGCCACTTAACTCACCTAAATCCTGGTTTGGTTGTAATTCCACATGGATAATAAGGATGGTGGCATTCACCTGGGAAAGACTGGAATATTAATGAGAATCCTGCAGCTCTCCACTGGTTGTGACACCTCCAGGTGCATCAGTCAGAGATGGAGCTCCCACTCTGAGCCTGCTGCAGGCTCTGCTGGGGACACTGTGCTGGAAAACGGGGAATCTTCTGGGAATAAGCAGCAGAGCTCTGCAGGTGTTTGGGTCCTGTTGCCTGGTGGTTCTGAGCTCTGCTGTGACACAGAGAATGAGGCTGGTGCTAATTTCACTCATTAATCCTCACAGCATCAAAACCGCCTAAATTTCTTCTCAGCAGGAGCTCCTGCATGAAGGAAATGCTGTGGCTGTCAGAGCAAGGGGTGGCACAGCCAGAGCTGAGCATGGTCATGATAGATGCTGAAATTCACAGAATTCACAGAATCACTGGGTTGGAAGAGACCTCCAAGATCATCGAGTCCAACCCAGCCCCAACACCTCAACTAAACCCTGGCACCCAGTGCCACATCCAGTCTGGTTTTAAACACATCCAGGGATAAAGTTCTGCCATTCCAGAACTTTATCTCCCTTTCTGTCAATAGCATGGGCAGGATGCTTTTCCAGCCTAAATAATTCTGATTCTGTGGCACAGAATTGTCATTTATGTGCAGATATTCCCCAGCTCAGCATCACTTAGCAACTCCAGGAGCTGCACTGTTTCCACAGGGATACTGAGTTTAGGGAAGCAGGGCCCTGAACGTTCTGCAAGCAGAAGGGTGTCCCTCAGGGGAGGGAGGGGTTTGGCACACAGGCTCATTGATTTGGGGAAGATAGCCCTTGTGTTTTCTGGAAAGTGTATCAGCAATGTAGAGTTGGGCAGTGCTGTGTGTGAGCTCTAATCAAACCTTGCCACGCAGTCCTGCTGCCAGCATAGCTGCCAGTACCCAAACTGTCACTGTGAATTCTCCTCCTGTGCTTTCAGCAGCCCAGAAATCAGTGTGGATGTGGCAGGAGACGTGTCCTTGCAGGGAGGGGAGAGGGAGAGGCTGCAGCTGTGAGGGAGCAGCTCGGGGTTCTCCCAGCAAATGCTGCTGATTCACAGCTTGCTCATCAAAAATGTGTTTGTGTCTGAGCACCCCTCTGGGATCCATGAGGGCTGGGAGAGGGGCAGGCAGGGTGTGGAGCTTCCTCCTGGGCTGGCTTTGGGGGCTCAGCAACTCTGCAGATAAGAGAGTGTGATAAGGCTGGGAGGGCTGCTCTGGTGAGATAATGGCCAGTTACCCATGGAAACATTCCTGGCATGGGTGACACCTCTCATGGTCCTGCAGCAAGCAAGCCAGGAGGCTGGAAAGGCTTTCTCTGGCTTCTCCATGGCTCTCTCCAAACAGACAAAACATGTTTGACTCCCAGCTTGTAGCACAGAAAAATCTTCTGGGATGGTGACACCTCTCGTGATCCTACAGCAAGCAGGGCAAGGGCAAGAGGCTGGCAAGGCTTTCCCTGGATTTTCCATGGCTCTGTCCCTGGCTTTTCCGTGGTTCTGTCCCTTAATTTTCCATGGCTCTGTCCAGATGGACAAAAGCTGTTTGATTTCCAGCCTGTGGCACAGAAGAATCTTCTGGGATGGTGACACCTCTCATAATCCTACAGCAGGCAGGGCAGGAGCTGGCAAGGCTTTCTCTGGCTTTTCCATGGCTCTGTTTGTGTGCCTGGTGTCCCCATCCCTGCAGTACTCACTGAAGGTGAGGCAGTGTAAAAACTTGAAAGCAAATTTCCAAGCAATCCTGCCTTTTCCATGGTTCTGTCCCTGCCTTTTCCATGGCTCTGTC
This sequence comes from Zonotrichia leucophrys gambelii, assembly GCF_028769735.1. Classification (NCBI taxonomy): domain Eukaryota; kingdom Metazoa; phylum Chordata; class Aves; order Passeriformes; family Passerellidae; genus Zonotrichia; species Zonotrichia leucophrys. The sequence goes on along the minus strand of NC_088176.1, from coordinate 31,750,428 downwards.
CCTGCCTTTTCCATAGCTCTGTCCAGACAGACAAAAGCTGTTTGATTTCCAGCCTGTGGACAGAAGAATCTTCTGGGATGGGTGACACCTCTCATGGTCCTACAGCAGGCAGGGCAGGAGCTGGCAAGGCTTTCCCTGGCTTTTCCATGGCTCTGTTTGTGTGCCTGGTGTCCCCCTCCCTGCAGCACTCACTGAAGGTGAGGCAGTGTAAAAACTCGAAAGCAAATTTCCAAGCAATCCTAAATGCAGCTAAAAAAGTCTCAATAAATTAGAATTACCAGGCTTCCATCTGGCAGACAGCTCCTTGGGTTTGGTGCTGCTTCAACAGCAGAATTGGATTTATTTATCCCCCCTTTCCTCCCCAACTTGTATTTGAGTGGAAATGTATGAACTGCACGAAGTAAAGTGAGTGGAGCATGGAGACTTCTGCTTTTGCTGTATCTAAGAGTGAAGGCTGAGTTGGAGGAGCCCTGTGCAGCACAGGGCTGGTGCTATTCCAAATCTCCACCCTTGGAGGCTGAGGGATGGGATGGAGAGTGGCTGGGGACAAACCCGGTCCCTGGTGCTGCCACCTGATAATTTTGGCCATGAGCATTTTGGGTTTGCTTCTCTTTGCTTCTTCCTCTCTCTCCTAAATGATTCTGGTTATCTTGGAGACTATCAGGAAAGGCTTCCAGCCTTCCTCCTTTGCTCCAGGGTCACTTGAGCAGCTCCCTTTAGAGCAAACACTGAGGTTAATTTCTTTACTTAAGGCTCCACGTGGCAGTGTGTATCCCATGAGTTCTCTGCATTGCTCTTGTAGTTAAGAAAATGTGCTTTGGGTGTAACAGGGTGGTCAGCAGTGGGAAACCTCCTGTAGTAATTCCATATCCTCTGAACAGAGAGAGATGTGGTTCTCCCAGGAAAGTCCTGGCAAGCTGTGTAGAAGCTGTGGGAAACTTAGAGGAAAGAATTCAAACAATAATTATCTCTCTTTCTATGACCATTGTTTATAGATATGGTTTTCCAGCTATTCATAGATCACCAAGAGTGTGAGAGAAGTTCCTAAAAGCCTATCAGGTCTTAGGTGCACAATTGTTTCTATAAGAACTGTAGATTTCTAATAATAAAGTGCATTTCATGCCTTCTGAGGATGGAGAGTCTGTATCACTTTTGGCTGTACCCCTTTGGTGATACCCTCCAACCCTCATCTAGGCCTGTATGGACACAAGGATATTCTCTCTTTCTGTGTCATGTGGGAAATACTATTTTTAAAATGCAGCTGCTCTATCCCTGGAGGTGTCCAAGGCCAGGTTGGTGGAGTTTGGAGCCACCTGGGACAGAGGAAAGTGTCCCTGCCATGGCAGGGGTGGAATGAGATGAGCTTTGAGGTCCCTCCCAACCCAACCCATTCCATGGCTTCCCTGTATATCCAAACTCTTAGACCTTGAGCTCACCTCCTGATGCTTTAATGAAGAATTACTGTTAGCTCCACCTCTTCAATGTCCTTATTTTTATTTGTTTGCTGTTTTGTTCACAGTGACTCTCATGACTCTGTGAGAAGCTGCCAGCAGCAGGTCTCAGTTTCCACTCTCCTGTTCCAAATGAGTTTCTGAGCTGATGCATCCAGTGCTCTGGCTAGAAAAGCAGTTTCAGGTAGGTCAGGGCATCTTGCATTTTGCATTTTCAAGTGTGTTTACCTTGTTTACTGTGACCTGAGTTGGGGCAAGTTCTTTTTATGGACATTCTGGATATTTCACAAACTGTCTAACTCCAGTATTGAATTGTAAAATCTTAGGGAAAGAAGCTGAAAGATCCCTTAGATCAGTTCCTTCTGCCTGCTTAGGGAAGGATGACTAAGAGCAGAACTTGAAGGTGTAAATTGTGGATAAATGCTCCCAAAACTCTGCTTGTAAGGAAATCTTTGCCCTTCTGGCTGTGGAAAGTGGAGTGATATATTGTGTAGAGCCAGAATGGGGGCTGGAATACCTGTTCTGTTCCCAGCTCTGGCTTTGGCATGGATGAATAACCTGCTTTGGCTTTGGCATGGATAAATGACCCTAAAAGAGAGAATAAACAGGGTGGATGCCCTTTATTGCTGCTTGTAGTTGTGTTTTTGTCTTTCAGTAATCCTTTGAAGCTGCGTGAGGATTTGCTGAAAGGCATCTCATAAGATTTGTCACGGTTTTGTTGGGTTTGATCCGTGCTGGAAAGCTCCATGACTGATTGAAGAGGTAGAGGGGAGGTGTAGTGAGAATCAGAAAATAAAAGTGGAGTTTTGGGTGTAAAGATTCTGAGGAAGAGTGTTCTAAAAGCTGATATTTGTTTGTGTGCAGCCCCAGTGTTGAGCACCTTGAGTGAACCAAGTCTCTCATGCCTCCCATTCCTAGTTGGGAAACCTTTTGCCTTTTTGCTGAAAATATTCTGGAATATTAGTGAGCCTTAACTTGCTGATTGTGAGAGGCTGTGGTGGGAGACAGAGCAGAAAAGCACCTTTCAGTTGTGGTTCTTCCTAATCCAGCTGGATTCTCCCTGAGCATGTTTGTCTTTGGAAAATTTGAGTTTAGCCCCTCTGCAGTGGCTGTCCCAATTCTGCATCTCTCTGCATCTCAAAGGCTGCATAATTCACATGTTCAGTGGCTTTTCCACAGAATCTGTAAGAAATACCACCAGAAATCCTGAGAAAAATGCTGTGACTAAACACCAAGGCTGCTAAAATAGAGGGAAATGATATTTTTGTGTGCCACAGGTTAGATGAATGATGAGCAGGTTTTTTGCACTTGTTGCTCTCTGAAAGCTGCCTGTGTGTCACAGTTCTGGACAAACTGTAATAATACCAAGGCTTGGTTTACAGCACTTGTGAAAAATTCCTATTTTCCCCACCCTTCCTCAAGTGCATCAGTGCTGGGAGCAGGAGATACTTTGAGCAGACACCTGAATCTCCTGTCACTCCATTGATTCAGCTCCTGTTTGCTCTGCATCCAATACACAGCAGTGATGAATAATGCAGGCATCTATTACTTAAAGTTTAATGCAGCTTTAATCAGGCTTGGACATCAAGAGGTGCAGAGGAGGCTGCTCTGCTCTGTGCTGAAGGGAAAAGATTCAATCCAGGTGTGGCTGGGTCTGTGTTCTTGGGTTGTTCCTTCGCCCAGGGCAGGGCCTGTCCCCTGGGCTGGCCCTGCTGAGGAACCCCAGGGCTGTGTCCAGTTCTGGTCCCCAATCCAGGAGGGACATAGAGGGGCTGGAGCGTGTCCAGGGCAGGGAATGGAGCCCCAGGAGGGGCTGAGGGAGCTGTCAAGGGGCTCAGCCTGGAGCAAAGGAGGCTCAGGGGGCCCTTGTGGCTCTGCACAACTCCCTGCCAGGAGGGGACAGCCAGGGGGGGTCGGGCTGTGCTGCCAGGGAACAGGGACAGGACAAGGGGAAAGGGCCTCAGGCTGGGCCAGGGGAGGCTCAGCTGGGACAGCAGCAGCAATTCCTGCATGGAAAGGGTCAATTAGTTCTTATCTATGTCACAGTCTCACAAACCCTGAGTTCTATAGCACTTCACTCTAACAAACTAAAAATGGAGCTCCATCTCTCTCTCTGCAAGGCCTTTTAAGGATAAACTGTCAAATTAAGAAATGGCACCTGAATTATTTTTACTTTTAACCCAATAACCAACCACCCATGGCCTGCAATGGGGACTTTCTTACCCAGTTACACAAAACCACTCAAACCCATGGAGAAGGTGAAGAAGAAGGACCAGCCTCTGCCTTAAAACCTCCATCTTGTTTATATTACTTTATATTACTTGTATATATTACTGTATTCTAAAACCTTAAACTCTTAAGTTTCCCACCATCTGATAACGCACACTTCTACTCAAATTACACACCCATAATCCCAGTTCTGTCATTCCATTCTGGAATTCAGTTCCAGGCCTTGGCAGGGTTGCCCAGGGAGCTTTGCAGTGCCCAGCCCTGCAGGTGTCCCAGGAAGGGCTGGAGGTGGCACTCAGTGCTCTGGGCTGGGCACAAGGTGGGCACTGGGCACAGCTGGGACTCCAGGGGCTGGCAGGGATTCTCCAGCCTAAAATAATTCTGGGATTCTGTGGCACAGCTCATCATTGATGTGCAAGTACTCACTTGCAGCTGCCTTGGTGTCTGTGACCTCTGGTTTTTGCTGTATTTATCTCAATCTGTGACAGCCCAGGTTCTGTATTTGTGGGGTCAGAGAGCATGTGGATGACTCTGCTGTGATCCAGGGATCTCACAGTGGAATTTTAAGGCACTGCTGTCTCTTCAGTGGCTTTTTTTTTTTTTCCTTGGTACGAGTATTATTTTTTTTAAACAAAGGAAAAACATCCCTTTCATCAATTGTTCCCTTTGCAGAAGTTGAGCCTTAAAATAATCCAGGAAGCCTTTTGTTATATAAATATACTCATCCTCCAGCTTGGCACTGAATGTGCTTGACAGAGCTGCTTGCTGAATTCTCTTTTAAACTTGAATTTCAGTGGCTATGAAGGAGAAACCCTGGGCTCAGAGAGCAAAGCAAACACAGCTTGCTGTGTAATCACAGTGTAACAGGGACTATTTAGAGCAGGGGAAAGCAGGGGTTTGTGCCTGGAACTCAGTTTCTGTGTCTCAGAGATTTTTGTTTCAGCTTGTTACAGCCAGGTATGCCCATACCTACCAAATTTAGCTCCATGGGAAGGGAGCATATGTGCAGTCTTTTGAAAATATTCCTGCTTAAGTTGTTTGCTGAGGAATAGAATTGTGTGTGAATACAGCAAGGGTTGGAATGGTTAACAGTAAATTCCAGTGCAGAGCACTCAGTGGTGAGATCTCCCAGTTAAGTGGGCAACAGGTGACTAGAGCAGATGTTTGAATAGGAAATGAACAAAACATCACCACCTAAAAAATTCCCAGAAACTCAAAAATCCATCAACCACAAAAACTCACCACCCTGTGGATTTCAAATAATCTTTGTCAGAAGTGGTGGCTGTTTCCTGGGTGTGCACATAAAAGCACCTTGAGGGGAATTTATGAATCATGTGGAGTTTTTCTGTGTCCTCTGTAGGTCACACTTTGATTGTGACATTGGCTTTTTAAGTGACACCTTTGGTTTGTTTTACTGCAAGCCTGAGCTTGAAGCTGCTGCTGACTGAGGAAATTGGACTCAGTGCTCTTGGAGATCTTTTCCAACCTAAATGTCTGATGATTCCTCACAGCTTTTCACAGAATCCCTGGGTTGGGAGAGACCTTCAAGAACATCAAATCCAGCCCTAAACACCTCAACTAAACCATGGTGCCACATCCAGGGATGGTGACACCACTTCCCCAGGCAGGCCATTCCAATATTTTATCACTCTTTCTGTGAAAAACTTCTTCCTAATATCCAGCCTGTATTTTCCCTGACACAGCTTGAGATGCATTCATCAGAACAATCCCAGAGAAGTGGGGATGGATGTTCAGAGGGTGCTGCAGGATGTGCCTGGCTGGTTTTGGTACAAACAGGGACAGATTCCACCATCCCAGGTTGCTCCAGGCCCCATCCAGCCTGGCCGTGGACACTTCCAGGGATGGAGCATCCACAGCCTCTCCAGGCAATTACATCTTTGCAAAACTAAAGGTTTAATGGAATTTTGGAGCAGAGATTTTATATACCCTGTGTTTAATTTGTTGGATCAATCAAGTTGGGTTTTGGTAGATTTTTTAGCTGCTTTATTCAGTGGCTTGGCTTGTTCTGGGTGCTGTAGATAATTTCCTTCTTGTCTCCTAATTTATTTGCCTTCAGACATGTAGCTGGTGCCGTGTGTTTCCAGGAAAATGGCAAGGATGTGCCAGCAGGAAATGGTTGCAGTTAATGAAAATGAGTTGTACTTGCTGATGATGAATCCTTCATCCAAAGAGGGAACGTTCCCTCTCCAGCTTTGTGGCCTGAATTAGCATCTGACTGTTCCTTTGTCCTGGGGCTGCCTCTGAATGACTCTGGGATTGGTTCATGGCTCAGGGCCCCCACTAATGGGATTTCCTGTGAGGGTGTGTCCCCAGTCCTTGCACAGGTTCAAAGGGAAAATGGGATTTCCTCCTGTGCTGCATCCTCTGGACTTGTGCCCCTTGCCTTTGGCTCCCTTTCCTCCCTGCCTCTGGAGCCCAGGAGGTTTCAGCTGGGATTTGATGATAAACTGTCCAATTAAGAAGTGACACCTAAATTATTTTTACTTTTAACTCAGTAACCAACACCCATGGCCTGCAATGTGAACTTTCTTTCAAAGCCATCCCAGCTCCTTTCAAGTCCCCATCATCCAGCCAAGGCTTGTGGGGACAGGGCTGTGTTCTCCCTGGGTTCAAGAGTGAGCACAAATACATTTAGTGCTTTCTGAAAGGCTTTCAAGTGCAGCACTGCTCTTTCTGCAGCTCTTTTTGCTTCCTTTGAAGGCTGAGCAGCACCACTGAACTCGGGGCTGCAGTGCGTGACTGCTCCCTCAGCACGCAGTTAAAACATCAGCTATTACACTGATGTGCAAATGTTATTTTGTGCTGAAGTCATGCTGGAAATAGTTCAAAATGTCTTGTTTATTTGGATTCACGAGGGGCACGCTGTCTCGCTGAGCTCTGATCTTGTTTTGCTCTCTGCTTGCTTTGCAATCAGCAGAGCTGGATTCCAACCACGCTGAGAGACTGAAGGTGCCTCTTGCTCTGAGGGCAGCACCCCTGGGTTTGTGTCTTTTGGGACAGCTGGGGTGTTAATCAGGTGTTTTCCCTCACTCCTTGGATGGGTGGAACAGGCTCTGCTCCTGGGTTGAATTAAATCCTGTGCTCAGGTGAGACCCCACCTGCAGAGCTGGCCCAGCACAGGAGGGAGAGCCCAGGGGAGGCACCAGCATGGGCAGAGGGATGGAGCAGCTCTGCTGGGAGGAAAGGCTGGCACAGCTGGACAGGAGAAGCTCTGGGGTGACCAAACTGTGGCCTGAAGGAGCTGCAGGAAACGTGGAGAGAGATCCTTTAGAAGTGATGGAATGACAAGGGGGATGGCATCCCAGTGCCAGAGGGCAGGGCTGGATGGGATATTGGGAATGAGGAATTGTTCCCTGGCACAGGGTGCCCAGAGCAGCTGTGGCTGCCCCTGGATCCCTGGCAGTGCCCAAGGCCAGGCTGGACATTTGGAGCATCCTAGCATAGTGGAAGGTGTCCCTGCCCATGACAGGCAGGGAATGGGATGAGCTTTAAGGTCCTTTCTGTGATTGTTTTAAATATCTCTTACTGGATAGGCACTGACTCACTTGGTCATTATCTTAATGACAGATGCACTTGTTTAAAATGACTCCACGGTTTTGCAGTTTTATTGCTCAGCAGATAATGCACTTATTGGGATTCTTGCACAAGATGCTTTGTTTCAGTTCACTCCTTAAATGTTTCTCTCTGTGTTTGCAAGATGCATGGAAATGGAAGGGTTTTTCCCTGGCCTGTGCTGTCCCCATTGCCAGGGAGCAGTGCAAGGCTGTCAGCAGCTGTTTGACAGATTTTCCTGTACTACTTAACAAGACAAAAAGTTACATCTCACATATTTTGCTGCGCAGGGATAAATACACAGCAAAAGGGTGGGTGAAATATTTGATGTGAACATACTGAGGGATTTTGTAGTGCCAGCACAGGGTGTCTGCTCTGTCACCAGAGTCCTGTGTGACTGTCCCAGCTGTTCAAATCATTGTGCATCCCTGCTGCATCCAGGCAGGTTTAAATATCCTGTCCAGAGCATGCTCCCTGCATTGTGGAGCGTCCTCACTGACACATCACTCAATTCCCCAAGCTTTGCTGGGAGTTTCTTGGAAAGCTGGGGAGCTCCCTGAGCTGTGTGTGGCACATCCAGAAGGGCAGGAAGGTGAGGGACAGGCTTTGCATACAGGCTGTGTCATTATTAGGATATGTTAATGGTGTAGTTCCAAGTGTTTTTTGGGTGCTGGTGCTGATCCAGGTGAGCTGAGGCAGCTCCTTGTGTTTGTGTTTGGTGCTCTGTGCCAGCAGGAGTTCTCTCCCTGGGCATTAGTTACTAATAAAAATCCTGCTGCTGCTTCCCAAACTGCGGGGCAGCCCCCAACTTGCTCTGGATGTTTTGTTTTGGTCAAAAATTTGTTTTGTCCCTGCCTGTGTTTTGGGCTGTGTGAAGCTTCTCAGGGAAGGCAGCTCAATAGCAAGGCAGTGTCTCCAGCTCTGCAGTTTTGCTGATGTGTTTGAAGTCCCCAGACAGTTGATCAGGCAAACTTGCTGCTAAATGGATGATCTAATTCCCGGTGAATGCTGTGATCACAAGCATTACCCTACATCACAGAAACAATTTGAAAACCAGTGCGTACTCCTCAAGCTGTCAGTTGTCTTTCAGCACCCTCCTTGTGCTCTTTCATCTTGAAATGCTCGTGCTGAAGCTCCAATAAACTCACCTGTCAGCAGCTGCAGGGATGTCTCCTCTGTCTCCAGCTCCTAGCTGTAGCTGGCAGTTTAAAAGCTGTTTACAGAGCAGATAAAGCAGGGAGCTCTCTTGGAGCTGCTGTTTCTCTAAATGATTTTTCTTACACTGCAGTTATACTCAGCACGAGGTTGTGTTGGTGCACGGTGAGGATTGCTCAAAGCCAGCACCTGAGTTCTGTGCTCAGAACCCCTGAGGACATGGGCAGGGCAGGAAGGTGTCCCTGTACAGAGGGAAAATGGGATAGAGAGAGGTGACATCCTGGAAAAAGAGGGGGACAGAGCACCAACAGCCTGAAGAGTGGCCCCCAGGAGAAGAATGCTGTTTCACAGCCCACAGATATGTGGTCTGAATTTTAGAACGAAGAACTCTTTTGAAACCTGAAATTTATGGACTCATAAAATCATTAGGGCTGGAAAGACCCCTGTGTGCCCAGTGCCCACCTTGTGCCCAGCCCAGAGCACTGAGTGCCACCTCCAGCCCTTCCTGGGACACCTGCAGGGCTGGGCACTGCAAAGCTCCCTGGGCAGCCCCTGCCAAGGCCTGAGCACCCTTTGCATGCAGAAATTGCTGCTGAAATTCCAAGGAATTGATGCCTTGAGAAGGCTGAGCTAGAACAGAGGCCAGACAGAGCTAAAGAATAAAGCAAGGATTTATTAAAAGGCCTCCAGGGATCCACCTTGGGCAGCACAAGAGCCCAGCCAGGGCTACACTCAAAATGAACCAAAATGGGCACAAAATGGACACCTGGGCATGGGGTCTGTCACTGTGATCAGTTCTGCTCCATTTGCATGTTGGAGTTCATTGTCCAATTACAGCTTTAGGTTATCAAGTCCCATCCTGCTTGTTTTTCTCTCTCCAGCCCACGTTGTTTGTGCTCTTTGGCCTGAGATTTGGATCATTTGTCCTTGTTCCCCAGCTGGAGCAGGAATTGTTTTGTCTTCCTGCTCTGTGCACAGAGCTCACCATCCCTTAGTGTGAAGCCCAGACCCACACACCAAAGCAGCACAGAGTCTGAAGAATACAACAGCTAAAACCTGAGGCATCAGAATATCTAAGAGTCTATTTTTTGTGGACCTGTTTATTCTCTTTCTTCTCAAGGGGGGATCCTAGATGGTCCTTTCAGTGAAATCCCTGTTCTCATCCTTCCTTTCTGTTCCAGCATACAGAACTCTGCAGTAGGAGTACCTGACAAATTGCCCCAAGGAGCAGCTTTGTTTTTACACCACAGCCTTGCAAAAAGCAACTCTAAAAACTTAGATAAGTGAGCTTAATTTAAAATCTACTTTAAAAAAACAGCAAATTTTTGTTTTGAGTCCTTCTGCTTCTTGCTTGTGCAAGAGGCACCATCCTTGTAAAAATCATGCTAAATCTGAAGCTCCTCTCTGTTTGTTTACAAAAACCAACCCATTGTTTCCATGTGGATGCACTGGTTGTTAAGTTTTATCTGGAGAATTCTGATACTCAGCCAGGATCTGCTTCTCTGTGGTAATTTGAGGTGGGGTGAAAATGGACACTTCAAAGCAATCCTGTGTTGTCGTTCTGTGAGTTTGATATGCTGAAAACAGGGAGGAAAAAAAATTTAAAAATTTAAAGATCTGTGTCCCAGCAGGAGTTTGAGGCTACAGCTCTGCCCCTGGGTGTACTGTGAATATTAATGATACAGAACTGTGGGCACTGTGCACATGAAAACAGGAAACCCAGGTGTGTGTGCTGCAAGGTCAGTGAGGCTGGAGAGCAGCAATTGGTTACTAATAAAAATCCAGGACATTTTCTGTGCACCTCCTTAGGGGTCACTTTGCTGGTGCTGCATGAGGAAATAATAAATGTAGGTGACCTAGGTATGTGTATGTGTATTTATTTTATGTTTTATTACCAAAAAACTTGTTCAGCTGAGGGGAGGAAGGCACATGCACAGCCAGGGATGTGGTTAATTCCTTGCTCTGCTGCTGTGGTTGAAGAAAAATTTTGGAAGCCTCTGTTTCAAGATATTGAGAGGTTCCTGCCTTTTGTAGGCTCTTTCCTGTCTCTGAAGCCTAATGCTTGTTTTCTGCAACACTGGCAGAAAGAAAGAGCATTATTAGTTTTGGGTTTTGTTCTGCTTTTGGGAGGCTTTTTTTCTGAATTGGGAGCTTTTTTCACTGCAAACAGCTGCAAAGTCAAAGTAGTAAATGCATAAATATTATTAGGGAAGGAGCAGATAACAGAACAAGCTACTGTAAAAAATAATTTTAAAAATGACCTTTTTCTCCATGATTTTCCATGCATCTCCAGAAAGAAAAAGGTTCAGCAAAGGATGATGAAGGTGATCAAAGGCATGGAACAGCTGTTGTAGAAAAGGAGATAAATAAACTTTGTCTCTTTAGCATGGAGCAGAAACGATGGCGAGGGGAAGAAGCAAGGAGAGGAATGTTAAACAGATTGGGAGCTTTGCATCTTCCAAAGAAAATGACTGTACCCAGGCCTTCCTCACTCAAAAGAAACCCCAAAAAACCAAAACAACAAGGAAGGAAGCAACAAGCTTATAAAAGGGAAAGCTTTTCTTTTGGTGCTGTGGTATTCCTGGTGGCCAGGATGTTGCTGGAAGGGGAGAGGTTCAAAGGAGGCTGGATAAAACCCATCCTATTAAAAGCTATTGAGGACAGTGACTCCTGGCTCAGGGAACAGGTATTAAAGCAGAGTTGGGAGGAATTCCAGGGTGCTCAGAGGGCACCTGGTGTCACCTCCCATTGTGTGCACCCAGCTGTGCCCCAGCCCCTTGTTGGAAAAGGTATCACTGTCCGTGTTCAACTTTTTGTTTCAGAAACCTGAGACTTCCTTTTGTAAGCAGGTCAGAAATAACACCCAGCTGTTGTGTAGCTGTGTAACACAGGGGCTACAACCTGGAGTAGCAGATGAAATGTGGGATTTCTTGGCTTCCAGGCTATTTCCTACTTTTGGTGGGTAATGGGAAACAGGCAAGCAGGAATAGCAAGTGGTTCAGGTGACAGAAAGCTGGTGTTCAGGAGCAGATGATGGCAGCAGCTGTCTTGGCTGGTTGGGCTGTGTTGTTTCCCAAATTCCTGCAGTCTGGAGTGTGCTGGGAGTGGGTGGGTTGTGGTGGCAGCTGCTGCTGGGGTGATGCTCAGGTTACCCTGGGGCACTCCCTGCACACTCCATTCCCAGCCTGCTGCAGTGTTTGGGTACAGCTGCAAGGCTGGGATAGCCTGGGTGAAGGTTCCTCAGCTGCACAGAGCTTTTTACCACACCCAGGGGGCTGCTTGGTGCCATCTGCAAGGGCTGAATTTCCCTGGAGATGTTGACGTTCAGCAGCGTGTGGGTGTCAGGAGGCTTTGGGAGGTGGAGGAGGATGGAGTTGGAATAATGTCCTTTGAATCAGAGCTGCTTTGATCTGCTTAGAAAGAAACTGGCTGCTGTAAAAGGAGGGGAGAAATGCTCAAACACTGGGCTACTCTAGGATTTTGTGCAGAGAAGAAAGACTTGGAGCAGGAGCTGGTCTAGGTGGGGTGGAAACCCAAGTGTGGTGAGCATGTGTGGGGTCACTGACATGCTGCACACGCACTCCCAACAGCCATGCCTTGAAAATGGACAGAAACTCTTGGTTCAGAGGGCTCCAGCCCAAGGCATGAGCTTGATGACCTGTGTGATAACTTGGAGAGTAAATTCCAAGTGATTCATCCCTTTTCTGATCCCTCTTGAACTCTGCCTGCTCGTGTCTGTTGCTGTCAAGTGGCTGCTTCTGTATTTATGAGCGAGGTGGAAACTACTGACCTGCTTTGCCTCCTCTGAAAGGCAAGTGATAGTTCTCTCTGAGATGGCAGGGGTGCTATTTCTGCATGTGCCTGGACTAAATTTACTGCAGGCAGCTGAAAAGTGTAAATGGTGACGACTGCTGGAAGGGAAAGCGTGTATTTACTGCTCCGTGGCAATGGATTTACAGGCAGATAGTTTGGTTTATAGATAAATATTGTTGCCTCTATTTCTGTAGCCATAAGCAGTAGATTTTAAAGCCTAAACTTTGCTATCATCTAGGGACCTTTTAATATTTTTTTTCCCCCTATCCCATCTGCCGAGTTCTTCGCTGGCGGCTGAGGCGTCACGTGGCGCCAGGAGAGCCAAGAGAAGTGACGCATCCTGGTATCCCATGGTAACTCTGCTTTTCCTCTGCTTTTAGCTCCTGTGCTTTGCTCCCAGATGGAATAACCTGCCTGTGGGATTGCACTGCCTCTGCTCACTCACAGGTGAAGCTGAGGTTGCTGGGTTTTCACTCCCTGCAAACGCTTTGCCCTCGCTGACCCAAATTGAAAGGGGAACAAAGAGCACCACAAAACACAAGGCGCCAAACCAACACCAAGCCCAGAAATCTCACAATTCCCCACCCAAACTTCTCAACATGCAGGAAGCATCGGTGGGAGTTTGCTCTTTGTTTGCCATTCAGGACAGTGAAGCTTGTCTGAGAAGTTTCTGCAAACCACAGGTAGATCCCCTGCGAGTGAGGTACAATTCTCACCTAAGATTCACAATTGTCACCTACATTTGCAGTCTGGGTCTTGCAGTTCACACAGGTTTTGCTGCTGGAAACTTGTTAGGTGAGGCTTGCTCTTTGTTTTTTGTTTTTTTTTTCTCCTCTTTCTTCACCACCCCCATCAGTTGTTTTTAACCTCTGGTTGCTGTATGCAGTTACTGCCTGGATTTTTGTTAGAAATACCCTACTTATCCCCCAAGAAAATCTCATGGTTTTGCATCCAGATATGCTGATATTTTTTAGACTTCTGGTTTTCTGTTTTTTTTTTTTTTTTGAAAAATGGATCATTTAATTATAAAATGGTTTGGGTTGGAAGGGACATTAAAGCCCATCTTATTATTAAACCCCTGCCATGGCAGGGACACCTTCCACTGTCCCAGGGGGTTCCAAGCCCCATCCAGCCTGGCCTTGGGCACTGCCAGGGATCCAGGGGCAGCCACAGCTGCTCTGGGCACCCTGTGCCAGGGCTTTCCCACTCTTCCAAGGAAAAATTAACTTAAAGCCATTTTTTCCTCTCTGTCTTATATCCACTGTAACTTTACTGTATTAAACCAGCCGTGGTATTTGCTGGGGCTGCAAATGGAGTAGCTCCTCACCAGGTGTAAACACTGAGTAGAGCCCTTGCAGTGAGAAACCTCAAAGCTGGTTTTGTACCCTGTTTCCAAACTCTTCTGTGCCTGTTTTCTGTGTGCACTGAAGCACAGCTAAAGCAATGTGTGTCTGGTTTAACTCTGCCCTGCCAATTGGATTTTTGCTTTAGGGCACAGCTTTCACAAACCCAATTTATCCTCAGGGAGCAAGAAGAAAAAACTGATTTTGCTCACACACAGTCCCTGTGTAGTGGAGGAGTCGGTGGTGAAGTTTTTCAGCGTGGCAGGATTTGCATTTCTGTTGCCACAGCTACAATGAGCTCACAGCATTTCAGGAGCAGGAGTTTTCAGAGTGAAGGCACCAGTGCACCCAGATGAGTCATTCTGGTGTGTCCAAGGGCTGGGGAATCACTTCTTCAATGGGAGAGGATGCCCTGGAGTGCGGGGGAGGAGGCAGAGATGTAGTCTGAGCAGTTTGGGGCTGCCTGGATTTGTCTGGGGCATGACCTGGGAGATGTGTGCTGGGAAGAGGCTGCTGAGCTGTCAGCTGATGCACAACATCCCTGATGTGGGCACCTGGACGTTGGGAAGTATCCCAGGATTCCTTTGATGTGCTTCCTCTGGCTTTGCTCCAAGCAGGTATTTAGTACAAATCTCTCTTCTCCTCCCAGTGGGGCTGAATTCCCTTGTGTTGTGTTTCAGTCCATCCTGCTGCCCTGGCTTTGCATGGGGACTGCTGCTGCCTGGCTAAATCCAAACAAAAGCCTGCTTGTGGCAGCTGAAAGTGGTGCTGGAACAAAAATCCCTCCTCTGTAATTGCAGGAAAAAAACAAGCCTGTGTGCAGCAGGAAGCAGCATGACTAGATTAACTCATATTAACTCATACTTTTAATTTTTTTCCCTGTGTCTTCTGCACAGTCTGTGATGATTTAAGCATAAATTGCTTAGGAAAAGTCCTTGGCCTGTTATTTAATTACTGACTGCTTGTGTGGCAGGGGGGTTGGGAGGTTCAGGTCTCCTCCAACCCAAACCATTCCATGGTTCTGCAGTTTGGGTGCATGGCAGAGGATGGTTACCCTGAATCCAGAGATTTGCCATTGTGACCATTGTAAGTAAATGTGGAATATTTAATAAGGAGATAATTGGATGTCCACCTTCATCTAGGTAAGATGTAAAAACTTTGAGCTGTCCTGATGTCAGGTTTCTTTTCCCCAATGAAAACCTGGCTGGGTGCCTTTCACCTCCAGGATTGTCTACTCCTCTTGTATCAGTGTTTCATAAGCTGCCTGCAATGGCCTTTTCCTGCTGATTCTTGCCCTTGGAATGGCCTACAAGAAGCTGTTTCCTCTGTGTTATCACATGCAAAGTACTGCTGTGACACTGCTAAAAGTCTCAGAGCTGTGGTGTGAGACAGGCGTTGCAGGGACAGAAAAGCTGGAGATGGGGGAGAGCTGTGATACGTGGCCAGCTCAGTTAATGCAGGGACCTGGAACTAAAACACAACTGAATCAGAAGTGTTGAGAGCAGTTGTGACACTTTTTCCCCAACAAACAGCTGTGACTTGTCACACAGGTCACTTCACTGGCACCCTGTCTATTCACCTGGGCTCATTTGAAATAAATTCATTATTGCTCTTGCTTGGTGCTGTTGGAGTTTTGAATTTCTCTGTTTGAAAGTGCTTTTGGAGTGATTATGTGCTTAATTATTATAATTTTTTTTTGCTGTGTTGGAGGCCTTTTTCTGCTGTGACTTCTTATTTTTGGAGCTATGGGTGTGTAGGTTTATGGATTAAAATAAACAAGGAGGGGGAGAACCCTCCAAACAAAGCCCAGGAAGGAGCTCAGGAATCAAATTGAAACTGTGACATAGAGGGAGGACAAGGGTTTAGGGCAGCAAAACTGCAAAGTGAGGTCTCCAGGGGGTGTCTTTGGACAAGCAGGAGGGATGATACCACCAGAGAGAAGTGATTTTTTCTCATCTGTATGTCAAGGGGTATCTCCACTTTGCCTTCAAGTGCACTATGGAATAAATTTGGAAAATTCAGCTTGTGTTTGACAAGGAAATGCCAGGTGCCATAGCAGGGGGAACAAAACAAGCAGCAGATCAAACTGAGGGCCACTGGCCCCCAAAGCTGTAGGAAGGGACATTTTTCAGCTTATGGGAGTCCCATCAATGTGTGCTGAGCTTGGGGGTAGGCAGGGAAGCTAAACAGCTAAATTATGGGTTTGTTACTTGGGTTGATGATCAAATGGGAGAAGACTGAAGGCTATAACACAGCCAGGACTGTGAGGCACAGGAATAGTGCTGCTCACTGCTGTTTTTGGACGAGGCTGGCCGAGGAACAGAGGTCACAATGACTGGGGAAAGCCTTTTGGCAAGTGAAGTTTATCCCTGCAGGCAGCTGCTCACCCCAGCAGCCCAATTTTGGCTTTTGTTGTTTGGTTTTTCTCCTCTTAGTAACTCTCCAAAACACACTGCAGGGTGTCTGCTTGCACCTGAGGGATTTGCCTTTGTGGGCAGGAGAATAAAGAAGAACAGAGCTGCTGTCCTGGAGATCTGCATTTGTGTTTCTGCCTGGGTTTTGGGCTACCTGTGGTCCCTGTGCCACTGGGATGAGCTGCACAGGTGACACAGTGTCTGGCTGCTCTCACTCTTGTCCAAAATGCCACTCTTGTCCAAAATCCAAAAGCATTTTGTGGCCTGTTCCCCTGGTGGAAGCCAGAGGAATGGATCTGAGCGTGAAAATTATTGTGGAACCATAACACTGGATCTGGTTTGGATGCATAAAGATGCAATTAAGGCTTGAGAGAAATGTTTTGAACACTTGTGGAGAGTTTGGATGGATGGAAGAGCTCTGCAGGATCCAGCAGAGCCGGGGGAAGTGCTTACCCAGAGTGTATTGGCACAAGGTATCCTGTGTTCCTTGAGTTCCTTTCACCTTGAAAAGACAAATTAAAAAGGAGTTTCTGCTGCCCAGTGGGTTCTGTGGGGTATTTTCCCATGGGAATCCTTCACCCTTCCTTTCCACTTGTTTTGATCTGACATTGTGGTGGGATTTAATGCTTCCAGTACAAGAAATTAAACACAGGTTTAAAAATAAAAACATCCCCCAAATCTCAGAATGACTTTTGAACCAGCACAGGCAGGAGAGAATCCCCATGTGGATTATTTGCTCTCTTGGGTTTTGATCTTGTTTTTTTTTATTGGCCCTAAAAATGTCCAGAGGTTAAAATCAGAATAATAAACATTTACAAGGGAATTTTCTACGGTCAGCTTTCATTTAGCACTGAAAGCCCTGGAAAGCCTGGTCCATTTTGGGATGCTGAAGACAAAGTGAGTTTTTTCCTGTTTTATTTAAGAGCTGCATGATGGATGTGGAAGCTTGAATTTTCCTTTATTTAGTAGTGTACCAAACCCAGCCTTTTGCTGTATAAACAAAGGGTCACATTCATAACAGCAAGAGCAGCTAAACAAGGGCAGTGACTTAGAGGGGGAATATCTTGGTATTGCAAGTGTTTAATGAATAATGGATGTCTTTTGTGCCAAAATCTTTCTGAATTTGTAACATATTGACCACACAAAGTTGTGCAGCATTTCCTGGGCAGGAGGGAGAGCTGCTGTGTTCATCTCTGTCACACTGCCCTGTTTCAAGGTGTATTTGGGGAAGGAACACTGTTCCTTTTGTCACCACATGAGCAATCCTAAACTCTGTTTGGGTGAGTAGTGATGGAAACCTGGCTGTGCTGTGTTGGTTTTGTGGCTGGTCCCCATCCATGCCCTCAGTGTAGGGATGTTCCCTGTGCTTCAGTTCCTGCTTTTTGGATTCAGGACCACTCCAAAAATTACATCTTGGGTGTGTAGCTGCCTCAGGTGATCCCCAGGCTCCAGATCTGCTGCTTTGGGGCAGGATGGAGGCCTGGCTGTGTCTGGGTTGATGTGCAATTTCCATACATGATTATTTCTCTTTGTGCATGTGCCTGCGTTTTTATTTCTTGAAACTTTGGCCAATTGTTCCTTTCTCTGCCAGCAGCCTGCCAGGATCCTTGGGGTGGATCTCAGCAATGTGCAGGACATGCAGCATCCCTGATTCCCCCTTGCTTTGCTTTGTTCTGGGTTTCTACAACCCCCTGGTACCTTCCAGCTGGGGAAGGAGCCACTCTCCTCCAGCAGGGTGACCCAGAGCCAGGGCTGGTGATGCTTTGCTGGCAGTGAGGAGCTGAGCTGGGCTGGAATTAGCAGCCTCTCTATTCCCTTGCAAGTCCAGAGGAGTTATTTCTGTGTTTAGTTGGTTCTGCTTTATGGGGTTTGATTCAGTGTGGAACAGTTGCTCGTGCTGCCCAAGAGAAGAGTCCTGTATAAATGGGAATTGTTGTGTGTCCTGAGTGCCACAAGTGTAAGGGAACTCCTCAACCTCCCCAGGAGGAGCTGCTGTGATGGTTGGAGGTGCTGGTCTGGTCTTTGTGTTCACAGCTGCAGGAATTGTAAAGATGAAACTGCAAGCTGAGAACCTGAGCCCCTGTGCAGATCTTGTTTTGGGGCTGCCTCTTGGTGCACCTACTCAAGGGATCCCAGAAGAGTTAAAAGGGACCCTAAATCCCATCTCATTCCACCCCTGTCATGGGCAGGGACACCTTCCACCATCCAGCCTGGCCTTGGGCACTGCCAGGGATCCAGGGGCAGCCACAGCTGTGCCAGGGCCTGCCCACCCTGCCGGGGAACAATTCCTCATTCCCAATATCCCATCCAGCCCTGCCCTCTGGCACTGGGAAGCCATTCCCCTTGTCACTCCATCACTTCCAAAGGATCTCTCTCTGTGTTTCATGCAGCTCCTTCAGGCCACACTTTAAAACTGCACTGGTGCCTTTTTTTGGTTTTTCTTACTGTGTGAAGAGCCCTCGAGTGCCCAGCTGTGCCAGCTGCCACCACAGCAGAGCCCAGCTGGGCTCTCCCTGTCCCTGCTGTGCCCCCAGAGTATTTGCAGAGAGAGGAGGAGGAGGTGTGCTAAACTGAGAGGCAGGCAAGGCAAATGCTCTGACAGTTAGGGAGAAACATGTTTTATTGGGAGCTTTTGGACAAAAATATGGGTATTGCATAGAGTCTTCCCTGTCCCCCTCCTTTTTAGGGTGAAATATTGATAGATCAATATTTAAAGACAATTTTAAGTATTAATTTTTTGTATTATTTTAATATAAAATTTTAGGATCAATTTTGTACTTTCCTCTATTGCTGATGGCTCTCATTGGCCTCTTTTTGCCAGACCACTTCCGTTCCCTGAATGGCATTCACTTTGCCATTCCATGTTCCTGTGGGAACAGGGAATGTTGGAGATTTAAAGAAATTCCAACTTTAATTTATCTCTTGGCCTTCAAATAAAAAACTTCAGTATTTCTGTTGTTTTACACCAGCAAGAAGTAGTTACCTTCTAAGTTAATGAAAATTTTGGCTTATAAACCTAAATCATAACCATGTCTGACTCTTCTTGCTTTGTTCTAACAGGATAATCATCCTTTGGGTTTTAGAGGTGTAACAGAGCATTTGTGGGGCTGAGGGCTTTTTAAAGCATTCATCCCAGTGGTGATGTTTGAGGAAAAAAAAAAGGCAAAGGGGAAGCGAGGGACCTTTATGGAATGGGAGTGATGCAACACCTGCCTGGCCTGTTCACTTGTCTCTGACCCGTGTGTCACATTGAGAAAGCAGAATGGGCCCAAACCATGGCCAAGGTGAGTGAGCAAGGCTGGGAAGTGAGGGAGGGCTCATGTCAGGGGTTGTGCAGGGCTGGGGTGTGCCCTGTCAGCGCTGTGACACTGTGGCACTGTGCCTCACACAGGCTGAGGTGCTGCTCCTCAGTTCCTGGCGGTGTCACAGGTGATATCCAGGCTGAGAGAGGGAATGGCTGGAGGCTCCCAGGATCCCAGCCTGCCTGAGCCTGGCATGGGCCTCTGCAGGGTCACCTTGGCAAGCAGGGCCACCCAGAGCTGCTGGTCCAGGGCCATTTGCCACTCTGCCCGTGTCTCTTTGCCACTGAGGAGTGCAGAACTTCAGGAATGCTGTCACCTGTGCTGAGTGGAGGGGCAGGATCACTCTTGTCATGCAGCTGGTGGCTTTTTTTGCTGGCTCCTGGGAGTTGTTGTCATCTGTCCTGCTTGGCAGAGCTGTCCCAGCCTGTGCTGGCTCCTGGGGTCACTCTCCCCCCATAGTGGTGGAAGGACTTTGCTTTGTTTGAACACCCTGAGGCTGCTGCCTGCCCTTTGCTCCAGCCTTTTAGAGTTGATCCAAGTGTCACTGTGACCCTCGGGTGTACTGGCCACTCACCCCAGTTATTGTGTCACCAGCAAAGTGCTGAGGGTACACTCTGTGCATCCTCCAGGTCAGTAAAAGAGGTTAAATGGTTTTGGGAAGTGTCTGTCCTCCAACTGGACTTTGTGGCACTGACCTCTCCCTGCTGGGCCCCTTTTCCACCCACCTCCCTGCCCTCCTGGCTGCTGCACACTTTGCCAGCTCATCTGAGGGTGTGAGAAGAGCCAGTGTTGAAATTCTTGCCAAAGCCAAGACAGCATCCTCTGCACTCCCTCCATCCACTGGGACTGTTTCATCCTAGGAGGAGGCCAGGCTGGTGAAGCAGGATTTTCTCCCTCTGTATGTCCATGCTGACTGCTCCTGATCACCCTCTTGTCCTTCAGGTGACTGGAGATGGTTTCCAAAGTTCATCAAGTGTGGCCTCACAGTGACAGCAGCCATCAGCACTTGTGGATCCATCCCATCAGGTCCCATGGGATGAATATTTGCAGCTTTCTGTCCCCTAACCTGATCCTCTTCTACGAAGGATAAGTCTTCCTTGTCTGGTTTTCCCCTTTGGTCTCAGGGGCCTGCAATTCCTGCAGGTTGGCCTCACTGGCACCCTTCACATCCTTTGTCAGATTCAATTCCAGATGAGTTTTGACTCTCTTAGCCCCATCCCTGCCCCATCAGTGTTCCCAGATTCCTCCTGCATCACCTGCAGGATCAGTGATCCCAGATCCCTCCTGCATCACCTGCAGGATCAGTGTTCCCAGATTCTTTCTGTATCACCTCACCTTGCAGGATCAGTGTTCCCAGATTCCTCCTGGATCAGCTGCCCCTGCCCTGCTCTTTGCACTTGGCTCTGATCAGGAGCTCTGTGCTCCTCCATGGGGGCCTCGTGCCTGCTCAGCTGGATCTGCTGCTTGTTGGGATGTTGTTCATCCTGGTGGAGGTGATCCTTTTTATCAGCCAGCTCTTTTGGGTCCCTTTTTATCAGACATCTCTTTTGGGTCCCTTTTTATGAGCAAGCTCTTTTGGGTCCCTTTCCTCTCCAAGCCCCTGGGGTTCTCCAGGCACACCCTGAAGATGATGCCCGTTCTCCAGTCCAGGGCTGTGGTGCAGCTTTGTCCCTTGGCTCCTTCCTTTGAGGGCTCTGAGCTCCATGATCAGCGCAGCCAGAGCTGCCCAGATCTTCACACCCCTCACCAGTTCTTGTCTCTGTGTAAGGATGAGATCCACTCATCCAGGGGCAGGGCAGAGATATGGGATGAGATGGATGGGATCCACCATCCCAGGGTGTTCCAAGCCTCATCCAACCTGTGCATGGACACCTCCAGGGCTCCAGGGGCATCCCCAGCTTCTCTGGAGCCCTGCAGGTGGCTGTGCTGGTGTTTATTTGGACGTGCAGCCCTGTGTGTGTGTGTGTGTGTGTGAGCTCCAGGGTGGCAGCAGGAATAGCTCAGCTCCTGGCAGAGCCCGGGATATGTGAGATCCTCCCTCTCTGGCTGCATGCATGCAATATTTCTCTTGGCTCCTTCAGCCTGGCTCTGGTGTCCGAGCCGAGGCTGTGTGTGTAGCTTTAGGAAAAGAAAAGCTTTATTTCTGTCTGATTTTCTCCCCTACTTGCGTGTGTGCAGTCTCTCCAGAAGGGCTGTGCTTCTCCCTCCTTCTCCCCTGCCTATTTATATCCGCGGTGACGTTGCGGGAGTGTTTGCTTTGGAAGAAATCTATTTCTCCGTCTGGCTGAGCCAAACTGAAAGCAAACCCGCAGGAGGAGAAAGCATTCCGAGCTGCAGGAGAAAGCAAAGCATTCCTTTCTTCTCCTGCTGGGGAGAAGGGAGGCCTGGGGACTCGCAGGAAATGATCACCTGGCAAGGACAGGAAGCCTGGCAAGGTAAACGCCTTTTTCTGTTTGACTAATGCACTGACATCCACCCCCAAAAGCCGTGAACTTCTCATTCCGGGGGGCGGAGGCGTGAAACTCTGGGCTGGTTTTCAGAGAGGAGCTGTGAAATGAGTTGCTGAAAGCCTGCAGGCTCAGGACAATGGCTCTTTAATAATCCAGCAAGACTTGTCTCATCAGCTGCTTGCATGCACAGGGATTGCTGTGCCCCCTCGTCAGGTGGTGCACAGGGGCTGTTCCTTCTCCCCCTGCTCCCCAAATATTGTGATTGCACTGTGGAAGTGATTTCCTTACAGTAAAACTGAATTTTGCCTCATCTGTACCTTTCTAAGCCCTTCAGAAACTTCCCAAGCCTTTCTGTTATTATTGTGCTCAGTCTGAATCTGAAATAAGGAATTTGCTCGATAGTTTTATAAACTGAATTCTCTGTATTGTGTTTATAGAGTAGTTTGCAAAATTAGAGCATTTACTTTTGGTTTTCTGACATGTGAAGCTGCATTTGCTACTCTTTGCTGCTTGTGAGCTGTAGAAGACACAGAAAGTAACACTCGAAGGTTTTAAAGCTGAGCCCTGGTTTTTTGCAGAAGTGCATCCTCAGCACAATATAAACAGTCCAGCCTAATAAACAGCCAAGGAGAGCGAGGTCTGTCTCCCTCTAAATATTGTGATTGCCTTGGAAGTGATTTCCTTACAGTAAAACTGAATTTTGCTCATCTGTACCTTCTCTTAAGCCCTCTCAGAAACTTCCCAAGCCTTTCTATTATTATTGTTCTCAAGTCTGAATCTAAAATAACAAATTTGGTGCTAGTTTTAAAACTGAATTGTCTGTATTGTGTTTATAGGTAGTTTGCAAAATTAGAGCATTTACTTTGGTTTTCTGACACGTGAAGCTGCATTTGCTGCTCTTTGCTGCTTGTGAGCTGTAGAAGACACAGAAAGTAACACTCAAAGGTTTTAAAGCTGAGCCCTGGTTTTTTGCAGAAGTGCCAATCCCTCAGCAAATCTAACAGTCCAGCATAAATAAACAGCCAAGAGAGCGAGTCTGCCTCTCTAGAAAGTTGAAGTATTTACCTTCACTGTTTTACTCCCTATTAGATATTTTTAACTCCTAACCAAACTGCATTTTTGTGAGCTGTAATTGCAGGGGTAAAACCTCTGCCAGTGATTTTTAGGAAACACAACAGACAGTGGAAGTTCTGTGGAGATGTTCAGGATTGGAGCTCTTTGGTGTGGATGGAGGAGAAATGGAGCTGTTCTTGCTCTAGGAAATCGTGGGTGCAGCACAACAGTACCCAAGTGAGGTCAGCCCTTGGGAGTAGCTACAGGTCCTTAAAAATACCAGGGATTTCTTTGAGTGAGAGCATGGCAGGGATGGTGCTGTCCCCAGTTTGAGATACACACCTACCTCACTTAACTCTTGTGGAATCAGCTCTGTGATAGCCTTGGGAATCCACTGGGAATAGCCAGGAGGCAGCAGGGAATCACAGAATCATGGAATCATGGAATTTTTTGGGTTGGAAGGGACCTTAAAGTTCATTCAGTGTCATCTCTGCCATGGGCAGGGACACCTTCCACTGTCCCAGGGTGCTCCAGCCTGGCCTTGGGCACTGCCAGGGATCCAGGGGCAGCCACAGCTGCTCTGGGCACCCTGTGGGAACAATTCCTAATTCCCAATACCCCATCCAGCCCTGCCCTCTGGCAGTGGGAGCCATTCCCTGTGTGCTGTCCCTCCATCCCTTGTCCCCAGTCCCTCTCCAGCTCTCCTGGAGCCCCTTTAGGCCCTGCCAGGGGCTCTGAGCTCTCCCTGGAGCCTTCTCCTCCCCAGCTCTCCCAGCCTGGCTCCAGAGGGGCTCCAGCCCTGGGAACAACTCCATGACCTCCTCTGGACTCACTCCAGCAGCTCCAGACCCTTCTGCTGTCAGTATCCAGCAGAATTAACCCCCTTGTGTGTGCTCCTGGAGAGGGGTTTTTGGTGTTCTGGGGTTTGAAAACAGGAACATAATCTGTGTGTTGTGACTGGTGTCAGGAGCAGAAATGCAAGTGGCAGCACAGTAAATGCCAGCCAAAATAGGCATGATGAATGCCAGGGGAAAGGTATTTGGCCATGGCTTGATTTAGCTGCTCTGTGTGTGCTGCAGCATAATATGTTTATTTAAGTTTATTTAAGTTTGGTTTAATTAGTGTGTGATTGTGGGGATTTTTGAAGGAGTTTTGAATGAGTTAGAGATGGGACTTTTGAGTTGTTTTTGATGATGTGGGTTTGTTTTTTAATCTTTTTTATAGGTAGGAAGGGTGAGTTTGGTTCATATCTTTATAGTATGGTTTAGAAGGTCACAAAACTTTTAGTTACAAGACTTTTTAAGGAGTTATTTACTAATAAAACACTGCTAATAAGGATATTTATGTTTTTACTTAATTTTAAAATATTTTGTCTTATGGGTTTATGTTATAGTGTAAGCTTTTTTAGTTAATTATATTAAAACACACAAATGTACAATGCTATATTTTAATCTCTTTATTTACTTTTGTAGCTACTTTATTTTTTTATATTTTAAATTCTAAACCTCAAAATTTTTAAAAATTAATTTAACGTGTTTGTACTTTAAACTATAAATCTACATTTTCACTTTTAATACTTAAGTTCAAAAGCCTTTCCCAAGATCTCAAATCAAATCCTGTATTTAATTCTAAACGATTCTTTAACTTACAAACCCAAAGTTCTAAAAGTTCCTTACATTTCAAATTCCAACACATGATGAAGCCCAGACAGAGCAGGGTGCCCAGAGCAGCTGTGGCTGCCCCTGGATCCCTGGCAGTGCCCAAGGCCAGGCTGGACTTTGGGAAACCTGGGTTGGTAGAAGGTGTCCCTGCCATGGCAGGGGTGGGATGAAATGAGCTTTAAGGTCCCTTCCAATCCAAACCACTCCATGATTTTATGCCTTCTGTGGTCCAAGCTGCTGAGACTTGGCTTTGGTGGGAGCAGGATGAAGTTCCTTCATTTCTCTGTTCAAGTTCCTGTTTGGAATTGTAGTGAGACACATAATTCAGCTGCTTGTAGAAAAGTGTCCCTGTAAGAAATATGAGTTGGGATTTCATTGAATGCTGATTTTTTTAGGATATATATCCCAGAAAGCAGAATTTTTATGCTCCTAGTAGAAGGACCAGGCTGTTATTTTTCATGCTTACACAGAGTTTGAACATTTTTTAACAATAAATTGGACTGAAGGTCAAGGTCATAAAAATAACGTCTAGCAGGCTAAATTTTTATTGCATTTTGATCATTGGTGGAGATGAAAGTACAGTTAGATTTTATCTGAGTGACACCAAAAGCAGCCTTTGCTTGTGGTGGCATTGCTGCCTATTCCCTTTTTTGTAGGATGAGATAAGGGGACACATAAACACACTTCCCCTGAAAACCTTTTAAGCCTTTGAGATTAATGGCTTTGGCTTCCTGAGCATAATCTGTTCTTTCCAGCTCTTAATTAAGGTCATCCTGAGAACCCAGGTGAACTTGTGGCTGGGGAAGTCGGAGGATGAGAGCTGGAATGATGGAATTGCAGCCCTGACACAGGATACTGGGAATACAACACCCTGCAGCCCTCACAACCAGCTCCTTATCGCTCCTGTGACTTGTTCCCTTTGCCCTTGGGGCAGAGGAAGTGTGTGCTCGAGTATTGATCCACATCATGCTTATTAATGACACAGGTATTGGATAGGTGGGCATGTCAGGGCCGTTTAACCTTTGGATATTGACTGCCAGCTCCACAGGGAGAAGGGAACTGGAGGCTGGCATGAATTGGGAACTGGCGGAATTGGGAGCTGGAGGCTGGGATGAATTGGAACTGGAGGCTGGGATGAATTGGGAACTGGATGAATTGGGAGCTGGAGGCTGGGATGATTTGGGAACTGGATGAATTGGGAGCTGGATGAATTGGGAGCTGGAGGCTGGGATGAATTGGAACTGGAGGCTGGGATGAATTGGGAACTGGAGGCTGGGATGAATTGGGAACTGGATGAATTGGGAGCTGGAGGCTGGGATGAATTGGGAACTGGATGAATTGGGAGCTGGAGGCTGAGATGAATTGGAACTGGGGGCTGGGATGAATTGGGAACTGGAGGCTGGGATGAATTGGGAGCTGGAGGCTGGGATGATTTGGGAGCTGGATGAATTGGGAGCTGGAGGCTGGGATGAATTGGGAACTGGAGGCTGGCATGAATTGGAACTGGAGGCTGGCATGAATTGGGAACTGGAGGCTGGGATGAACTGGTGATTGGTGTTTTATTGTCACACTCTTGGAGTGGAGTGGAGTGTCCCAGTGCTGGTTCTGCTGCCTGGCAGGAGCAGCAGGTGTAATCAGGGTTTTGGGATAACAAACATCTTGCTGAAAAACCCCCAAGAGTGGATTTCTCGCTGCTTGGTGTGGCTGTGGCGTGCAAGCAAACGCTCAGGATGTGGAGACAGGGTTGATTTATCTTGAACAGGAAAGAGCCCCCTCCACACCCACAAGCCCTGCTGTTGAACTTTAGCACCAAACATCATCCTGTATTAACTCCTGCTTTGTTTTTTGGAGTTGTGGCTGGGTTTATTTTTGGTTGCTTAGGGTTTGTTGTTTTGAAATGTTTATTTTGCTTGATGGTGTCTAAGGCCTTAGCGAAGCCAGAGGATCTGATAGCAGCAGCCTTGTCCCAAGGTGTGGGGCAAACAGCAAACTCTAGATGGAAAAATCAGTGGGACACCAGTCTGTGTCCCATTACTCTGTTTGGTGAGGAAACTCTCTGTAACAGAGGCCTCTGGGTTGGAATTTGGGTTTGAAAGAGACAAAAGCAATTTGGAATTTTGAGGTGGTGACTTTTATAACAGGAGGTTTTTAACACACCTGGGTGATGAGATTTCTGGGAGGGCAGAATAAGTGGATCAGGGAATAGGAGTGGCATTTCCCAAGCTGGAAGTGCTGGATGTGGGATGCAGTCACGTGGGAATGATACCCTGCTCTCTGAAAAACATCCTTATTGTTGAGTGGGGGGTTTGAAAAGGATGTCTCATTTCTATTTTTCCTCTTTTATGGAAAGCTTCACTCTTCCAGGCTCAAAAGGAACCTCAGTGATGTTAAATTCTTGCTTTCACCTGGGTATGTAATTGCACATGGCCTGGATGGAATTGCCATTCCTGGAGAGGTGCTGGGTGTTGAGCTCTGCAGAGCCACCCCTGGGAAGGTCCATGTGTTTCTCCAAGGATCTAAAGGTCAACCACAGCCCTGAATCAAAAAGAACAGAAGGCTGGGCAACACACATGATGAGCAGAGTGAGGATTTTATCCATTTAGATTAGATGAGAGCTCCAGGAGCTGCTTGGGTGATGGATGGCAGAGAGTGAAGACACCTCCTTGTGAGGTGAAAAATGTCCTTATCGTTGAGTGGAGTGTTTGGAAATGGCATCTCCTTTCTATTTTTCTCTTTTATGGAAAGCTTCACTCTTCCAGGCTCAAAAGGGACCTCAATGGTGTTGAATTCTTGCTTTGACCTGGGTTTGTGATTGCACATGGCCTGGATGGAATTGCCATTCCTGGAGGGATGCTGGGTGTTCAGCTCTGCAGAGCTACCCATGGGACAGTCCATGTGTTTCTCCAAAGATCAACCACGGCCTTGAACCAAAAAGAGCAGAAGTTTGGGCACATGGGAAACACACATGATGAGCAGAGTGAGGATTTTATCCATTTAGATTAGATGAGAGCTCCAGGAGCTGCTTGGGTGATGGATGGCACAGAGTGAAGACACCTCATTGTGAGGTCCTGTATCCTGGTGGACCTCAGGGGTTTGGGATCCCACTGCAGCTCCTGCCATCCCCTTCAGAGTGACACAAGGAAGGTGTGTGATCCCTCAGAGCTGTCCCAGTGTGTCTGGGGGTTTGTAGGGTTTGAGTGGGCTGGGAGTGCCCGGGATCAGCTCAGCTAGGCAGAGCATCCCGGGTTGCAAAACTGCGAGGGCAAAGGACACCCACGTGTCCAAACACAGCAGCATGAGGTGTTTCTTCACTCCCTGCTGAACCAGGAGGAGCTTCCAGCCGATTTTCCAGACGATTCTGGTTTGCTGCCAGGGTTTAAAATACACCTTCCCTCTTGCATACGTGCTGGAGCACATGATGCTGAAATGGGAGGAATTCTGCTCAGGGAACTCAGTTCAACTTGCAGGCGAGGCTGAGCTTTTTTTAGGGAGAGAGGGAGCAGAGTGGTTTCCTGCGGACGTTGCTCTGTGAGTCACACCGAGTTCCATGACACAGCATTCCTGCCGGGAAACTTCACTGCTGGAACTGATGAGCACATCAGCGCTCTGGAATCTCCCTTTGTGTTAGCAAACACACCTAAGCACTTCACCTGCTGCTTCTGGAACTTGTTCTGATAGTACTTGAGAGATTTTTAAACTCAGCTGTTTCAGAGTTTTTTAGTTTCTCTCAGAACCCCATTAACATCAATATTTTTAGTGTCCATTAAGAGCCTTCCACATAAGAAGTTGTAATGGCTTTTAATGCTGCAACACAGATGAAATAATAATTATTATTTAATTACACGTGTAATAATGAAGTTTCACATTACTTCTCTAAGTGTTTTAATGCAAACACTTTTAAGGTCAGAGTAGCTTTATAATTCGTCTGTAGCACATTTTTTCTGATGTGTCAGTGACCAGGACAAGTTACTTGAATGGACAGATTAAAAAAAAATGCTTTGAAGGTTTTTTGGGATATATGAGGTGGATGTATAGATTTATATTCTTGGTTTGAAGCCCTGTGAACACATCAGAGTGACAATGATGGCCTGGCCCTGCTGAGGGACCTCCAGGGCTGTGTCCAGTTCTGGGTCCCCAATCCAGTGGGTCCCCAATCCAGGAGGGACATGGAGGGGCTGGAGCGTGTCCAGGGCAGGGAATGGAGCCCCAGGAGGGGCTGAGGGAGCTGTCAAGGGGTTCAGCCTGGAGCAAAGGAGGCTCAGGGGGCCCTTGTGGCTCTGCACAACTCCCTGCCAGGAGGGGACAGCCAGGGGGGGTCGGGCTGTGCTGCCAGGGAACAGGGACAGGACAAGGGGAAAGGGCCTCAGGCTGGGCCAGGGGAGGCTCAGCTGGGACAGCAGCAGCAATTTCTGCATGCAAAGGGTGCTCAGGCCTTGGCAGGGCTGCCCAGGGAGCTTTGCAGTGCCCAGCCCTGCAGGTGTCCCAGGAAGGGCTGGAGGTGGCACTCAGTGCTCTGGGCTGGGCACAAGGTGGGCACTGGGCACAGCTGGGACTCTCCAGCCTCAGGAATCCTGGGGTTCTGAGCAGTTTTTTCGCAATTGCCAGAGACTTTCATTGCCACCCTCAGTGCTGGATTTCACCTGCTAATACACAATTCTTTTCTGGTGGGTAGGGTTTAAGGGGGCTCAACATAACCTGACTGTTTTTGGTGTTTAGGCAGATTTCAGCTGTCAAGGCAAGGAAGGTATTTCCCCAGGCCTTTGGAAGGACATCCCAAATGACTCTTGAATGATCAAGACACAGCAGCAGTGGAGCACTGGGGTGGCAGCCCTTTCTCCTCAGTGCCAGCAGTCAACCTCAAATCTGGTTTTTGTCACATTGCTCACGTTTTGGTGGGAAATAAACAACATCTCTGTGGCCATCTCTATTCTTCAGGCGTTTTTTGAGTGATTGTCACTCTCCTGTTGAAGCAGGATGGGGGAAGGTAGAGGTGAAACAGCAGCAGCCACTGAACTGAGGGCAGTAGTCCCAGATATCCAGTCCTATAGAAAGAAAATTATGTCATCAGCTCAGGCTGTCCTCTCCTTCAGCCGTTAGGCTAAATATGTCCTGGCTGCACTGTGTAGGAGAGAAAAACACCCTCCTTTGCACATCCAGTGGAAGAGTTCATTGTGTTTCTTTTTATTTGTTTAGGGCTTTGCAGGGTGTTATGTTGTATCTGTCTGGACACATGCAGTATTTAAATTCACCACGGTTGAAAAGGTGTTCTCAAAGCTCCCTTTTAATTACCTGTAATACTCGTCCAACTGTCTTTTCTTCTCCCTTCTGGCCCCACCTGACTCGTGGGAACACAGGGCTGCCTTTGTTATGTGCCTTGAGGTCACTGAACTCACACAGGCCTGGATCATGGGGGAAAAAATATCGCCAAGATAAGATCTGCTGGAGGAACACAAGAGCATTTCTGTCAAATATGAACGCATTTATTGTCTGGAGGGAGTTCTTGAGTTGGCCTCTGGCCTCACCAGGTGACTTGTGCTGTCCTGAGAGGTGTGTGAGTGTCCTCAGCATAACAAGGAGTCCTTCTTGGCCTGTGGCATCTTCTAATTAGGCTGTAGATTCCTCAGTATATTCTCAGTGGGAGGGATTTATAGGATTGTTACTGACTAAAGAATTTTTAGGTGATGAGCAATTCCTGTTTTCACTCCAGAATCCCTCCTGGAAAGGAGGCCCAGGTTGGGCAGATGACATCTGTTGAGTGTTATAGAGCCCAGTCACTAAAAATCTGCTGGAAAAAAACTCCAGAGCTCACTGGTGCCTCATTCCATGTCTCCTCAGATTTTAAATAAAATGGGAGTTGAACTTGACCATGGGCCATTTTTAGGTGTCTAAACATTGTGGAGGAGCTGATGGTGAGCACATTGTTCCACTGGATACTTGGCTGTCGCCATGTGTTAGGAAAAAGCACTGCTGGGCCATGCTCAGGGGTGTGGATCTACTAAAAAACCCCAAAGCAGCTGCTCCTATAAAATACTTGTTTTCTGTGTGATAGGATTAGTGTGGAAGGATTTCTGTGTGCAGCTTCTGAAAATTCTTTTTCCACCCTGTGGCTCTGCAGATTCCTCGGTATTCCTGGCAGCAGGCTGCCTCTCTCGGGATGGAGCTCAGAAATGCTGCTATTTGTTCCTGCTAGTGCCTATTTTTCAGTTTCCACATTATTTAATCCATGGAGTGGAAGCAGGCTGCTTCCTACGCCTCTGACTTCACTCCTGGCCAGTGTCTCTGTTGGATCCAGCAGGCTGGGGAGAGTCCGTGCTCTGCTGGAAAACACTGCCAGCGCTGCTGCTCATCCCATCAGTGTTCCCAACATGACTCAGCCCGCTTTGTGTTGTGGTTTTGTACCGAATTACAGCAGCTCCCCGCTGCCCCGAGTTAGCAGCCAGCAGGCATCTCTGCTCCCTCTCACCTGGGATGCTTTCCCCGGCCTTTCCCGCTGCATCCTGGAGATGCTGTGTGCTTCCAGTCCTTGCTGTGTCCTTTGGGATAGAGGCTGGGTGCCAGCCCTCGGGGGGTGGTGATGCTGCCTGGCCAGGGACTCTGCTGCTGCTGGAGCCAAAAATTCATGGAAAGCTTGAGGAATGAATTGGTTGTTGCTTTGTGTTAGTGTGGTGGAACACGACTTTTCTTTTTGCTGGAGGGATATTTTTAAAATTTCTAGAGTAGGACTGATATATAACTGGAAAAAGGAATCCTTTCTCCCTGCAGTGACTTTTAAGTGACACTTAACGAAAGCGTTCCGCGCGTGCAGCAGGAATCACCAGGCCGAACACGGGCGATGTCCCCATTTCCCCGTGTTTCAGGCGCTGTTTGCCGGCAGGGCAGCACTGCCGGGATCTGTTGCACCACCCGCGGCCGGGCTGGCACTCCCGGCCTCCTCCTCCTCCTCCTCCTCCTCCTCCGGCTGCTGCTGCTGCTGC